>NC_090024.1:86396889-86731056 GCF_037176765.1 Anolis sagrei
AGAAGCCGAACCAAAGGGGTTTAAGTCTTTAGCCGGAGTGCTAAAGGGTGGTCCTAGCTTTGTAAGGGCAGGACTCAGAGGTTTATTATAACCAGTTTAATCTTCAGCCAGGGTATTATAAGAGTAAGAGTAATTAACTTTGAAGTATAATCTAGCCAGGGTGCTAGAGGAAAGAGATTCCCGATAGTTTTATTGTGACTTCAGTGTCAAATCTGAAGTAATAAAAGTGGGAATTTGGATTTAATGTCAGTCAGAAAGACTGAGGTGAAAGGTGCTCATCAAAGAGTAAATATTCAGTTGAATTATAAGTAAAGTGAAGAAACCATAAGATTAAAGTAACCCAGTCAAGAGACTGAGGGTAGAAACTAAGTTTTAAAGAAGGAAACAACAAACATTGAGGTGACAGAAGAGAAGCCATTCTTAAAGATTAACAGTACAGTTTCATGTTTTTAGAAAAACAAAGAGTTTGCTGTATTATTTATTTATTTATTTACTTCATTTATATACCGCTTTTCTCAGCCCTCAGGCGACTCAGCAAGAAGATATTGCGTAACCATCCACCTTGTGTGAACCCGAGTATTCTTTAAATAAATATATTTTTGTTCAGTTCAAATACTGAAGACTTGTGTCTAATTATTAAAGAAACGATATGTATTAGGTCACACATATTAAAGAGACACAGCTGTCCCCTGCCATGCGTTGCTGTGGCCCAGTCTGTTGATCTGGAAAATAAAGTAATGAGAAAGTGTTGGTTTCTAATATATGTAATTTCTTTATGCTTGTGGGTAAACAGTATTTCTTACTGTTTCCTTGTCAGTGTTGATGTGGAGAGTGTCTGGTTTGCCTACTCTGGAACATGGAACATATTATTGTCCTTCTTTAGGCATCCCTTTCAAATATATGATATTATATCTCTCTGTGTGTGAATCATATCTATCTATATCTATGGCTGGATGGCTCTTTGTCAGGAGGGCTTTGATTACGTTTTCTTGCCCTGATGAAGGGAGTTGGATTGGATGGCCTTAAGTATTTTCTGTTGGCCATGGGGGTTCTGTGTGGGAAGTTTGCCCCGATTCTGTCGTTCGTGGGGTTCAGAATGCTCTTTGATTGTAGATGAACTGTGAATCCCAGTGACTACAACTCCCAAATGTCAAGGTCTATTTCCCCCAAACTCCATCTGTGTTCATATCTGGGCGTATTGAGTGCAATGATGGTCCAGATCCATCATTGTTTGAGTCCACAGTGCTCTCTGGATGTAGGTGAACTACAACTCCCAAACTCAAGGTCAATGCCCACCAAACCCTTCCAGAATTTTCTGTTGGCCATGGGGGTTCTGTGTAAGAAGTTTGGTTCAATTCCATTGTTGATGGAACTCAGAATGCTCTTTGATTGTAGGTGAACTATAAATCCCAGCAACTACAACTCCCAAAATCATAATTTTTTGAGTGATGGTCACTCCTTGTGTTGTGAGATGTTTTGTTGCCAAATTTGGTGTGATTTCGTTCATTGGTTCTTTTGTTTTAAGGTACTCATTACGCACAGAGCATTTATATATATATATATATATATATATATATATATATATATATATAGATAAACAAAGCCTCAGCAACACACACCATCACTATCTTAGTCTCTTCATCGCCCTGGTTTTATATATATGTTCGTCATTTGTTCATCGTCCTTTACAATATCCTATGAAATCTGCACTGGAGGTCCTATAGGATGTCTTATCAATCTGGATGCTGTTGGGAACAAGGCCAGCAAGAAGCCAAGAAGTGTTGAAGAAAGAAGTTGACTATCTTCTTCCACAATGTGTCAAAAATGACCTATATTTTTAGACACCGAAAGGATACAGTCTTGACCCAAGCCATATGGGTCATGATCAGCACTTTGATTTATGTCTACAAACAAACCAGTGACTAGTGGAGTGTCAAATCAAGGAGGTTTTGTTTCTCCATAACCAGCAAGCCACAGTTACTTGAACCTGTCGAATATTACAAACACTTTCTAAAGGCATCTCAACACTGAGAGCATTATGGTAATTCAAATAGATTGTAACCAAGTCAGACAGCTCAAGGAATGAGCACAGCTGGTGCATATACTTTAATGCTGCAAATGCCCACTGAGCCCCCGTCTCCTTAAAAACCTGGGCATTGAGATTGAAGGATGTCCAGGAGTATACCTGGAGGGGAAGCGCAACCAGAGCCAGCATGGGTTGAATATTTGTTCCTTGGTCTGCCTTCTGACAAGAGCTCTACTGATTCATGTAGTATAAGATTTGAATAGTTCTCTTTCATCTGGTCTATTACTGACACCAAACACTAGTTTAATTCTAAGACAACTTGAAATTGGATAAAAGAAGAGAGAGAGTTTGGAACATCATCAGCATGTTGGTGGCACTGAATCCCAGAAATAGGATATTGACAGGCAGGAACGTGTCTAGAGAAGGGCAATTAAAATGATATAAGTCCTGGAACCCTATGAGGTTTAACCCTATGAGGCTTAAAGATCTGAGTGTGTTTTGGTTGGAGAAGAGAATGATTCAAGTCATGTTTAAATATTTGGAATGATGTCCTATTGAAAAGAGAACAATTTTATTTTCTGCTGCTCCTGAGACCAAGATATGGAACAATGGATTCAAATTACAGGAAAAGAGATTTCTAAACATAAGAAAAAAAACTTCTTGATGGTTAGAGCTGCTTGACAGCGGAATATGCTGCCTCATAGCTTGGTGGAGGTTTTTAAACAGAGGCTGGGTGGCCATCTGTCAGGAGTGCTTTGATTATTTGTTCTCACATGGCAGGGGATTGGACTGGATGGCCTTGCTCAGTGGTTCTCAACCTTCCTAATGCCGTGACCCTGTAATACAGTTCCTCATGTGGGTGTGGTGACCCCCCAAACATACAATTAATTTCGTTGTTACTTCCTAACTGTAATTTTGCTACTGTTATGAATTGTCACGAAGAGTCGGAAGCGACTGAACGAATGAACAGCAATGAATTGTAATGTAAATATCCGATATGCAGAATGTATTTTAATTCATTGGACCAAATTTGGCACATATACCTGATCTGCCCAAATTTGAATACTGGTGGGGTTGGGATGGGAGGATTGATTTTGTCATTTGGGAGTTGCAGTTGCTGGGATTTATAGTTCACCTACATTCAAAGAGCATTCTGAACTCCACCAATGCTGGAACTGAACCAAACGTGGCACACAGAACTCCCATGACCAACAGAAAATATTGGAAAGGTTTGATGGGCATTGACCTTGAGTTTTGGAGTTGTAGTTCACCTACATCCAGAGAGCACCGTGGACTCAAACAATGATGAATCTGGACCAAATTGGAATGAATACTCAATATGCCCAAATGTAAACAATAGTGGAATTTGGGGAAAATAGATCTTGTCATTTAGGAATTGTAGTTGTTGGGATTTATAGTTCACCTACAATCAAAGAGCATTCTGAACCCCACCAATGATAGAATTGGGCCAAACTGCCCACAGAGAACCCCATGACCAACAGAAAATACTCTGTGTTTTCTGATGGTCCTTGCCGACCCCTCTGACACCCCCCGCAATCCTCCCAGGGGTTCTGACTCCCAGGTTGAGAAACACTGATCTTGCTGGTTTATTCCAACTTCTATTCTTTCATGATCCCCAAACCCTCTCTCCCTGTGATTTATTATATGGTGAACAGAACTGAACCATGCAGGACCATTATAACTATAGCATTGAATTGGAACCCTCCAGTAGCACTTTCTAAATGCGCGCTTCCAGAAAAAGAATTATAGAATGGCCCACTTAAGTCCCAACCCAGAGAGATGCCATAGTTGACAGTTCTCAAACTGAGTAGAGGTCCAGAATCACCAACAAGGGGCACTCCCCTTGTTTAGTTCCCAGTACAGGTCATTCACAAAGGAAAACAAAGCTATTTCCTTCAAACAACCAGGCCTGAAGCCAGATTGAAATGCATCTAGATAACCCATTTCATCCAGAAATCATTTGAGTTGAGAAGCCACCCATATAAATTTTAAATAGCACAGATGTCAAAACTGAATCCTGAGGGACTTCATAGGCTAACAGCCATGGAGTTGAGCAAAAATCTTCCAGCAATACCTTATAAAACATGAAATACTGAAGGCTGGTCAGCAATTGTCCATTATGGTCAGAGAATGTTATTTTCAGCAGAGGTGTTACCACCAGCTATTTTTGGCAGGACAAGCTCTGCCTTGCTTTGCAAAGAAACACCTGTTGGTCCCTCTTCTAGTAGCTTTTCTGAGCCAAGAAAGGCATGGATCCAATAAACATGTGGTCTGTTTCCAGGCACCATTCAATTCAAAGTGCTGGTTTTACCTATAAAGCCCTATAAAGCAGCTTGGGTTTAGGTTTTTAAAGGAGTGTACCTTCCAGTATGAGCCTATCAGAGCTCTAAAATCTTCTCGGAGCTCCTTCTTGCTGTCCCACTACCTTCCCAGGTATGTTCCCAGCTGCTTTGAGTCTCCTTTGTGGAGAGAAAAAACAGCAAAAACGAAATAAATAAACTGTCGATCTCATCACATGGCGCTGTTTTTGGCAGCATATGCTGGTTCCACTGTAATTTAGCCACAGAGACAACCAACTCCCATCCCACAGCATACATCTACTTCTGATGGGGCTCCGTGGCTAAACTACAGCTGAAACAGTGTATGCCAATTCCGCAGCAACATGGGAGGCTACTCATGTTGCATTGGCAACAATGGGAGGAAGCTGTGTGGCAGAGGTTTCCCCCTGTGGGATGTGGTTTCCAGCCAGGTGATGTGGGGCATGGGGCGTGAGGCAATGGGTTCCCCATGCCCCCCAACGGGCACCGGTGGATTCACCACAATTTGTGGTGATTCAAGCTACCAATAAATAATAATAATAATCATTTTATTTATACCCTGCCACCATCTCCCCAAGGGTCTTGGAGCAGCTTACATGAGGCCAAGCCCAACAACACATCAATAAAACAAAAAAGCAATAAACAAAACAATACAATACAATACAAATTAATATAAATCACATATAGGCAATAACACGCAAGGATTTACAAACCTATGGCTGGGCCAAATGTAATAGTTTAAAATTTTAAAAAAATGCTGGGCATGAACAAGGTAGGATATGATGATGAGATCCATCATAAACATAATCATCATCGTCATCATCATCATATTTAGTAGAAACAGAGGAGAGAGCCTTCTTGGTGGCTGCTTCCAAACATTGGAATTCCTGACCTAGACAGACAAGAAAGGCCCAATCCTTGTTATCCTTCCATTCATGTGCCAAACATTTTTGTGTTGTCAGGCTTTTACAAACTGACTAGAATTGGGTTTTAATACCATGTGGTATTGTTTTAAAGGTTTATTTAAATGATGTGTATATAGTATTTTAATATATTTTAATATTTTAATGTTTAATGTCTTAACTTAGAAATTGTTTTTAGTTTGTACTGTTTTAAATATGTTTTCATCTATCTTGAGTCCCATTATCAGGCAAAAGGTAGGATATAAATGCATAAAATACAGGCGGTTCCCAAGTTACAAACATCCAACTTGCACCCAACTCCTAGTTACAAACTGGGGTGAGACAACAGGAAGCGAGAGGAAATCTATCTCAGGAAGGGAAATTCACTCCTGTAAGAGTCATCATGAGAAAAGGTGTCTCCACTGAAGTTTCCACAATAACCCCAAATTTTCAAAATCTAATTGTCACAGGGAGAGAAAGTGAAGTGAAATCTTCTGAACAGGGGCACAGACTACAAAACAAATATTACAGGGGTGTTATCTTAAGTTTCTTTTAAAAAAACTGCCAAAATTTCCAGCAGATGTCCCACGGCAGCCATCTTGGGTGCTGCAAAATCCCAGGACAAAGCAGCAAGTGTGGATAATGGAGGCACATACAGTTCTGTATGTGGACCTCTTCTCAGGTCCCGGGTTTTTTTTGCCCCTGACTAAAACCCATAATTTGGTGCTGTCTGGAAGCACCCTGAGGGAATAAAAAGGAAATCCCCTCAGATGAGAGAGTGAGGGCTATATCTACTGCAATAAAGGAGGTGCTGTCCAGACAACGTTCTGGACAGCCTCGAATTAATTCACCACAAACCAGGAGACCCCTGGCTTGCTGCAAATTACTTAGATAGTGGATTTATTCCACGCCTCCTTGGAAGGCGTGGGATAAACCCACAACTTACCGGACTACTGTCCAGACACCATTCCCAAAGTTTACCAGGCTAAATAAACCCAGTAAATTGTGGGAATACTCACCCCTCCCTTCAAAGCCCCAAACCTCTTTGAAAAGTTAAAAAAAAACAAACCCTGACGCACCAGGAAAGCAGGGGAAGGGGAGGAAAATGCTCCGAGAGTATACTGGAGGCCACGTAAGTTTTTTTTTACTTTTCAGAAGGGTCTCGGGGCTTCGGGGGAAATGGGTAGGGCCACCAGATGTTCTCCCGGGCTAGTCCTGGGAGAATGTCTGGACACCCATCCCAGAAAGTGTGCACTTTCTGGGGTGTGTGTGAGCAGGCTCCCAGGAACATAGCCAGGGACATAGCCAGGGATTTTAGCAAGAGATCTCCAAAGGTGCTCCAACAAAGATAATCATGACATCAGAAAGGTATCTAAAACAAAAGAACTTCTTAGGAACATCTTAGGAATGGTGCCCACCTGAACATCCTGAAAGACATTTTCTAATACTTGGCACACTACTCCAATACTTTCCTATAGTTTGTGCTTAACAGGAGCAATTGATATCTTAGACAAGCACATATTGAAATAAGGAATCACAGAATCCTCAAGATGATCATCTGTGACAATTCCTATCAGTGGCATTTCTTTCCATGAGGCATTGCTTGTTAATAGCAGGATGATATTCTGGGAGATGTAGAACCTTGTCTTTCATTATTCAATATTTCAACAGTGTAGTCAAGTAACTGCAAATTTAATGATGGTAGACAATTTCCAGTTTCAGTGCCAACGACAGGAATGGATTGGGAAGGATTTCCAGCTAACCCTTGCTGCCAGAAATTCAAAGAGGTTCTTTGAATATGCATTTGTTGGCAGGGGAATTATAAGGATCCTAAAAGCATTTGAATGGGCTATCATGCCCTGAATTTGTGTGATTTGGGAAGTAAAACAAAACTGGCGTCCTGTTAAGCACTCATGGAATCGTAAAATAGATTTACAGTCTTGTCAAGTTGGGGATCCACATTTATGGTAATTAATAACTGAATGTTATCCGCACCCTCAATACATACCTTTTGAGCCAGGGAATATCTCAAATGAAGGATTTCTTGGACAGTTCAGATTGTGGTGCTGGGAGATGCCCATCTTTAAGATGAGCTGAAAGCCAACCTAAAAAATGGTGGCATCAACACCGAGAACTGGGAAGGCCTGGCCCTTGAATGCTCCAGCTTGAAGTCAGCTGTGACCAGCAGTGCTGTAGAATTTGAAGAGGCACAAATGGAGAGCGAAAGAGAGAAACGTGCCAAGAGAAAGGCATGTCAAACTAACCCCGACCGAGACCGCCTTCCACCTGGAAACCAATGCCTTCACTGCGAGAGAACATGCAGGTCAAGAATAGGGCTTCACAGTCACCTACGGACCCACCTCTTAGAAGACAATCCTACTCAGACAACGAGGGATCGCCTAAATAAGTAAGTAAGCTGGGAGATGCCATGTGTAGCGCTCTCTTGGTCATGGGTGCATTAAGAAAAGCAGTTATGATAGAACCCCAAGGGTCTTTTCATCTGCCTGTTCTCAATGTGTCCCATTATTGGAAGTGTGCGGTGGATAAAATTTCCAGATACCATAGTCTATAGCAGTGATGGGCAACCTTTTGAGCTTGGTGTGTCAAAACTTGCCAAAAAATTGAGCATAACTCAGGTAGGGTGTCACTTCAAGAAAAAAAAACCCAATTATAACAAAAATATATTATTGTAATATATAACTGCATTTAATAAACCAAAAAAACTAATTATTTAACTTACCTTATTTTTTCTATAATGCCATATATCTCGGCATTATAGAAAAATGCTGGTACAGGAGCCGAGGATGAAATGTCCTTTTTGGGATGCGACCCCATTCTTCTGTGTATCTGGCCGTGTGTCATCAAAAATGGCTATGTGTGTCAGTGCTGACACACGTGTCATAGGTTCGCCATCACAGGTCTATAGCATTTTGGAAACCCCTTGGTTGGGCACTGCTTTACTGAAAAGAGGTGTGCAATGTGCATGCAATTACCTGGTATAGCTACAATGGCAGTACTCGGTTGTCATGCCCTATCAAAAATCACTGGGCTCGCCATGATTCACAGATAGCCTGATCGAACTCAGTTAGGCCTCTCCTTATATTTCCTTTAAACAATGGGATTTTCATTCAACAGTTAGAGTAATTTGCTTAAACCTTTGTCATTTGAAAATATAGAAAAACAAATCGAAATGCCTTGTTTACAAATCACTGTTGATTTCTTCAGGTGGCTTCTTAGCTCCCAAACATGGAAATCGTAATATGCTTGTCAGCTGAGTTGACATCGTGGTTTTTGCTTTCCTGGGCTTGTCGCCAGGCAAGTCTTAAAACTGGCAATTACTACTGTCAGGGAGAAATAAAGAAACAGTTCTTCATTTTCTCTTCCTTCAAGAAGCCCTCTATTTTCCTGTCAGAAGGTCTGAAGGTCTTTTCCTGTCTCAATATGGTATACGGAAGATGTGTTATGATGCTGATGAGGGTAGAGTTATAGCAGCAAATGCGCCTTCCGAGTAAAAAGTTCCAAGGATCACATCTCACTTAAATATGCATGTGTGACTTTGACGAAAACAATTTGCTCTTCTCACACTATGCTTACAACGTGACACTCATTGGCCTGTTCTGTGAACTTGTGAGTGGGGGTGTGTGTGGGAGTTGTAGGCTAAAATACTTGGGGACCCACAGGTTGAGATCCACTGTACTAGAACGTCCTTTTCATTTAAACATTTCCATTGGCAATCTCCAAGGAATTCAAGCTGTCACTCATTTCTGAAATTTAGACATGTGCCTTTTAAGCAAGTCTATCAAATCTCATTCTATTATCTTAACAGTCAATAAAACAATCATGATGTAAAAGAAAATCAGAGAGAAGTCAGTCCCAGGGGGACTCAAGGCGCTTTACAACATAGGTAAAGGTAAAGGTTTTCCCCTGACATTAAGTCCAGTCATGTCCGACTCTGGAGTGTGATGCTCATCTCCATTTCTAAGACAAAGAGTTTTAAATTCATCTACTGATGCTTCGAGATACCAATCTATTCCAACAATAGAAATTAAAAATACCTTTGTGGTGTGAACCACAACCATTACCAGTCCAGTCAATGAAATAGTTAATAAGCAAGAGTGGGGTGAATAATAGACTAAAGCATTTTGAACACCTTTTTACCCAAATCTATACATGTTCAAACTCAACAAGGATATACAGTACAACTCCCTTATCCACAGAAATGCATTCCATGGATTTCACATGGATATGGAAAACAGTGGATAAAAGAGAATCCTATTGAAATGAATGACTTCTGGTCCCAAAATACCACTGAATTGCATTCTAGATGCTTGAAAATGGCTAGATATTTTGTCCAGTGTGGATAAATGAAACTGTGGGTGCTGATCTCATGGATATGGAGATTCTATTGTATAGGCTAATATGTAAGGCTCTTCACCTTCTCATCTACCAAGACAAGAGGGTAGATTGGGTTGTTGTAGGTTTTTGTTGTAAGAGGGTAGATTATTCGAATCGTAAAATAAGCTCTGAAGAGAATTTAATCTTTAAAAAACTAAAAGAAGGGGTTCCAAAATTAATTAGGATTCTGGCCATTTGTATAACTGGATGGTGGAATAACCTGCCAAAAGCATATTACACTCATATTAAAGTCACTCCACCTGTTGCCAATCGGTTTCCAGGCAAAGTACAAAGTGTGGGATTTGACCTACATGGTTTGGGTCCAGGTTACCTACAGAATCAACTTCTCCCATACAATCTACCCTTTAGGACACTGGGGTGTCTCCAGCCTGCCAGAACCCAACTGGCAATTGTTACCCAGAGGACCTTTCCATCAGCTGCCCCAAGACTATGGAATGACCTGCTGGAAGAGCTCCGACAGTTAAATCAGCCGTCAGAATTAAAGACATAAGTGAAGACCTAACTCTTCCTGCAGGCCTACCTAATATTTAATTATGAAACTTAAATTCACATTCTATGTCTATTGTATTTTAATATTTGTTCCATGTACAGGCAGTCCCCAACTTACAAACATCCAAATTACAAACAACTCATAGCTAAGAACGGGGGTGAGACAACAGGAATTGGGAGAAATCTACCACTAGGAAGGGAAATTCCCTCCTGGAAGTGTTATTATCATGGGGGAAAAGGTGTCCAAACGGAAGGTTTATCACCAATCCTTGTTTCCACAACAAGCCAAATATTTCAAAAATCAAATTATCACTCAGACAAAAAGTGAGGTGCAATCTTCTGAACCAGGGCACAGACAGCAAAACAAATGTCACAGGGGTGTTAACTCTTTCCTGTGCTATCCAAAGGTTGCCCTCTCTCTCTAGGTTGGCATTACCCTTTAAAAATTGTACCTGTTCTGAGTTACATACAAATTCAACTTAAGAACAAATCCTAAAGAATCTATCTTGTTTGTAACTTGGGGACTGTCGGCATTTCAATTTGTATGTTATAGAAATATGTTTAAATATATGCATTTTGATATATTATGATATATATGTGTCGTAACCCGCCTCAAACTGTGAGGAGAGGTGGGTAGAAGATAAAAATTATTACATGGTCTGCACATAATATAATATATTATATAATAAAAATGAGGTTTTCATACTTTGAACATATTATAACTCTTTTCGTCTCAAGAGAGACTTGAGAAACAGCAAGTTGCTTTTGTGTGAGAGAATTGGCCGTCAGCAAGGACGTTACCCAGGGGATGCCCCGCTGTTTTTGATGCTTTACTATCCTTGTGGGAGGCTTCTCTCATGTCCCCACATAGGGAGCTGGAGCTGACAGAGGGAGCTCATTCAAGCTCTTCCCGGATTCAAACTACCCACCTGTCGGTCTTCAGTCCTGCTGACACAAGGCTTTAACCCATTTTGCCACCGGGGGCTCTATTATTATAATACTAGGTCATTTTATGTAAATCCCTGTCACATTTAAATACAACTTTATTCTTCAAATGCTTAAGTGAGCTGCCTTCTAATTTCCTTAAACATGGAGAACAAAAAAAATGACCTAGACTCTGAACAAAGAAAATATAATTGCTGTTGTAACTGTGTGAAAACATTAATCATCTGGAAGCAGAATAGACCCATGTGCCTTTTTTGGCCTTGGGTCCAAGAGATAATACAAATACACTTTCCAGCAGAGACTGAACTTTCCACTTGACACCAAATGAAAGCGCTAATCCTGTTATATCTACAGGGAAGGAACTAACAAATTGAGCAGAGTGAAGGGTTAATCTGTTGACCTTTCATACAGCCTCTCTCATTTGTTGTATCTGCAAATCTGAAAATTAAGAAGTACAGTCTGTCAAGAAAATAGGCAGTGAATATTAAATTATTAAAAACCACGTATGACCGTATATTTTATGGACATTGACTCCAAGAAAAAATGTATTTTTGGGAAAAAATGGTAAGTTTATAGCAAAGTGTATTCCTGTTTTGTATTCATGTTCTATGCTCTCATCCCCGTTTTTTTGCGTTTTTTTGTCCGTCCGTCAGACCATCCATTCACAAACACACACTTTAAAAAACAGAAAATTTAAAACTCTAGAAAAGCCAGAATGAGCTATTTTACAGGAACAGGGGGATAAATACGGGAAGGAGAAAGATGAGCACACATCACAGCACTTTTAAGAGGTGTTAAGAAATATTAGTTTTATTTTAACCAGTTCACAACTGAATATTTATTCTATAAAAACTTTACAGATTGTACAGTTTATATATAGTTCAAACTACTAAGAACAACAAAAAGTAGGTCCCACAGATGCAAAAATACTGTACCAATCCAAGGTAAAAGCAGATTTACACACTGTACATCCCTCCGTTTAGGATGAGGTGGTCAAGCTCGAAGTATAAAGTTCCAAACTGTACAAAAATAAGGTCTGATTTCCCCCTCCCCAACAATTCTTCATACATTCAGTAAGATTGCAAGCGCAGATACCCAAGTTACTGAAAGATATCTGGAGTCAGGAATCTTCATAACACTCCCAAAAGGAATGCAAAGTAAGTCTGTTTTCACAGGGCACCCTTGTACACCATACTGGATGTGACACTCCCTGATCCAGAAATGGCTACCCGCACATGGGAGGACAGGCTCTCATGGGCAAATTGCTCCTCTGGATACAGTTTCATGCACACAAAAGGGCACTGTGTTTGTGTGTCTGTTTGGGAAGGATGTGGGGGAGAGGAAAAAATGCTTCTGGCACTTGGTGTTTGCGTGTGTGGTAGCTACTCCTGCATCAAGCACGACTGGTCAAGCGTCTGGGGTGGTATTTCTACTTTCACACACCCATTCTCCAACTGGCAATCAGGAAAACGGCACTAATTGTGTATTTTACGCTTGAGTCCTCCATCCATTGCAGAATGCAATTTTGCCTGCTGCTGCATGGAAAGATCTCTGGACCAGGGCCATATAATTAACATTAAAAAGCATTGACAAAAAAGATATTAAACATTTACTATAAGGTAGTTTTTTTAAAAAAAAAAGAATATTTAATAGTGTGCCAAAAGAATTTTAACTTATTAAATAAAATATATTCTAAGTGAAGCTAAAAAAAAATTGAACATAATACACATTTTTGGTGTAATCCATTAATTAAACCAACAAACAAAAGAACGAAAAAACAGAAAAAACAACCTTATATAGTATAGTTTTCTCACCCAGCAACAGAAGCAATTATTTCGTTAAAATAATCCGAAAAAAACTAATTTTTGTATAAAACCTACTAAGACTAAGCTATAATTTAAGATACCCATAGAATATATGGTATTTCAGTGATTCACTAATACTGCAAAATGAAGCTTTTCTTCTTCTTCTTCTCAACTTCATGCTTTCTGGGTAAGAAATGGGCATGCTCCCCAAAACAAGAAGGACTGAGTGTTTTTTTTAATAGCATAAATCCTGAGCACACTCATTTTTGGGGTTGGGGATGGGAGGGGGAGAGAATATACACACCATTTTTGCAGGGTTTCGTATTTAAAAAATAATTGATTTTTTAGAATGCATCTGTCCTTGAGGTATTTCTAACCTTCCTCGGAAAACAAGGCAATGCCTCTTCTTAACTGACTTCTTTTGGGCAGTGAAAGCAAGGGCTGGCCAATACCCGTTTTAATTCTGTACTCTAGTGAAAAAATATCTCATTGCTTCAGGACCTTCCTGCCACATACAAAATAATGCAATGCCTCATTTTATTCATCATTTTCTTCAGATACAGTACTAGCCAATGATAACAAAGTAGAAGACAAAAAGTTTGGTAGTGCACTCCATTATATATATATTTTAGTTTGTGTATATAAAGAAATATATATATTTATATCTATATATGGAGAAAGGAAATTTGTTCAATGCGTAACATACAGTACTTCTTTTAAAAAACCCTTGACAATAAAACCATGTTTTTCCAACTTTTAGTCCCACGCTTCATGAGCGTTGGGCAGATTTCATTTTTGATATTTAAATTCGTTTAGGGCATCAACAAAACCCAGACGTCCAAGTAGATACAATTCCAGTGTCAATGCGCATTGCTTCAAAATTCATCAATCTTCCTCTGCAAGTATTTTAACATGGAGTCCATTCCTTGGGCAGATCCCCAAATTTTCTTTAAAACTTCACACTCCCTATCATTTGCTTGTTCCAAGTCCACCTTCATAATACCACGAACTAAACCTTTGGATTCTTCAAGTACCTAGATAAAATAAAAGAGAAGAGTAAACACATGAACTGGATATGGGACATAACCAGACATATGCCATAATTACTGCAAATTGGACACGTATCACTGCCAACACTGGAAGCAAACCAGGGTCACAGGTAGTAGGCAAGTTTCGTTCTTTGGTCAATAAACCTCTCAAATGGAAAATATCTCAATAGGTCATGTTGCAGGGTTGCCATCTTATAAATGACTGAGCACAGGGGCTGTTTGTGCTCTGGGAGAGGCATTTAGCGGCAATAATGCTCCATACTTTCAAGTGGTAAGGGGTTCATTCATGGGCAATTGGCAATGGCAGAGATACAGTGATTTCAAAATCAGGTCCATGTTTTGGAAACATCTTGTACTTCAGGAGAGTTTGTTAAATTGCTTTATAGCGGGGTTGGCAAAACACAGGCCCTCAAATGCATACAGTGATCATAGTTCCTTCTGCAGCCACTGCCTGGGTCTCTACTGCCCCTAAATTTGATAGTAATGTAGTTGTAGTTTAGTAGTAGTGGGTACTACATAGATGTGTAGTTTTTGGTAGTTTTACATATCATTTGTGTACTCTATTTTGTCTTTTTCTTGAATAAAAAATTACTCGGAACAAAATTGTAGGCAGCAACAGAATCACTGCTTGTTTACATTGGACAGGCCATAAATCTGGACACTTTATGCCTTAATACCAACTCCTCACAGAGGCAGACTTTGTGGAGGAGACTAGAGCTAATGGGCCAGAGCCTTGCCTCCTCTCCTTCAGGGACCCAAAGATACAAGAGAATTCACACAACTCTAAGAAACAAAGAGAAAAGGCAAAACATTGCCAGCAAAGTTCCTCCTTTACTTCAGCAAGTAAATGTCTTTTTCTTTTTCACTATTTAACTTCCCAGTGCAGATAACAGGCACCAGAAGATCAGAGATGTCATAAAGGTAATGCAGGAAAAAAAAAATCCAGGTTCAGAAGTGAATTGCTGGATAAAAATACACAATAAATGAACACAATGCAAGTGACACTGCGAATGAAAGGGCAACACCACTAGTTCAAACTGAGATTAAAGTTGCAAATTAGCATGCACAACTTTGCACCTTCCTTTTAAAAACAAACTAACAAAAATTAAAGAATGAGATTATAAAAGGATTACTACTGATGTACAAATCTTCCAGGAAATAATGTTTCCCATTGTAAGAATATATTCGAAACTAGCCGTCCCCTGCCACGCATTGCTATGGCCCACATGGGGGTTCTGTGTGGGAGGTTTGGCCCAATTCTATCGTTGGTGGGATTCAGAATGCTCTGTGATTGTAGGTGAACTATAAATCCCAGCAACTACAACTCCCAAATGTCAAGATTCTATTTTTCCCAAACTCCACCAGTGTTCACATTTGGGCATATTGAGTATTCGTGTAGAATTTGGTCCAGATCCATCATTGTTTGAGGTGAACTACAACTCCAAAACCAAAGGACACTGCCCACCAAACCCTTCCAGTATTTTCTGTTGGTCATGGGAAAACTGTGTGCCAAGTTTGGTTCAATTCCATCGTTGGTGGGGTTCAGAATGTTCTTTGATTGTAGGGGAACTATAAATCCCAGCAACTACAACTCCCAAATGACAAAATCAATTTTTTGAGTGAAGGACATACATTGGATTGTTATGTGTCTTGTGTCCAAATTTGGTGTCAATTTGTCCAGTGGTTTTTGAGTTCTGTTAATCCCACAAACGAACATTACATTTTTATTTATATAGATAAATTCTGAATTTGTTTGACTACAAGTTATAAATCAAACCACACAAACCTTTTAAAACATTCTACCTCCCATCTAGCAATTCTAACTAAGTTTAATTACTTTGGGCTAATGGAAAAGCTTTTTGAATACAACACATCATTAACTTGATGCTTTTAAAAGTTGTATTTATTAAATATGCATTCAAATAAATACAAATACATAGCCACTGATTTTAGGACAGTGATTTTTTTTCTGGTAGTCTCTAATTGAAAATTTTCCAGAAAACCCAAAGCATACTTACCTCTCTTAAAACAGATATCTACACAAAACAATACATTAACACCTGCATAAAAGCCCTATGACCATGACCATTTTCTTTAATTATAAATGACTAGCTTTTAAGTTTTCCCCCTGAAATGAACACATAGATCACAAAATATTGGTCATAAAGATTTTATGATGCTACAACCCATGATTACTTTACAATGTACATTTGTGATTTTAGTCTACGAATATGGAACTCAACCATTACACTGCTAGGAAGATTACAAGCAGATATACTTTTTATTATTTAAATGTGGCCTTATGTTGGATTAAAGTCTTATATTATATTAGATACTTTTTAATGTGAAGAGTATCTTCTGGTATTCTTAGCCAAGAAAACACAAAGAAATAATATTATAGCTTTGAAAGCGTTGCTCAGTTATCAAGAGCATCCCACAAAATCATCATCATCAATAACAGAGAACACAAGATCTCTGAAATCACTCAAAACGATTTCCATCTTTTGGATGAAAACCTGAAGTTTTAAGAAGTTTGGGCAATGCCACTTCAGAAAGTAATTTTAAAAGCATTAATGAAATCAAAGGTTTTTTTTTAAAATTGAGTTTTGGAGGGAAGCATAAAAATGGGAGTTAGGTCCACGTGGAACTCATGAGCAACACTTTTTCCATTGCTGATATAAAACAATTTTTTCTAGTACACTCTGTGCATACTGATGCTTTCACTTATAGAAGTTAATGTAAACTTTGGAAGTCCTCTTTTTCTATTTTTATACCAAAAAGTTCCTTAAACACATTAAAAAGCTGATAATGAGCTGTATTTCAAACATGGACTGTCCCTATTTTTGTTGTTGTTTGACTTCCAAGTTGTTCTTGAATTATGACAGGTTTTCCTTGCAAGGATGATTCAGAAGAGGTTTGCCATTGCCGTCCTCTGAGGCTGAGAAAATGTAATTTGCCTATGGTCACCCAGTGGGTTTCATGGGAGATCGGGGATTCGAACTCTGGTCTCCAGAGTTGTAGCTCAGTACGAAAAGAACTATAAAATGCTAGTGTCTCCTTGTTGGATACCAGAATACTATTAATGGGGCATGTTCATACAGTCAGGCAAAGGGAAAAGCATTAACGTATCATGTAAACTTAAAGGAAACATGAAGAAGGAAGTGCATAGATAACTGTGAGCAATTTTTCCACTTGTGGTGATTGTGACAAGTGCTGGAATTATTATTAAAACTGACTGCCTGTATCCATACATAGTCTAATGGACCCTGTAATTTCCCCATGCATGATTCCCCCAGCATCATTTGTGTACTGAAAACATCCACAGTGTGAAGTAATCCTTAGTGATTACAAAGAGTTCTTGCTTGTTCAGCCTTGGGTGAAATACGATAAAAGCAACTTACAACTGAATTACATGCGACAAGTTCCTTAATTCGAACCATAACTTCTTGTGTGAATGTACCCGGCCAGAACACTTGAGATACCAGGCCTTTTGCACAGGCTTCTTGGGCAGTAAGCTTCCTTCCACTGAACAACATTTCATTTGCCTGAAAAGGAGAAAAAAATAGAATGTTTTTAAAAAAACAAACAAACACAATGGTAGTATCTTTAAAAACCTAGCTGGAACAATTAAGTGATATATCTACTATTGCTTTGTTTTCCTCTTTTTTCTGTAGAGTTGTAGACTTGGAACAGCATTTTAAGAGTCCATAGAAGAAATAGACATCTTTTTAGACATCCCCCATGGCCTTCTACATAGTGCCCCTCTGGGCTGGGGGTGGAATACCAGTTGTGTCAGGATGTGGCAGCAGAGGCCAAGGGAAAGGACATCCTGACAAAGCTGATTATACTAGATACACTGTCCTCCCACCCTCCAATCACTCCCACAAAACGAAGAAGAATCTAGACCTGTGGCCCTCCAGATGATTTGGACTTCAGCTTCCAGGATTCCTGACAATTGCAGCAACTATCAGAGTACTGTTTTAATGTACCATACATATGCATGAATAAGGAAACCTCATGTATACATCGAGGACAAGTATGAGGGCCAAAAATATGGGTTTTGATATAATCAGTGAATAAGTTGAAGTTCTTTTAGGTTGGGTTGCTGTGAATTTTCCGGGCTGTATGGCCATGTTCCAGAAGCATTCTCTCCTGATGTTTCGCCCACATCTATGGCAGGCATCCTCAGAGGTTGTGAAGATGTCTGCCATTTCTTTTTGGTTCTCCCAGGATGGACGAATTTCTTGCCTTTCGCCACTCTACTCAGAGAAGGATTTTTGATAAGTATTACGGTATTAGTCACAGTGACCATGGATATATGAACCCAAGATTTTAAGAAGGTTTTTGACTAAAATTTCTAGACTCATACATGTGTATACAGGGTAACCAAAACAAAACGTTCAAAGAAACAAGCTGACAAATGGCTCCCTTCATACTTCTGTCCAGCCAGAATATATAATGGGACCACCAAGATTGGTGGGTAATACACGAATGGACAATCCATGGATTCAGGAGCCATTTGCCCCAGATCCAACTGTTGTGTATGCCCTTAAATTCGATGACAGAGATCCCCCACCCCAACATTTCCACTTTGAAAGTGGATCCACACTACAAGAAGGCCTTTAGGAGTCCGAATCTACAACAAACAGGACGTAGAGTGCATACACTTTAATTGTCACTTTTAAAGAAAAAAGAGCATTTTCCCCACTCTACTACCATTTTCTAAAATAGTAAATGGAATAATTCAGAGGTTGCTTCAGAACTGCATAAAATGAACAGGGTATATGCAATTTATTGGGTACCAAACTATGGCTAAAAGATGGTATTAACTGCAGCTGTGTACAGAAGCAACACATACCGTAAATATTCTACCCAGAAATTAGGCAAGTCACATAATATCAAACTAATACGTGCAAGAACTGATCACAATTAAGCTCTTTAACTGTTTTTTTAAAATACACATACTGCCAAATCTTCCATAAGAATCAGATAATGAAGGAAATGAGAGAAAATAAAGAAAAAGAACAGTTATTATTATAATAAGGAAAAATGATCTTAGTATTTTCTTCTTTGCTCCCTATTATTAAAAAGATCAAAACAAACAAATACGCCCTCATATCCTTCATCAATTCAAATTGTTTTTTTGCAGAATGAGCAACCAATTAAAGTTTGCAACAAGCTATAAGTATGAAGAGAGATAGCATGGTTTGATATTAAGAAGCTTTGCAAAAGAGGCGCATATCAAATGATGCAGCCAGAAATAGTTTCTCACAAAAAAAGGAAACACACTTAATGATAAATAAATCCCAGCTTTTAAAATACACTTTCTTGTGAACAGATCATGTACATGGAAGATCCTGTAAATGAAATGAGGATTGAATTTTAATTGGCTTGAATTTTTCCTAGCAATTCCATTTGTTTAATTAGAAAAGCTCTGCATATTTTAGCTTCGAAGTTAGTGAGGGAATTCCTCATATCAGTAGAGAGTAGCTAAAACTATTTAGGCCACAATGGGATAAAAAATTGCAACAAAAATACATTCAATTTTTAACAACAGAGATTTACGCTTGATCACCACAGACAGCTCATTCAACTCAGCATGATCTTTTTGGAACTGGAGACAAATGATTATTATAGTTTACCACACACTTTCTTAAGGAAGAATGCAAAAAGATGAGGTAGTCTACTGCATACATCCATTCTTGTAGTCCTTGTTTAATCTGAAAGCTATCTAGCTTGCTGAAGCGCAACAGAAATTATTTCCACTTGGATTCATTTTAGTAACGACTCTTATTTAAATGATCCAACACTACCATGTTTCCTCAGCACATTCCATGCAGTCTGCTGCTCATTAAGATGCAGCCAAGCACTGAGCTGCATGCGTTCAAGTACCAAATTTCCCTGTAAAGCACATCAAAGCTCATAATTACTGCATAAAAATGAACAGGGTGTTGTCTCTGCTTCCACTAAAAGCTTCAAAGGCCACTGAAGTTAACCTGTACCACGAAGGTATAATCAAGAATACTGGTGCGGGTGAAAAGAATTAACTTTCTTCATTTGCTCATGGACCTGAGAATGTAATTCCACCACTTCAAACCTACCACACCGTCAAGTACCAAGCAGCTCCAACCCAATATTTTTGAGACTATTTATGACATCAGATTAATGAAGGCAGTGGCAGCTGGGGGCTATGTGGAAGCCAAACAACCAGGACCACTTCAAAATAAGGGCAAATTGCTAACGGCCGGTGGGGGCAGAGACAGACAGTGCACAAATGTAAGAGAAGCTCAATATCCTTCAGAGATTGCCAAGTAAACAATACGCAATCTTTCAACATTAGAACTAAATTTCTGAAAAAAATAGGAAGTTCTTGGCTAAATCGTATGAATTTGCAGCTTGAGACACTATCCAACAGCCTTCCACATTTGCAAGTCTTGCGGATCTGATCCACAGCCCAATAAAATAAAATATTTTTTCTTGATGTCTTGCATTTCAGGCCTGTTCCTGGGGTTATTTGGGGGCCCTGATTCAGAAAACTGCATAAGATGTTGCACTGCTTCAATTCTAGTTTCTTAGATATGTTTAATGGCGACTGGTAGATGACATATGTTCTGTATCTCAAAACATAATGCTGATAGAAGAAAACTGATGCCATTTTTGGAATCAGTTAGGTCAAATATACACAGAGATAGGGCTAATGTTTGAGGCACCAAAATGTGTGTTGGCCAGTGAATTTTTCAGATATGATTAATATGAGAGCTCTTGGATTCTTGAGGGTCCTTCAGGTGGACGTTTACATTGAGTCACTTGGAAAACTCTGGTATTCCCACTGAGGTGTTCTCTCAGGTTAAAAGGCTGTTTTTTAATTTGAATTTGTGGTTTCCCCACTTTCATAGGGGCCCTGTGTCCCTAACCCCTGCAAAAGTGGAGAGCCTACAGCAAAGAATTAGAGTGACCCAAATCTTGAATGGTAAAGTTGCAAACAAAAAACCAAAAAGATAGGTGGGTTTGGAAGTCATTTCCCACTTCTCTGATTCTCAGGAGCCTGGTTAATAATAGTGTGGCTTTGAGCCACATCACAAAATGACTCACAAATGTGCCATTATTGGTATTTCTATTTTTTTATGTAATAGAAGCTAAAAACTAAAAGATGTATTTTAGTTTGATATTGTTTATGTGCCCTTAATTTAGCAGAAAAAGAAATATTTTTCACAGGTTATAGGAAAACCCGAGCACAAGGCAGGGATGTCTCCTTTCCTCAATTCTATTTGAAATAATAATGGAATTATTAGCTACTATAATAAGAGAAGAGAGTAGTATAAATAGAATAGGAATAAGGAAAAACGTAAAATAAATCTGTTTGCAGATTTATTTATTTCTCGTGTCAGGGCAGCCAGTCAATTATATTACATTTCTAACATAACAAAGCAAACAAACAGAAAATACAAAATGTGTGAGTTTGGTAGTTGATTAAATTTCCTTTGACCAGTATCTGGCCACTTGGGGTGCTTCTGGTGTTGCTGCAAGAAGGTCCTCCATGGTGCATGTGGCTGGGCTCAGGTTGCATTACATTGCTAAAGGGGCATCATCATGTTTGCAGATGATGCCCTTTTAGCAATAGAAAATTCAATAAAACAATGGGGAAAACTGAGGACTATCTAACAGAGTTTGGATTAATAACAGGTCTACAAATCAATAGGAATAAATCAGAAATGACTATATTTAACTATCAAGAAGAAGAGATTAAAAAGTAAAGCAGGAAGGGGAAATAAAAATAAAAATTAAAGAAACAATTGTGAGTAATTTTCCCTTTCTTTAATGTCACTGTGGCACATTTGTCTAGGCCGAATTCCATACTGATGTCAGTGCTGAAGATTCTGACTGTGTTGGTTAGTGACTGGATTTCTGTTTCTGATTTTCCGTAAAACTTTAGATCATCCATGTACAACAAGTGGGAATTTTTTGGTGAATTTCTTGCTGTTTGGTAGCCCAGGTTTATGTTCTGTAGAATTACTGACAGAGGGATCATTGCTAACAAAACTGTCCACTTTTACGAATGTTAGCTGATTAGACAGAAGTGCTACTTAAATGACATCCGTTTTACTTTTTATAATTAAAAATCCTTTTAAGACTATAAAATTTTCTGTCAGAAGCAATCTGCAGAACTACATATAGCATTAGTTCAACAGAAATAAAGAGCCTGGACAAACACATTAACTACAATGTTGGTATTTAAGTCGAGTTAATTAAAGATAAGTACAAGTACAATGGCTCTGCTCACGACACATGCATCTCATATTTTATGTGAAATTTAACCTTTACTAGGAAGCAAACTTTGTGGATAAATACTACTGTGATAGATGATAATGATGATAATATCTTTGGGGGGGGGGTACAGTGACTAGATTTCAAATTATTAACCCAGCAAATTTGACTTTTTATTTCAGGAATATGGAAGATATAAATACAGATCTTTCAATTGACTTTTCATCATCATACCTGCAATGGCTGCAAACTTTTTCATTATTCCACAAATTACATTCACTACCTGATTATGTTTTTTGTCACAGACTTTGCATTTAGTTTTTCATTTCCAGAAATAGCAACAATGGAGGCCCACCATTTTATTTTTCACTTGGGAGGTATTGTAAGATTTCATTTGACACCTGCACATCAATCAGACACAGCAAGCTTCATTCTCCCACTTGAGACAAAGTTTAACCTTAGAACCCATGATTTAACACATCTAGCTAAAATTTTGGCTTTACAGCTCCTCAGTTACTAGTTTTTGGACCATCCAATACTAGTGGAATGTTGTAGTTAGTCCTCATAAATATTAGAATTTGGAAGACTATGATTAATTTTTTTTTAATGTTTAAACAGTAGAAAATCAGAGATGTGATAATCTGAATTAACGCAAACTCCTTGC
This sequence comes from Anolis sagrei, assembly GCF_037176765.1. Lineage (NCBI taxonomy): Eukaryota > Metazoa > Chordata > Lepidosauria > Squamata > Anolidae > Anolis > Anolis sagrei. The sequence continues at coordinate 86,419,790 of NC_090024.1, forward strand.
ATATAATGTTATTTTTTTGGGGGGGGGGGGAAGACAATGAGATTTTATAAAGAATTCTACAGAGGTTGTTACTATTGAACCTTAGGGGCTGACTTTTTAATAAATGCTTTTTTGCTACTTAAAAATTGATTTTTTTTGGCCAGATATTCAACATGTATGCATGCCCTCAAACTGCCTGTTGACTTAATCCCAAAGTATAATTTTTGTGTAGGGATGGTGGAAATCCAATACATCTTGAAGCTGTCAGGTTTCTTGAGGAGGGAATTTCATCCTATAATACAGACTGTTCAATTATGTTTTGCCACCAACATGCAGAAGCGACTTGCAGTTTCTCAAGTTGCTCCCGACACAACAAAAAACAAAAAACAAACAACAACATGCATCTCTTTTCTCTCATTTATACCCTTCAACATCAACATGTATCCATTCAGCCTTCAAACACTCTGTTTGTTAAAACATTAATAAAGAGTGATGTGGTTGCTTCAGCCAAGAGGATACTAAATCACTAAAGTGATAGGCTACAAAAACCAGCCAGTGAATCAGGGACGGAGAATTCCTAATCAGAATTTTTGAGTACCTCTTCCACTTTCTTCCCAATCAAGCAGCATAGTTTGCAAAGATCAGACAGTAGTAGGACAGTTGTTCTACATGCAAGAGCCACAAATGCCAAGTTCATCTGCATTTCCAATTTTAACAGATTTGGTATGTAACATGCTCACAGTTTTCCTCAACTCATCACAATGGAATAGTTGTTTGTCTCAATCTCTTAACTTTTCATTAGGACTAATGAAATAAAAGATTTTTGAGCTCAAGCATTTTGTTATTTGTCCCTCTTTTACATTATACATATGAAATGTTTCCAGGAAAGTTTATGGAAGGAATCAAAGTATCCCAGGGAACCGGCAAAACATGATAATTACAGCAGTAATTCAAAATATTTACAGCTCAGCCTTGCTGTCCACTAGGAGAAAGCCCTATATAACTCCTGGCTTTCTTTTATGTACATGGGCCAGAGAGCAAGAAAGAAAGAGAAGGAATTGATTGCCAAGCTGAAATGGGCAGGTGGGAACAGCTTCCACCATCGGTCTCTTGCAAGGTCACTGGGAAGTGGCAAGAGAGAAATTAGATGTCCTGCATTGCTTATGAGCGTTATTTCTTGAATACTCTTTTTTCCACATTTGATTTGTATGTATATGTGTGTGTGTGTGTGTGTGTGTGTGTGTGTGTGTGTGTGTGTGTATATATATATATATATATATATATATATATATATATATATAAAGTATTTTTGATCCAAGGATGGTTGAATTGACAAATCCAGAGCCCATGGATAGTTAGAGCTCACTGCACAATGGAATAAAAAGTTAAGAACCATCTAAGAAAAGAGACTCAACAGAATATTAAGCCAACAAGCTTGAGGGCATAAAGCATGCCTCTGAGATATTCATGTGTCATACTTCTATGACTTAAGCAGGCCATGTTTTAAAAGTCTGCAGAGAATGAGCCCAGGGTCATGCCAAAAAAGCCTATTAAATTCAAAAATATATAAACAGAAATATAGGCATCTTACAAAGGAAAATAAAGTATTAGTATTCAGATAGAAACTTACATTAGAATATAACTAGGCAGAAAAGACACTGACTTACCTGAAACCAATGCATTATGAATGGGGGGAAAAGGACAAATTATATATTGGCATGTGGCTTATTTCAAGTATAAAAAGGAAATCTAAATTCATGAATATATAATACTCAAAGTGTACATTGCTGAGCTAGGTTTTTGTGAATGAAACTAATTTGGATTCTTTCCAATCTGGGTTCCGTGTTGGACTGGAAATGGAAATAACTTTGGGGATCTTTGTAGAAGACCCATACCAGGAGCTGGAAAGTTACAACCTGTTGACTTTGCTGCAACTCTCAGCCGCCTTTCACAACACATTCTTTGGATGTGGGGATATTCTTTTGGGGTATTTTGCGTACGTTTGAATGAACATTTTCAGATGATAGGAGACATCTCAGATCTATTTTCATTTACCTTTGAGGCTTCACAACAATCTATCAGAGTTGCTCTTTAAATTCTCCATAAAGCATCTGAGAGAAGTCATCTCAACTGTTGGTGTCAAGTCTCATCACTATGCTGATATGTGATACCAACTTCCTTTTTTCTTTTTAAAACAATGTCAAGAAGGCTCTGAATGTTCTGAGTTGTTGCAGTGGTGAACTGGATACCAAGATATTTAGATTCATCCCTGAGAAGATGGTGGTTCTGTTGATTAGGGAAACAATCTAAATTGGGACTGGGAAAATAGTCTGATGTGAATGGAGTCGTACTTCTCTTAAATAATCTCTTAAGTAAAGCTTGAGAGAAGGAGCAGTGCAGGAAGCTGGGAGATCCAGTTTAGACAACTATATAGGGAAACTCCATAAATATTTATAATTATTCTGAGAAAGTTTAATTTTAAAGTTACCTGTAGGCTAGACTAAAAAATTGAACACAAAACAATGTGTATGGGACATGATGGTAGCAAATATGACCACTGCTACATTTCCTTTTTATTTTTGATTATAATATAAATACTGTGATATAGAGCAGGCATAGCATTACATTAGTTGGTTTTGGAATTTCAGTTTGTTTTGCAAACATGACTGTACACCACAGTTTCATCGTGGTTTGCAAACTGACATTAAACCACAGTTGTTTTTTGTTTGTTTGTAGTTTAAGCAAACTAGGACTGAAACACTAAAGATAATTAAGAGAAGAGTCAAAGGCTAACTGTTTCAGATTTAATAATTATGGCTTATTAAGACAGTAATGTTACAACTGAATTGAGCCTATGCTTCACACACACACATGCACAGAGAGATGTTAGATCCCTCTTTGAAATTATAGATTTGTTACTAAGATTTATTTTGTTACTTGAGTGCATTCTTTTGCAAGAAATGTTGAAAACAGTGAACAAAAATATTTTAAAAGGACTGCTGTATTCCATTCTCATAAAAGCAACATGACAAAGAAAAGATGACAGTAAGAGTTACTGGTGTTTCTCCTGAGATTACAGTTCTCCATTTAACATATGTTAAAAGTATATTAATGTGTTCCAAAGAGGCCATAATTCACCAAGTGTACAATATGAACACTACTCTGTATAAGAGAAGAACAATTCAGAAAGCAAGAATGAAAACACATTATTTTAGTCAAAACAACACACAGAAGGAAGGGATTACTATTTTAGGCTATGTTACGTAGGTCTTATGTAGTGGTAGGGATAAGAGTACAATATTCTGTACTTATTAAGCAAAGACACATGTTTTATGTATGGGGAAAATGCTGAATTAGATTCTCTAAGTTTAGATACATTAAATTTTATCTATACTGGAATTGACATCGGCCTATCAGTTGTTGAAAACCATCCTATCTCTTAATACTGGTCCAGCTGTTTTAAGTGTTTTATTTTGTGTACATTTATATGATGCGGTTTTGTCTGCTAGGATTGTTAGTTTGATTTTTTTGGTATATTATTATTTGGCATTAAGTTTACAGTTAGTCTGTTTTATATTGTTTGATGTATCTCGTTTTGATATAATTTGTTGATATGTTTCTTTGTTGGCATTGAATGCTTGCCATATGTGTTGGAAACCACCCTGAGTGCCCTTGGAGAGATAGGGGAGTGTTGACACCTACGGTGCCGTTTGTTTTGCTGCCTGGTCTGGGTCTTGACAGGGAGTCTATAAATATTTTTTTTACTATTTATTATTAATAATTATTATTATATGAGTTTCTTCTTCTGAAGACACAGTGAAGACATCTGCCCTTGCGCTGTGCTACTCTGCTACTGAGTATGCATGCCCAGTGTGGAACACATCTCACCACACTAAAGCAGTGGATGTGGCTCTTGATGAGACATGCCACATTATCACGGGGTGCCTGCGCCCTACACCACTGGAAAAACTACACTGTCTAGCCGGTATTGCACCACCTGACATCCGCCGGGAAGTAGCAGCCAATAGTGAAAGGACCAAGGCAGAGACAGCTCCAGCTCATCCCCTGTTTGGGTATCAGCCAGCATGTCAACGACTTAAATCTAGAAATAGTTTTCTAAGATCTACAGAGACACTCACTGGAACACCTCAGCAAGCGAGAGTCCAAAAGTGGCAGGCTCAAACCCAGAACCTCAACCAATGGCTGATACCCAATGAGAGACTCCCCCCTGGGCACACAGAGGACTGGGCGACCTGGAAGGCACTGAACAGACTGCGCTCTGGCACCACGAGATGCAGAGCCAACCTTCAGAAATGGGGCTACAAAGTGGAATCCTCAACATGTGAGTGTGGAGAGAAGCAAACCACTGACCACCTGCTGCAATGCACCCTGAGCCCTGCCACATGCACAAGGGAGGACCTTCTTGCAGCAACACCAGAAGCACTCCAAGTGGCCGGTTACTGGTCAAAGGACATTTCATCAACTCTCATACTCACAAATTTTGTAATCTGCTTGTTTGCTTTGTTCCTTTAGAAATGTAATATAATTTGACTGGTTGTTCTGACACGACAAATAAATTATATGAGTGCAATTTTGGTTTCATATTGTATAGAGATGTATATCAAACGAAAGGCAGGAATATACACATATGGCATGCAGAAGAAATACAGACTATTAAGTGTTCACATCTTAAATACAATATTTCTTATATGTGTACTCTCTCCCTGCCCATCTCTCTCTCTCTCTCTCTCTCACACACACACACACATCTCTCTCTCTCTCTCACACACACACACAAAGAATTTGTTATTCATACAGAATCACTAAAAACAAAAGCCCAATTTCCTTCTTCTATAGGATCAAGCCCAACGTTCTGCGTTAAACTCAACAGCTGTAATCCAAAGCACAGGCCCTTTAGTCCCAAAGGAATCAACGGTATTTATGCACACTGAACTGCATACTGGATTGCAGCCATTGTTAGCAACAGACAATGAGTGATCAGGAGCCAGAGATATTTGCACCCCGAAGAGCTTGGGGTTTCTGCCAAAATTCTGGAACAATCCAGCAGAAGAACTGAAGTTTTATATATTGGGACAGTAGAAAAAAAGGTTTTCCTGGGATGGATCGGTTGAAATGCCGCAGTTTTTGAAGGTAGAATACTTTTTAAAAATTATATACCTGTTTATTTCAGACACGGCACTTGAACACTAACAATCTGGAGGAATGTAATGAAATTGGCAAGCTACTTCCAGACAGATATAGACATACAATGTAATAAGAAGGGTATCATTGTTGATATTCTATTTACAAAACATTCTAGGGGGCAAGTTATGCTTAGGTCACAACACATATTTATGATGAAAGAGGGAGCACCAAAAGAACCAACATTATGAATAGCTATGACATAGAATTCTTCCACAGATTACTTACAGATGCCAGGCCCATTATTCTTGGGAATGTGAGGGATGAACATCCATCAGGACTTTGCCCAAATGTTGTATATGGCGTCTGAAACCAAGCCTTCTCATTAGCCCAAATCACATCGCAGAGAGGTAATATTGATGCTCCGAGACCAATGGCTGGACCATTTACTGCTACAATGATGGGCTTCTTAAACTGAATGAAAGTATTAACAAAGTTCCTGAAATAAAATAAATAGCCAATGACACCTCACATTTTAGAAGCAATAAGCACATCCACCTCAAAAGCAGATCTGCTCTGACAGCAGAGTAACGAAATACTTGCCTAGGCTTACCTAAGACATTACTATGCACAATCACATTTTCTTATCCAAAGAATAAAAGAAGGTTATACTTATATGACTCAGAATATAACTTAGTTTCTGGGGGGAATAGAGTAAGGGGTCAGGTGATTAAATGGAATACACAACTGTTTTAGACTGTAAACATGGTTCTAAAATAAAAAAGTATGTCTTTGTGGAGACATCAACTATTTACAGTAGTTAACTCATGCCACATGACAAATTTCTTCTAAAACAGTATTTTATTCCCAACTGTTAAATTATTTTTGTTGTGTATTATTGAATAATAGATTCTTGGAGGGGTGTGTGCCTCTTCATCCACACTTTTAAAATCAATTCATTAAGACCTCTCCTTTCCCCGAATGTTTCATGGCCCTTGATAATTCTGACGCAGTGGTTCTCAACCTGTGGGTCCCCAGATGTTTTGGCCTTCAACTTCCAGAAATCCAAATAGCTAGTAAACTGGCTGGGAATTTTGGGGGTTGTAGGCCAAAACACCTGGGGACCCACAGGTTGAGAACCACTGTCCTACAGCTTTTCTTGAAATATATGGTGTGATTATTTTTCTCATATTTCTATTAAGTAAAGAATTGAATTACTGGACAGAATCACTTTATAACACAGGGAAAAAGCAAACACTGTGAAAGCAGAGTTCTCTTTGTGTAGTGGAACTTTGCCTCTGATTTTGCTCTGGAGATTCCCCTAAAATCTGTTGAGCATATTTTGGAGGACAGAGCAAGGGGAATCTCTCCCAGTTGCCGTTCTATTAAGTCAATGCATCAGTAGGCGGCAGTACGGATAATGCCAAGAAAGCAAGAGACAGGGATGTACATAATCTTAAAATGTAATAGTATTCCATTATATACAAAGCACTGCTCTTCATTGCTGCACTGATTTCTGCCATTTTATTTTGATCCATGAATTACAGGGAACGATCCTGAGAAGTTTGAATTAAAGGACAAAACTCTAAGAAAAACTAATCAAAGGTTTAGATTTTCAAAAGATTTCAAAATTTCCATCTGTGTAGCTAATAGTCTGAAAGTATTTGTTTGTTAGAGGGATAATCTCAATCTTTGCAAAATTGTGCAATTCTGCTGCAGCATCAAGCAGGCTAAAAGGCAAAATTTGGATAAAACCCTTTATATATACTATACAGTGTATGTTTTAAAGGGTTTTATCCAAATTTTGCCTATTAGCCTGCTTGATGCTGCAGCAGAATGGCCAAAGAAATCTTACACCTTGACCCTCCCTCTCCCTGGTCAACACTTGATTTTGGAAGCAGATACTATACTTGATCTTAGCCAAAAGGCTGAGAAAATCCGAGCTAAATTAGTGAAATCCACAGTAGAGGCTAGAAATGGAAATGGAGATAGTTTGGGATGATACATTCGTGATTGTTCTCATGTCACTGCTACTATAATTTTAAAGAGCCAGGATATGGAATAAGTTTTACTGTTTATATTGGAAAGTGCTTATTGTACTTTTAAAGGTTGTGTATTATGTCATGGCCTATGGCTGGTACAATAAACAATTCATTCATTGATTTTGGAAGCAAACAAAGAGTAATCATCGCCAAAAGATAAAAACAAAAAACATGATGGCGTTAGTTATACTTCTAAAATCAATCATTCATTAAAATCAGTGTTTTTCAAAATAATGTTATTCAAAATGGTGTTCCACAGATTGATGCAACCCACAAAAAAATCAACTGCTGATCCTAGAGGGCTTCCCAGAAAAGTGAAGTATAATTTGTAAACAGCAACTACCCTCCCCTATCCGTGGTTTCACTTTCCACAGTTTCAGTTACCGTTTTCTTGTTAGTTATTGTTATTCATCTCTTACCATGCCTAATATATATAAATATTTATTTAGTTACTGTATTTCTACCCTGCTCTATTTCACCCTGAAGGGGACTCAGAGCGGCTTCCAATTTTGGCAATTATTCAATGCCACATTGAGACAAAAAAGCAAAAACATACATTAAACTATACAATCAAATAAACATATAAATACGATTAAAACTGTTAAAAACATATTAAAACATTGTAGTCAAAATTTAAGCTGCTTTGTTTATATTGGTACTGGGGATGTATATTGCACTGTGGTTGTGCTACTCCCCAATCACCTGGTTCCACAGCCAGGTTTTAACTTTCTTTCAAAAAACCAGGTGGGAGGGAGCTGATCTAACTGGGGAGGGAGATCCATAGCCAAGGGGCCACCACTGAGAAGGCCCTGTCTCTTATCCCCACAGTAGTGTCTGCGAAGGATGCGGGGCAGAGAGCAGGGCCTCCCTGGCAGATCTTAGCATCTGAGCTGGTTCATAGGTGGAGATAAGTTTGGACAGGTAAGCTGGGCTAGAACCATTTAGAGCTTTATAGCCAACACTTTGAATTGTACTCGGTATTTATTATTTATTTATCGTGTCAGTATCAGACAACTGTACTCGGTAGCAGACTGGCAGTCAGTGGAGCTGACATAACAGGGGATTGTATGCTTCCTGTACACTGCTCCGGTAAGCAATCTGGCTGCCGCCCATTGGACTACTTGCAATGTTAAACAACATGGGGGACAATACTGAGCCCTGCAAAACCCCACAGGACAAAGGCTGCGAGGCAACTCCTTCTGGGAGCAATCCTCCAAGAAGGACTGGACACACTGTAAAACAGGGCCTCCAAGTCCCATTCCCGCGAGGCGCCCCAGAAGGATACCATGGTCTATGGTATAGAAGTCCGCTGAGCGGTCCAAGAGAACCAACAGGGACACATTCCTCCTGTCCAGTTCCCTGCATAGATGACCCACAAATACACACACACAGGGAAAAAACATACAGTGTGTGTATGTATGTATGTATGTATGTATGTATGTGTGTGTGTGTGTGTATATATATGAGAATGATTTAGTACTATCTGAACTTTCAAGCATCTACTGGAGGTTTTGGAATGCATCCTCTGAGGTTAACGGGTGGACTACTGTAGTCTTTGCATTTCAGCAAATCTTCTAAGTTTTCTACAGTTCATTATGAAGGAAGAAATCCCATGATAACTTATTTCAGAATCTGAAGCCAACTAATGTCTGCATGCTTCAGAAAAGTTTGCTCATTTCTCAATAGGGAAATATTGTTATAATCTTATAAGTGCTGTTGTGAAGCTGTCTACAGGGAGTGGGTGGCCTCTCCTGGCAAAATATTGAACTTCGTTCATTGGTTCATCAAATTCATCCACTAAAAAAACCAAAGTGGATATGAGAATTATTGCTTTTAATTTATAGAACTTTGGAGAAAAAAATGTATGCAAATGTAGAATAAGTCATGATACAATTTGTTCAGAGGAAAATAGATGTTGGTTCATAAAGCACTAAATTTACAATGACAAATATAGTTTATACTGCACATAAATACACATTAATTATAAGCAACCAATTCCCTCCCCTCCCAAACTTAGTTTTAGTTTTAGAGATTGTGATGAACCCTGGTCTTCACAAAACAAAGCTTCAAATTCCCTCCCTTGAGAAGGAACGGAGAATACAAATGGAGCAAAGCACAATGCATTTTGTAACAACATACAATTTTGTTGTCATAAAAGATGAAACCCAGAAAGAAAGGGGTTTTTTTGGGGGGGGGGGGGTTAAAATAATCAGTCTATAGATCTTGCCTACTGACAATCTTGCTTCCAATTTTATTTTGATAAACTGTAATGGTTTTCAAAATGAACAACATTTCTCTATTGACAATTTAATGTAATATCATTACTCCAAATGTGAGCAGAATTATTAGATTTTATATCATAGCTGAATTCAATTATGGTACTTATTGCATGGAGGATATGGTTTTTCTGAGCTCACATTTCACTAGGCAAAATTACAAAAATAAATGAACAAACCTAATAGCATCTGCCATCTTTGTGCTTTCCCTTTTTCTGTCATCTGTCAAGCGTCGAATAAAATAAATGAAGTCAAGGCCACAGCAAAAAACACTGCCAACTGCACTGAGGAGTACAACCTTACTGTCATCAGCTGCTGCTGTGCTCAGTGCACTTTGGACTTCTTTCATTACCTGGAATTAAGACATATTAAACACATGAAAACACAACATTGCAAAACATTGTATTCTAGGATTTTGCATTTACGCAGCATTTCTGTGCTTTGAACAGCAGGTGGCATATGCAACCAATACAGAAAAATCTAAATTTAGGATAAGGTTAATTTCAAAGTTCCCTTTTTCATACAGAAAGGAAATAACATAAAACAATACAGAAAACATCCTGAAAACATTACAAATCTTTGCACATCTACTCAGAAGGAAGCCATCTGAATTGACTACTAGGTAAATCTGTATAGGTTTGATGGATTCATGAGATTATTGAAAATAATGTCTCAATTATTAGCAAATATGATATTTTATTAACTATTCAAACATAGGAGAAAAATTCAAGATATAAAACAGCAATAAATTAAAATGGCTTCGATTTGAAACATCAAATCTCCCTTTGCGCTAATTTTAAATTCATTAGTTAAAATATCTAAAATATTTTCAGGTTAGTCCCAATCACAGATGAACTATTAAATTAATAAGAACTTGGTAGATTAATTTATGTAAATTTTATTGATTCAATGAGCCTACCCAGGACTATCAACTGAATTTAGGGCTTGGTTTTAACGTAATTTGTAATACTAACATGTAGATTTGTACAACTTTTTGCCCTTTTTCTATTTTTTAAACATTAATTTAGAAGTCTTATGAAGAGAAAAACAAAATAATAACAAATCTAAAAACGACGTTTCCCGTGTTCCTTTAACCCATGACTTTCACTACTGCAATTCTAGCATTTTCAGTCACTTTAATGTTTCCCAGTTTTCTGAAGTTTCCAAATCCTGCCACCATTCATTCTTCTTTACTGCTAAAACATCTTTCCTGGAAATTTATGGGATTCCATGTGTCAGAATTCATTCAAGTCCCTCCTCAAACATTGTCAGCATTAGATGCATTACTCAAATTCATCTCTGCTTATATTCCACCTTCAAGTGAGAGCTTGGAAAAGGTACTCTTTGGACTACAGTTCCACCCCTCATAAGCCTACTCAACATGGCTATAGCATTCTGGGCATTGTGGTTTAAGAAGTATTTGTCTAAGCTGCTTTAAATTTAGATTGAAAGAGCCAATAGGATCTGTCTTTTTGCTAATGGACCAATGTAAATTGCCTTCACAGACTGATAGTACTATATAAATAATTCATAACGTCAGCTACAGCAAACACCCCCTCCTCAATCAGAAGTAAGCAAATGGTTCTAACCTCAGGATTTAATGAATTGTTCTCCGATGATTTCGTTGACAATAAAATATGTGTGAAGCCATCTTGTTTCCTTACAACAATGTCTCTGTATCGATAAGCACTTTCTGTTTGCCTCACACTGAATCGTAGCCTTTTGTCAAAAGGCTGGTCCCTCCGTTCATCAATAAATTTTCGTTTGTTGGCTGTTACTCCCGTTACAGATGCCTGTATGTTGGTACCATTCGTTGCCAAAGCTTCTATAAGGGTTGATGTACCTGTGGAAAGTTTCAAAGTTGTTTTGATATCAGCTTTATTAGTTTAGCACTTAATATCCTAATTACCATGAGAAACTTGCCAATTTCAAATATCATGAGAACCACAAAAACAATAACAAAAATCCCAAAATTCAGTTGTTGGGGTCAAACTTGGAATAGGGATGGTTATGGGGATCTGGATGTAAAACTGGACTGAGCTTGGAAGGGTATGGGGAGGAACGTCAGAGGAGATTATACTGGCTAACACTCATTTTGGTGCCTCAAATATTAAACTTGTTTCTGGGCACACTTCACCTGCTGATTTCAAAAATGATTCCAGTTTTTCCGTATCAGCTCTCATTTTTAAGATACAGAACATATGGCATATACCACTCTTCACTCTGCTCACCCATAAAAAATCAGGATATTTTAATGTCGTGTTTAAATTAATATATTTTAAGCATGAAGAAAACATATTAAACATCAAAAGAAAAGTGCACCACATGAAAATTTACTTCTTCCATACCAAAAAGCACTCATTTATGATACAAACTTTCCATTATAAATTCAACCATATCTAAAAAACTAGAGCTGCTGTGGTTTATCCAATGCAATTTTTTGAATCGACACTCCCCCAAGTAACCTCAGAAACAGGTCTAAAAAACAAAACACAAATTTTTGGGGTGGGTTGGGCTGTGTTATCTTTGTGATCCATTCTGAAGTATTCCATACTACTACAACAAAGTATAATATGTAAAAGAAGGAAAATGTTTATTTTATCACTTTTATATCTATCTGTCCACAAAGGCATAAGCTTATATAATCTTCCTCTGAGCACCTCCACCAATAAATTAATCGTATATAAAATTTTACTATGTATGACTGAAATGTTTTAGAAAGGTACGAATGTCCTGTAGAAAATTAGATAGTTAATCTTATACAGCTTTTTTGCCTTTTACAACATATGTAGGGAGGATCTCCAGCTAAACCTTCCTGTTCCTCATATATTACAGATGCTTAATTGTATCATTACTCTAGGCATGATAAGATATTCTATTTTGTTAGTATTTCTTGAATACTATATCTGGAGAAAAATCTGTGCAGCTTGAAAATTCATTCCTACTCTTTTGAACATTTTTGACAAAGCAGTTTCTTGCATTATTATCAAATACAAAGAAGTCTTTTTCTCTATCTAAATCTCTTGGTGGGCATATCAAAAGATGCCTCATTAAAAATACAATTATATTAGGTAAAGTGGGAGGTAATAGATAAAAGAAAAAGAAATAGATTGCATTAAGAGAAGCTAAAATCAATCCAAGAAGCCATAGTCTTAAGTCTGTATGACCCAGTAAGGGCTGTACAAATCTTGGAAATCTCAAATTCATAGGGTCATCATAACAATGAATAGTAAAAATTTTTTTGAAGGTTATTATTAAGTTCCTCTACTGAAAGAGGAGCCTGCAGAATTCCCTAATTCTAAGATCCTTGGAGATGTTCAGAGGAAGATTTTATAAGCTTATACAGATCCTTGGGCTGGAAACCAGAATAACTGCATGTCTGCATTCACAACTAATCACCAAATGAACACAACAAGATTTTTAATTCTGAAAGAGAAGTAGCATCTGAGGAAAAACAAACATTTTACAGCTCCATTCTGGATGAATACAAAGAAAAAATATAAAACGAGTGGAAATTCTGAATTCTATTGGATAGAACTAAAAACAGTGACTGGTATGTTTTATGGTTATTGCATCAAAGTATAGAGAGGAAGAAAGATTGTCTAAATGAAATTAACTGGAAAATTGTTTTATATATACATATATAAAAATAAAGCAGTAAATATAATTAGCTTTGTCAGAAAGATTATATATAGATAGATTTATATTCAATTACAAATTAATCAATGATGTTTAACACTATTACTAGAGCAGTGGTTCTCAACCTGGGATCCCCAGATGTTTTTGAACTGCAACTCCCAGAAATCCCAGCCAGTTTACCATTTGTTAGGATTTCTGGGAGTTGAAAGCCAAAAATATCTGGGGACCCCAGGTTGAGAATCACTGTACTAGAGGATTTGCCAGAAGAATGATATTCAAGATTTCCCAGTTTTTAAGTGTTTCATACTGAAACTGTTAGTGCTAAAATGTATACAGAAAAGTGCTTTATGATCTCAAGGTAAGGAAATAACTCTAGATAAAGGGGGATTTTTGTTACTCTATATACTCATGCCTACATCTTAAATTTTTAACCAAAAAATCAATTGAAAAACCTTATCTATGGGTCAATGTGCATACTGCACCTTAACTCACATAAAAAGGGAACCATCTTCTTTTTGAGTAGAGTGGCAAAAGGCAAGAACATGCCAGGAGAATCTAAAAGTAGCACTACCCCTCCCCCCCAGCCCCCAACTCCAAAATGATGTCACTTCTTACTTCTTAAAATATCTGAATAGGGAAATAGCAGAGGTGGTAGCCTGGTGGATAGCCTCCTTCATGTATTGGTGTATTCTCATTTTTGCAGAATGACCCTTGACACCGAGTTTTTGGCACAAAAATCTACCCTCAACTTGTGTATCTACTGTACTTGAGATCAATAAACTTAAAAAAAAACTGATCTGTTTTCATAAAATGTGATAAATAAAAGAAAGACTCAATTTAAAAAACTCCCAATACATATTTAATCGTGACTCATAGCAGTAAGGGTGTCACTGCATATCAAAAACACAGGCAACACAACCCTATGGGCACTTTCATGGAAGTTAGTCCTACTGATTTCCAAAAGGTTAACAGTTTCAATTGGATGTAATTCTTTCCACAATTCCTCATGAGACTTTCTCAACTTGGAAGTTAACCGATGCCATAGGATTCATCAATGTGAATTTCAAAAGCTTAGTTGAATTTTACTTTTTGTTAAATGTATGCAATGTACTGAAACTCAAAGTTATTAATAAAATTGTTATCCACAAATGCAGAATATGAGTAATCCACTCCTTTTGGTCATTCAAACTGTTATGTTAGCAAGATATATTGAAATGTTTGCTAATTCCCATGAAATAAATGGAAGTTAAAAATATGAAAGAGCTGTAATTCAAGTTATTTTGTATTAAGTTACTTAAAGCAGAAATTCTATTATAGTAAAAGACATGGGAAAGTTTCTGTGCATATGCAAAACAGATTAGCAAAATGCCTTTTAAAACAGATTATATAAAATAAAATGATCCATTTGGCTGCTACATCTGCCTGTAAAATTCATAATCTATGGTTTGTTTCCTTTGTTGCATTCCAGTGGCAAATAGTTCTACAGTGAATTGCACACAGAAAAATCTTAAGCACAAAATCTGATGCTGCATGGAAATCTGGACTGAACATAACCTTAAGGTAATGTTTAAAGCTGTAGAAAGCATGAGCATGGCATAATAATTTGACCGCTGTACCAAGATTTTGGAGAGCAGAGTTCAAATCTCAGTTTGACCATGGAAAATCACAAACTGACCTTGAGCAAGTCGAACTCTTTCAGCTTCAGAAGAAGGCAAAGGCCACCCCTCTATAAACAAATATTGCCCACAAAACCATGTTATACCCAAAGATGTTCCTTAGAGTTACCATAAGTTTTCCTTAGAGTTACCAGGAGCCCCTGGTGGCGCAGTGGGTTAAAGTGCTGAGCTGCTGAACTTGCTGACCCCAAAAGGTCACAGGTTCGAATCCGGAGAGCAATGGGAACTCCTACGGTTAGCCCCAGCTTCTGCCAATTCAGCAGTTCGAAAACATGCAAACGTGAGTATATCAATAGGTACCACTCCCAGCGGGAAGGTAACAGCGCTCCATGCAGTCATGCCAACCACATGACCTTGGAAGCATCTACGGACAACACAGGCTCTTCGGCTTAGAAATTGAGATGAGCACCAACTCCCTGGGTCGGACACGATTGGACTTAATGTCAGGGGAAAACCTTTACCTTACCATAAGTGAGAAACAACTTGAAGCCATATAACAATAATATGTCAGGTACGTTTAATTTTGGCATAAGGTCATCAGAGCAGTCTTTCTTTATAAAAAGCTACACTATAGTCTGAATTCCAAGATTTATCCCTGCGTTCTGTACTACTGGCTCAGCTCCAATGTGAAGTGTCCATGTTACTACAAGACAAAAGCCAGAGTTAATTCCAAATTTCTCCAGTTTCTTCTTCCAATCTTGGCAGCACCAGCATTTATAGGGAATTCTGGAGATAATTACAACTTAGGGCCACCCTTTAGCAGTTGCAGTATTTGATGCCTTTCCAATTCTGCCTATTCAGGACATTCTACCTCCAATATCTCCCCAGTCTAGTGTTATGCTTGCCCAACCATGAATGCATGATGAGTTCTGAAACTGGAAAGGTCAAGTTTGCCCTTTTTGATTGGTAACTGCAGCTTCTTGTATACAGAGAAATGCTTCTGACTCGTTTCCCATATAAAATATATCTATTTGGAACAATACATCTGTCTGAATGAAACATTTCCAGTGGAAGTAGATAGATAGTCTTCAAATGATATTTATAATTCAAGAAACTATATTCATTTTAGAGTTATTTCTTTCCTCCCAGAGGTCAATACTTTCAAATTGTACATTATGTTTGGAATCCAGATTTACGTGCATGCAACTGGGCAGATAGGAGTAGATTAGCTTTGCCCTCCTTCCCACAGCAGCCCTTCCAGCTCCGTGAATTCAGTTAGAGAACCCTGATGAATGGGGGTGAGCAATGAGGAGGAACAAGGGAGGATCTTCCAAAACTGGATAAAAAGATCTTCTGTGAGGAGAACCATTCTGTTTGCTTGGATTGTAGTTTATGACTTTAAGCAAAGTTCTGCTGAATCAGACCAAAATCTTTGTATTCCAAAGTCTCCCTACCAACAGGGCCAAAATACATCTATAAAGAATTCATGCAGACCCTAACACAAACACAGATTCTCTGGAGCAATATTACAGGTCCAAATAATGCCACCTACAACATCAAACAAGATTCTAGTTGCTCAACATCCGATGTGATTGATGACACCCTGCTATGTTGGCTGCATGCTTCTCCATCTGGGTCTGATGATGGGCAAGTGAGGTTGACTTTTCTTTGAGGCTGGTGGGATTGAGGAGGGGTTCTTCTAGGACACCTGAAGGACCTCCAGCAGGTAGGGGAGGAAATGAGCATGGTCAATGGAGGGGCTCCTTTTTGAAAACAGAATAGCTGACTGAGACCTGTTTCACCTCCATACTGAGATCCTTGGCCACCCCCACCATCTGTCTGGAGAAAGATCAAAAATTGTTGGTGGGGGATGATGGATCAATGCAGTAGGTCTCTGCTTCCAGGAAAACTGAACCGAGGATGGATCCTGAATCATCTGATTCGGAAGCCTCCGGTTCCTATTGGTCCTCGGACTGCTGGAACTCCTCAGTCTGTAAAGCTGGCACTGTCTGTGGAGGTTTGTAGGCAGATCCCAAGGTCTTCCCAAGACTCTGAGGAGGTAGAGATCTGGGTTTAGGCTGCTGCTTTGATGCTGAAGTCGGCACTGCCTTCACTAGGCAGGTGGCCCTTGTTCTCCTGTGAAGGTGTCTCTGGTCGTGGCAGGAAGGGCTCCTGTAGCTCACTATCCAATAGTTCTGCAATCGACTTAGGAGAGGCGTGCAGGAGTTCAGTCAGTGGAAGTGGTGGTCAGGAATGATGGGACGGGACGCAAAGGAGGTGGTGTGTTCAGCTCTGGGAAAAGGTGACTGTTAAAATATCCTTTTCTTAGTGGAGTTCTGCCTTGATGGTCTTGCCTGGTGTTGGGGGAACTGGTGGCGAGTTCCCATTTTCCAGTCTGTTGACCTTTGCCCTTTTAGTCTCCTTGTGGGAGCACTTGAAAGTGAACATGTGCTGGCTATGAAGCCCAATGTTGACACCACCATGAAAGGCGCCAACTGCTTTGAGGAGCCTGTCTTCGGTTTTGGGGTCTTCAAGGACTTTGAAGTTTTTGAGACAGCGGATGTCTGCGATGGGGCTACTAAGGGCATAGTGGATGTTGAAGGGACAAGGGCCTGTTGATAGAGCATAAAGTGGAGTCTAGCTTCTATGTTCTTCCTGGCCTGAGTTGTAAAAGCTTGACAATGCTTTTAAACTGCATGGTAGACATTGTGACAGTAAGAGAAAAACCATGCAGAGCACAAAGATGAAGAGAGAAGCTTCAGGTTAGCTGCTGCAGGGCGAAAAAAAAGGATACAAGGAGCTGCTGGCCAGGGCGCCTTTTATGCCTTGGGGAGGAGCAGGTGGGGTTACCGCCAAAATTTGAAATTGGAGCTTGGGAAAAGCTTTTGTTTGAGACTGCACAGGCGCAAATAATCCAACTGTGTGATTCACCGCGCCTACAAAAAAAGAATCTTGGTTCTTGGGTTATTTCTTTTATTATATATACCATGTTCTTCAACAAGATATGTCTGCTATGTGTAAAAGACTCAGGCATAGCAGTTTAAGTATAATATTTTATAAGAACTTTCAATTAAATTATATTCCTATATTTTTGATGTGCTTTTATCATGTCCTCCGTTTTTCACAACTTTTTATTAGCATTGAATAAGATCCAGCGAAGGGCAGAAAAATTTTATTCATACAAATAAGATTTTTGGCTGGCTGTTTCCACACATTAAAGTGCCTTAAACCTTCTCAAAATTTCAGGGATATGCCTTCTGAAACACTATGTGATTTTATACAGGGAAATTAAGCCCAGATAGGAAAATCAGGAGATATTTGGCAGGGCTGCCCTAGTTAAGCAGAAAACACACAAGGTATCTCCTAAAAATCTAAGCCAAACCCTTGATTGGTTTTTATCCTCTTTATAGGCTCCTGAATTAATGTGGTCCTTAAAGGAACACTCCCGAATAAATGTGTTCCTTACTTTGATTGTGCTTTTCTTTAATGGCAGGGGGTTGGACTTGATGGCTAACTCATGATTCTATAATATTAAGGCCTTTTATATGGTTCCCCTGAAGTTTCTTTCAACTTCAGGGGAACCATATAAACAGTTCTATTCCATTCAAAATGTTATTGTTCACAGCCCAACATTTACTAGTCTGTTCATGTCAGAAATAAACTTTAGAGAAAATCTAGGAGGAATTATTTGTGGCATAGTACTAAAATTCAGTATAATAAAGTTGGCTTTGCACAGGTGTCTAAAAATACAGGCATATCACCTCACTATAAAGAGAAGGCAGAACTATTCAATAACTCCTTTGTTTTAGTTTTCTCCTAGAAGGAAAAAAGTGTTCAACCTGGTGAAAATGAAGCAGATGATACAGTAGGGGAAATGTAGTTCAGGATAGTTAAAGAGGTATTAGGGGAATACTGGGCTGTTGTAAACGAATTCAGTTCTCTAGGGCCAGATGAACTACATCCAAGGATATTAAAAGAACTGGCAGAAGTTATCTCAGAATCATTGGCAATACTCTTTGAGAATTCCTGGAGAACAAAAGTCCTAAAACACTATAGGAGGAAAACTTTTGTTCTCATCTTCAAAAAGGGAAAAAAGAGGAACCAATTACAGGCAGTGCCCAAGTTTTGAACAGGACAGGTTCTGTTGGTTTGTTCTTAAGGTGAATTTGTTTGTAAGTCAGAACAGGTACATTTTTAATTGTAACTTCAGCAATATATCGATCTATATTAGCTTTGGATAGCAAAGGGAAGGGTTAACACCCCTTTGGTGTATGTTTTGCTGTCTGTGCCCCTGTTCAGAAGATTTGGATATTGAAAACTTTGGCTTGTTGTGGAAATAAGGGTTGCTGCTAAAGCTTCAGTTGAGACATTTTTTCACCGCGACAACTCGTTTAGGAGTGAATGTTCCTTCTAAGGGGTAGTTTTCTATCACTTCTTGTTGTCTCACCCCCATTCTTAACTATGAGTTGTTCAGCAGAGGACAAGAGGGATCCTTTCACATCTGCAGGAGTCTACCATATACCATGCAGCTGTGGACAAGTCTACATAGGGACCACCAAACGCAGCGCCAAACACGTATCAAGGAACATGAAAGGCATTGCAGACTACTTCAACCAGAGAAGTCAGCCATAGCAGAGCACCTGATGAACCAACCTGGACACAGCATATTATCTGAGAACACAGAAATGCTGGACCATTGAAATCCACAAGCATGTGCACAATTTCAACAGAAAGGAGGAAACCATGAAAATGAACAAAATCTGGCTACTAGTATTAAAAAACTCTAGAATTACAACAGCAAAACAACAGAGGGGAAACCATCAAGGACATCTAATCACTTCTCAACAAAATATTGCCTCAGGCACTGTCAGGCCATCAAATGTTAATCAAGGTGGTCAGTTGAAACATTCACACCTAGCTCCAACAGACAGGAGTCCTTTGTCCCACCCTGGTCATTCCAAAGATATATAAACCCATTTTCCTAGTTCCAACAGACCTCACTACCTCTGAGGATGCTTGCCATAGATGCAGGCGAAATGTCAGGAGAGAATGCCTCTAGAATATGGCCATATAGCCCGAAAAACTTACAGCAACTAGTGATTTCGGCCATGAAAGCCTTCGACAATGCCTGTATAGTGATTTTTTTCACCCATGAGTGGCATCTAGAAAAGTATCGAATAGAGTAGAGAATCTACCATATTTAGCACCTTTCACACAAAACAAAGAAAAGACTCTTTAGTTCGCCAGTCTTCTCCTGGGAACCAAAATATCAGAAGGATACACAATGCATACAGACAATACGACCCGCTGCTGCACAGACACAGAGGCTAGACACATTGTCTCAAATGAGTCCCTTTCTCAGTGAATATCTCTGCTTTCCAACAAACCAGAAACTATCTTGGTTCGTCAGTATTATTATAATTTTATTTATCAAATAGAGCATGTATCTGCTAGA
The DNA here is from genome assembly GCF_037176765.1 of Anolis sagrei. Classification (NCBI taxonomy): domain Eukaryota; kingdom Metazoa; phylum Chordata; class Lepidosauria; order Squamata; family Anolidae; genus Anolis; species Anolis sagrei. The sequence goes on from NC_090024.1 coordinate 86,439,939, forward strand.
TGAAATTTAGTGCTCAGTCTTGAATTTCACATTTCAATGATGCTCCATGACGAAAAAAGTTTGAGAACTCCTGAGCTAGACAATGCCACTGTTAAATGGATTTACAATTGGTCGACTGACTGAACCAAAAGGGTGCTTACCAATGTTGTCTCTTCATCTTGGAGATATGTGACCAGTGCGGTGTCACAAAGTTCGGTCCTGGACCCAGTGCTATTCAACGTTTTTATCAATGACTTGGATGAATGAATAAACAACATGCTACCAAATTTGCAGATGACACCAAATTAGGAGCTAAAACTGCAGAATCAGAATCCAAAATGACTTTAACACATTACAACACTGGAGCAAAACCAACACAATATTTCAACAGGGAGAAATATAAGGGGCCACACTTAGGCAGGAAAAATACAGAGATACAGAATGGGTGGCCCCTGGCTTGACAACTGTACATGTGAAAGGAATCTAGAAGCCTTAATAGACCATAAGCTGAACATGAGCTCCGTGTGATGTAGCAGCTAAAAAGCTAATGCAATTCTAGGCTGTATCAATAGGATCATAATGTTTAGCTTGCAGGTAGTAATAGTATTATTCTATTGTGTTTTGGTCAGACCTCATCTGGAATCTGTTCAGGTCTAGACACCACAATTCAGGATGGATATTAACAGGCTGGAATGTGTCCAGAGAAGGAAATGGTAAGAGATCTAGAAGCCATGATCTATGAGAAGTGACTTAGACAGATTCTTATGTTTAGCTGGTAGAAGCAAAGGTTAAGAGTTGACATGATAGCCATGATTAAACATTGGAAAATATGCCATATTGAAGATGGGCCAAGCTTTTTTTCTGTTGCTCCAGAGATGGTCATGCAGCAATGTATTCAAATGACAGAGAAAGAGATTCCACTGAAACCCTAGGAAAAACTTGACATTGGAATATGCTTCCTTGGAGTGTGGTGGAGTTTCCTCCTTTGGAGGGTTTTAAATACAGGCTGGATAGCTACCTGCCAGTGCTTTAATGGTATATTGCTGAATGACAGGACGTTGGACTGGATGGCCCTTGTGATCTCTTCCTACTCTATGATTTTAAGCATTTTTATTTAAGTGTTGCTGTCAGGCAACGGAGATAACAAGGCTGCAGTGGTGATATATACATGAGCTCAAATTTATCTCAATATTTCTCTTATCATGTCCTCCCACCTCCACAAATTTCCAAGTGCACACAATGTTGCCTCCCTAATCACTAAACTAGTCAACCATCTACTTTCCCCAAAGAAGGCAAGATATTGGGTAGTACTTTATTATGGTGATATGTCAAGCTATATGTTAAAATATAATACATGACAATTAGCCAATGTACAATGAACGCATATACTGAAACTGCCCATACATGTCAACTGTTTAATAAAAACACGACTTTCAGTATTTAACAGCACAGAACACTTCCCTGGTGAACAAAAATGAATTTTCACACATGGAAGAACACACTGGATCTAGCCTTTTGAGCACAGTGCTCTAGCGCAATCCTGCTACAAACTATTGTATTGCATGTCCTTGGAAGATTGTTCAAGTTGTTGTGAGTAGATATGTAGTGGGGCATTAAGCTATTTGTTCCCTATGAAATGTCACCCCACGACCACAGCTTGTCTTGAGGCATAGTCATTAGATCCTACTATTTTGCTTAATGGCAGATCCTAATTTACAACTGCAGCTCTTTACCTTTTTAAGTGCAGGAATAATTGATTGAATTACCAAAACCTCAGAAAATCCAAATAGGTTACCATTCAATAAGATTTTCAGGAAGATGCCATTAGTAAAGTGAACAACTGAACTTTGGAAAGGCAGCATATTCCTGAACATCTATTTTGAAGAAAAAATAGCAATATTTAATACATATAAGAGTTAAGACTGCTAAGTTACCCGCTATCTTATCCTATACTACATTACCTCTGTTATTTATCAAACTAGATAACATATATGGACACTACTCTTCAAACATTATAACTGATAGTCTACTCCAATTTTCTCTCAGGCATGTCACAACTGGTTGCCATTCTTGCTTAAAGGCGTCTGTTGTATTGTCCTGCATTAAATTCCTAAATGATATCCTCTGTTCCTCTTTACCGAAGTCAAGCAGACATCTCTGAATTAATGGAAATTAGAAGGTTTTGAGCATGGTTCCCAAATTTAAAAAAGGTTTGTTCTTCTTAGTCGATTTAAGTGGGAACAGACAGTGCCAAATAAGTCATATTTTACATGGTAAAGCTATATAAAAAGTATAGTTTAGTGTCTTTCTCAAAGATGTTAATCTTCTGACAATCAATTATAGCTAAATTAAGTGAGAAAAAAATGTGTATGTTGGCTTCTTGAAGTACTACAAAATTATTTTAGAACCTAGCAGCTGAATATATATTATCTATACTATTCACACTATCTACTTATAATCATAATCAACTGTTCAGGGAAAAGATGAACTGTCACATAAGTAATGCATAGGGACAATAATAACTATCCATAGCAGAAAGAACACACAAAATTGTAAGGTCAGACAATTGAAAACAACAGCATCACCACCTGATGAATTTCAAATTAATCAAGAATGATGTCAAGAAGCCAAGAAGACTGCATGCTTTAATATGAATTTTCTCTAAAAATGCAGGGAGAGAAGAAACACATAACCTGTTAATATTTATGCATAGTGCTACCATATATACACCACATTTGGAAAGGATTTCAGATTTTATTTATATGAAGTAAATTTAAAAATGATTTCCATTAATACAGATAGACAAGAAGATCACACAATCTGTTTTTGAGAACTTTTAAAAGAACCTACTACTCTATGGCAGATTTTCCCTACTGATCGAAAGTTGGGAGAAAATCAAGAAAAGGACAAATGACTTATAGAAATCAAACTTAATGATCAAGATAGTGCTGAACATTAGTAATAACTGTATATTTGAAAAACATATTACACCATGTGTAACAAATACAGAATATTATGGATGCTGGCAGTTCCTATCAGGAACAAAAATGCCAAGCTAAATTTTACATGGCAATTAAAATAGTTATTTCAAAAATATCACAAACAATTTCAAATTAATTCCATAGAAGTATAATCAGATAAATATGAAATGTGGTGTGCGTGCACTGCATGGAGGGGAAAAACATAATATACTGGCAATAAATTAGAAAGAATATATAGACATGCTAAAACAGATAAAAGACAATATTGGGAATGCAAAGCAAATGCTCTGAAATATACAGTTGTTGTATGTCTTCAAGTGATTTCCAACAAGAGTTTCTTGACAAGATTTGTTCAAAGGGGCTCTGCTTTTGATTTCCTCTGAGGCTGTGTGTGTGATATGCCCAAGGGCACGAAGTATGGTATTTTCCGGCATATAAGACGACTGAACATATAAGACGACCCCCAACTTTTCCAGTTAAAATACAGAGTTTGGGATATACTACCGTATAAGACTACCTCTCTTCCAATGCACAACAAATAATTTTTTTAAAAAAACATCAGATTTGATTTCAATATGGTTATTTTCCTACTGACATACCTCCTCCTCTGCCTCTCAGATCTAACACATGTGCGCCTGCGCCGCTTAACTGCAGTCCTCAGGAGTGAGATCTCAGAGGCAGAGGAGGAGGTACAGTAATAGGGTGAAAGAGGCATGTTTTTCTGGGCACAGCACAACTCTATTTTTTCCATACCCCGGGTGTCCCGGACGCCTGCAGCTTGCTCCACTCTTCACTTACACCTTCCTGGTGAGGCGCCCCCTCACCTCGTCATCAAGACCATGTTAAGCCAGTTATTTCCATGAATCCTGGTGAGTGGATTTTCTTCTACCATACTTGTATAGTGCCGTCTTTCATATGGTCACCGCATATGGCGGGGATGAGGCCGCGGCCATTGAGCTCCCCCCCCCCCCACCATATGTGGCAACTGCAGATTCACCAGTCCAGCTTGGAAGTGTCAGTACCTGCCCTATAAGACGACACCTGGTGTATAAGACAACCCCGACATTTGAGGAGATTTTCCTGGGTTAAAAAGTAGTCTTATATGCCACAAAATACAGTAGGTTTCTATGGTTGAATGGGAATTTGAGTCTTGATCTCCAGAGTGATAATCCAACTGTAAACCATTATATCACACCATGTTGGCTCTTCCATGTCTATATACATATTGATTTTCTCATACTGGACTACACGGCACTTAACCTGGCTTTATCCATGCTCTGCAAAAACAAGATTTCAAGGTATACATCAAAACCTTCTAATCGTCAGCCATGAAAACTTTAGGTTTCACAGCTCTTACATGATCACTGTGTACATAATTATAAAAGTAGGATAGCACTGGTATGATTTAAATATCCATTATACCTATGTTGAATTTTAATGGAAAAAAAACAACAAAAACAACAACACAGAAGCAGAAGTGTCTTGTAATGGCAGAATAAACAAAGCATTCTAAACAATATATATCAGATGGAAGAAAAGGGTCACATATTTGTGGTGAACAGTACATCTTATACAGAGGATTTGGGCTGCAAAATGACACTGAACTAGAAATAATCAATGTCACTAAAAGCAGCAATCAAAACCTCCTCTAGTTTTACTACCTCTCACAAACCTCCTTAATTTTAAGCTTCTACAGGGACCAATCAAGCAGTAAGAAGATACTGCTGATCCTCTGAAGATACTAGACACAGATACTGACGAAACGTCAGGAAAAAAATGCTTCTAGAGCACAGCCATACAGCCCGAAAACCACACAAACACCCCAGTAAGAAGATAGGTTTTCATGGAGAGAGGGCAGGTAACCAATCGGATGACCTACAAGACTATCAATATTTAGATAGCCATTGGTCATCTAGACATTTTTCATTTTATTTCTATGGCCAGTTTTAAAATCATGATTGTGTACAATATGCTATATGAGTCTAGCTGACACAACTATGGAGTTTTGCCAATTATTTATACATTTTTGGATGAAATATCTGCTAATTCTGTTAATCCTTTATATCTAGTCTCATAATAACAAGATTAATTTGTTTTCTTTACTCTTCATTCTCTCTAAAACACATACTATAATTACTTGGGATACAATTAAAAACCCACTACATACAACTATTACCTCTGATAGAAAGGAATATATTAGTCTGAACATACCACTACTTTATTTCCCTTCTCACAAATGCAATCTGCATTATAGTTACAGGGAACAGGAGGCAAAATCATTTATGAACATAGTCATAGGTAGATACTGTCAATCCTAGATGAGTTCCCTTGGGTCTCCCCAATAACAGATGGTTACGAAAAACTGCAACATGATTCTATCAGCTTTCATGATGCGTCATCCATTTCTTCTCTTCTAGCCTCTAGTCCAGGTTATTTCCATAAACACATATTACAAAGAAGAATTTTATAATGCAACATAAGGTTAACATTTGCACTCCTTGAATTTCTTGTTATGCCTAGTTGCAATCTGATGATCAGTACCTTAAAGACCTAAAATAGCAAACATGAACATTTTCAAAATTAGCAAATCAAAGGACCTTTCAAGGAATCTGGCTATGGGAATGAAACCAAAACAGAGGTAGGGGAGATTTGCTGCTCCCAATTCTCTGCAGAGAACATCAAGACAGCATTCATTCTAATTCGTTCTCTATGTATTAAGATTTGTTGTTATTGTTCTTTAGATTTAATTTTATGATGTGATCGTGTGTTTACATTTTATATTGTGTTTTCTCTGTTGTAAGCCACCTTGAGTTCCCTCGGGGAGAGGGGGCAAAATATAAATAAAGCTTTATTATTTATTAATTGATTACCGTATAAAGGTAAGAGCAATTGTCCAAAATTGAGTGTAATAAAAATGTTTTTAGGAGAAAAGGTCTAAAACTGTAAAAGCCAGTTGAACAATTCACATCTTTCAAAAGGTTACAAAAACTACATCAATTGTTATCTAGGTAGCCCTGACCGACTAAAAGCCTGAATTATCATAAACTTAGCAGAGCTGTTGAAAGGATAAATGATACAAATATGTAGACTGTATTTTTAGAAAAGGACTTTCAAAGTAAGCAGACAATTTCAGTATTGTTGGGAAGTCAAAATATCGGGAAAGAACATAACATTTTGAGAATCTGTTTTTGAAAATGCATTTATACACAAAAGGAGGAAAACAATAAGAAAAAAATGCATGCAGAATAAAAACTGAATGAGTAGAACAGAGTCACATACAGAGGACCTTGAAAATGCCTTGTGAGGGCATGTTTTGTTGGGTGTGGATAAATGAAACAGTATATTCTGGTCTCATGCACATGGGAAACATATTTTATAATTTACCATCACACAGAAAAACAGCAACTGTGGGGAATTTTTCATCTGAAAAAAAAAGTACTGGAGGAAATGGTTACACACTGTTTACACAATCACAAATCGCTAGTATAGTGATGGCTATAAGATTCTTCCATCACCTCTTTTAAAAAATTGTCAGTTTTATCAGTTCAAGAAAGTGCCCACACTTCTCTTGTCTTCTACTTTAGAGTAGTATAGTAAACAACCTTCATGCCACTTTAAAGACAGCAGTCCGTATTTCCTGTTGCAGTTTTTAACTGAATGGAAGGGGGTTGGACTAGATCAGGCATGAACAAACTGTGTCCCGTTGCCCGGATATTACCCACTGGGCTCTTTCCTCCAGCCCCGGAACTCTGGGCAGCCATGTGTCAGAGCCTCCTCTCAGCAAGACCGCTGTGTCCTCCTGCAGAGAGGACTCTGGGCAGCCACGTGTCAGACACCTGCACTTTGGCAGAGAAGGCTAAAGACCTTGAAAAATGACAACTCCTAGGATTCCATAGTCTTGAGTTAAAATGGGGGTCAAACGCATGACTTCTCTCCCCCCCCCCGGCACCAAACACCACTATCTATCCCCTTCCCCCATCGAACATGTGCCCCTTCCCTCCTGGCCCATCTGTCCAATTTGAAAACACAATGTGGCCCCAATGTGAAAAGGTTTGCCCATGCCTAGGCTAGATGGCCCATGTGGTCTCTTCCAACTATATTATTCTATTATTATATGATTCTATGGATACACCATATGTGCTGGGCTCATATGATTATTACCTGCTTGACCATTCGAATGATGTGCAGATTCCATCATCTTGCAATCATAGTGCTAAGTTTCTGTTCAGGTGCAGCCCAAAAAAAAGGTACACTCCAGCAAATGTTAGCCCTTTAATGGAGGTGGGCCAACTGCTCATCAATAAAAATGGTCATAGGAGAAGAAGTGAGTAACCTTTGGCCCAGATAATGTTGGACTGCAACCTCTACCAGCCATAGCCAACACAGTCAATAATAACCAATTACAGTGCCAGATGTCTTTTGTTGCCATATTATATTCAAATATGCTATAGCAAGAATCATCACAGAAGAAGTACTACCTTCCATTTGGGAGAAAAAAAGCTGCTTACAAGATTATACCTGCACTGTACTATTTTTACATTAACTATGTTAGACAAACAATTTCATCACACTAGTGAAAAAATCCACTTAAAATCTGGCTTAGTGAGACTGTTAAAAGCTTCTCCCAAAACAAACACCAGAATTCTGCAGGAGGCAGAAACCAGATTTTAAGTGGATTTTTCTCTCTAGTTTGATGAACCCATAATGCATTTTTAAATAAAGTGTTATTTTAAAAAATCCCTGCAATTATTGGGGAGGCTGGAGATATGTGTTTGAAAGGTTTTTTTAAATTGATAAATTAAATTCTATAGCTTTATTTGGCATTTTGGGACATTTGCAAGTTAATTTGGAAGTGAAGCTAACTTGCACCCGAAGACAATAGAAGCTTACTGTTGCAGATCTCGACAATACAAAGACTGATCTGTACATTTCCATTTTGGAATTCAAAGTACTTTGTCCAAAAGAATGATCTTTATGCACTTTTATCCTAGCAACATCCAAACGAACTTCTATAAGGTGTATCATTCAAGCTTTATTTTTATCCATAAGGTAAAATATCTCCCATAAGGAAGCATTTTGGAGGTCTGTTTTCTGCCGCTTGAAACATTAAAAGATCTATGGGCAAATGAAAAATGTTGGGTTAACAGATGGCATTTGCTAGTTTCTCTTTTTATTGTAATTTATACACTACTCTGGAAATTGCTGGTTGTGAAAAGGCAGTTTCACAGAAGAATAAAAAACAAAGTTCGAGTTAGCTAACAGCTCTGTCTGTTTAAATAACTTCCATTATGTAGTGCAGGGATATTTACTTACTTATTTATATCAAAACTCAAGGCAACTCACAAGAGTATTAAAACCAATACAGAGATAAAGTAAAAGTTAGTGGGAAAACAGGAAGACTGCTCAAGAAGGCTATAGCCCTGAGTTTGAAAGACCTGGACCGGGCAGCTGGAGAGCAGGGATCATGGAGGTCTTTCATTCATACTGTTGCCATAAGTCAAAGTTGAACTGATGGCAAACAATAACAACAGAGTGCATCACATGTGATTCTTGTGGTTGAACAGACAGAATAGCAACTGTCTCATGACAGTTATAACATTATAATACAAACAGCAACGGACTAGAGAGGAACGGAGAAAGATAAAAGAACAAAGCCTGCCAGGATTCCTTAAGTTTTCCTATTAACTAAATAACTAGCTAGTTATTTATACACAACATGTACAGATTACCACCTGCAGGTCATGTTATTCAATTTATATCATTTAGTGCAACTGTGAAATGCTCTAAGCTATATTTCAGAGGAGTAAACTGGTAAAATCACCACAGAGTATTCCTTGCCTAAGAAAGCCCTATAAAAGTCATGGGGCTGCTATAAATTGACAGGTGACGTGTGCACAGGAAAGGAAATTCTATTTGAATATTTGAAGAACTTCCTGACTGTGAGAGCTGTTCAGCACTGGAACTCTCTGCCTCAGAGTGTGGTGGAGGCTCTTTCTTTGGAGGCTTTTAAGCAGAGGCTAGAGGGCCATCTATCAGGGGTGATTTCAATGTGATTTTCCTGCTTCTTGGCAGGGGGTTGGACTGGATAGCCCACAAGTTCTCTTCCAACTCTATGATTATATACAATCTGGTTGACAGCCTTAGTATCTGAGTAAAAAAAAAACTATATAGGCCTACACACACATTTAAAGACCATGCCTCATCCACCCAAGCAAAAGGAAACGCAAATCAAAGGGAAAAAAAACTATGAACCATTGACAAACACCCCAGCTTATCAAATTTTTCAGTAATTAAAACAGAAAAAACATCAGACCCAAGAGCTCTGAACATAAGAGATAGCATTTGTATATATAGAATCCACATCATGATTCCACACAGCCACAACTGAAAATAAACATGAGATTCATATGGTTCTCCAAATGTTGCTGAACTGCCAGTCCTATCAGCCCTAGACAGTATGGTTAATGGTGAGGAGGGCTTGAAAATGTACAAGTTCACCTGCATTTGGAAAGTTGATCTCGCATTATTCATCCACTTTGGAATTTTCTTTATAGATATTATTCTTGTTCTACACCTGTCACTTTGGCAGCTGCGCACTTTCATTCAGAGCACTAATTGAAGGAAAAGCCTCAAATCTTTTGCTGTAGCATTGTAGCAATTCGGTTTTAATGGTCAGCTTATTAAAAAACAAATTTAAACATAAACATACAAATGCATGAGCATTTATAATCTGATCTCGCAAATGGAACATGAATTTGCAGAGTGATCCTTGCCAAGGCAGAACAAGTACTGCATGTGGCCCTCTGAGAAAACTTTTCTCCACACAAGGTTCAACTTTTGTATGACTCTGGAGGCCATACAAAAAGGTTCATTCACCAACTCAGGTTGGAGAAGAAAACTGGAGAAAGGGTAAAGACTATAAAGGACAATTCCTATACAAGTAAAACAACAGCATTTCTTTGTTCAAACTGGAAAAGAGAAGAAGAGATCAAAACTGCCCAACACTAGTATTTGAAGTGAATTGTATGATGGAAAAAAAGAACGGAGGGAGTCGCTTTTGGCATTGTTTTTGCTTGTGCCTGCAGGGGTGAGGTTACTGCTAAAAGCTACTCAGATCAGGAACATTTCATTGATAGATCTACGCGGGCACAAGGCCTAGTTGTATGAGGCACAGAGATCATGAAGAAGAATTTTAAAAGTTCCATTAAATGAATTCTAAAAGCGCCATACTTTCAAGTTGCAGAGCTTCTAACATCTGTCTACTTACAAGATGTTTTACTTAAATGTAGCAATACTTCAGGTTAAAAAATATCAGTTCTGCTGAGAAAAATGAAGGGCCATAATTTCTTATCTGCAAAATACAGTGATATAGCACTATATGGCTACTACTAAATGGAATTAATTAACAAACCAATTACTAAATATTTACCAGTCAAGCCTGGTTTCTACCATATGAGTTGGATCAGACAGGAGACTAACAGTGCCTTTTATCTTTTTCTTTCAGTGCCAACCAAAATAGTCACGAGAATCCCTTTACAAATCCATCTTTACAGTTCTGTGGGAAACCCCTAGGAAGGGTCAGTGATAATTCCACTTCTTCTTTTGCAAGTTTTGAGATGTTAAATCTGGTAATGACTTCTTATTTTGTCACTATGTTGCCCAAGTGCTCTGAGTGTCTTGGTAATACAGCGGTCAAAAACATGCCAGTTTACAACCCTCCCATCATGATTATTGCAAAAATGATTCCCATCCCCTTCTATAAATCCAACTCTGGATAGATGTGTTTTTTCTCATATCCTCCATACTGATGAAAACATGAAATGTGGTTGCTTCCCTTGTGGTAAATACTCTTTACACGTGAATTAACTGTAGAACAACCAAATGCTTAGGCAATGCCTGTCCAAATAGTTCTTATTACACGTAATTAATGTGTCAATAGATATGTGTGATTGGTCACATTGTGTTATATCTATGAAGATAGATCACTTTTTGAACCAACCCATTGCTTAATTAGCCCAATCTAGAACTTGTGCTCCTTCTGGGTCCGTGTGACAGATGAAGGATTCTAACTGACCACCCTATCATGCGGATTTTGGAGTGTGGTGCCACCTATATACAGATGATACCCATCTCTACTACTAATTTCCACCTAAAGCCAAAAATGCTGCCCAGGCCCTAAACTGGTGCCTGTTATCAGTAAAGGACTGGATGAGGGCAAACAAATTTGAAACTTAATCCAGACAAGACAGAGGCACTCCTGGTAAACTGGAATAAGAATCCAGGCTGTGCTGGAATTTGGTTGCACTCCCCCTGAAGGCACATGTTCGCAGTTTGAGGGTCATCTTGGACTTGACAATGAGCCTTGAGGCTTAGGTATCTGCAGTACGCAGGAGGGCCTTTGCACAATTAAAACTTGGGCACCAACTGCGCCCGTTCCTTGAGAGGTCAGATCCTGTCATGGTGGTCCATGACTTAGTTACATCCCATCTGGATTACTGTAGCTTGCTCTACGTGGGGTTGCAGTCAGATTGCTAATTGGGGCTGGCTACAGTGAGCAGACAACCCCCCTGTTGAAGCAGCTCCACTGGCTGCAAGTCTGTTTCCGGGCACAATTCAAAATGCTGGTTAAGACGTTTAAAGCCCTAGACGGTCCAGGTCCAGGGTATTTGGCCAACCGCATTCCCTTGCTCGGGTCCTGAGATCTGCATGAGAGGCCCTTCTCGGTGGCTGCCCCTCAACTCTGGAACTCCCTTCTTCCCAGGGAAGCCAGAATGGTCCTGTCCCCGCTGTCCTTCTGGCGGCAGGCTAAAACCTTTCTATTCAGGCAGGCTTTTAAAGATGACAGTTTTTAAGATCAATTCACATATGTTTGAATGGTTTTAAAACTTTTATGGTGGTAAAACTTTTATTACTGTTTATATTTAATTCTGTTTTACTATTTATATATTTGTTTATTTTAAATGTCAAGCTGCTTTGAGTCACCTTCAGGGAAGATAAAGCGGGGTATAAATAAATAAATAAATAAATAATAACAACTTGCAGATAATAATAGTGTCTGAGGTTGATCACGGTCTTTTTTTAATGGATACCATCCTTTTTAAATAGTATTTGTGTGTTTTTGACTGTGCTGTGACCCGCCTTGAGCCATGGGGACAAGCGGGTAAGTAATGAAATTTATTATTATTATTATCATCATCATTATTGTTATTATTATTGTTATTATTATTACAAGTTAAGATCTAAAACAGTGCTATTCAAATGTGGAAGGCCTTGGGCCTGTGCCAGTCCAAGACATATTGGGTGCCAATCCATGATGAGTTTTCAGGAAAGAATAAACCAGTTGTAATAAATGGGCATAAATATGGTGCAAGTCTCTGGCATTCTAGAGGGGAAAAAGCTTCGGTGAATCTCCACATCGTACAGCTGCCCTGTATGCAGAATATTCTATAACAATATAGCCTATATATTTTGTTAAGTACACACTGGATCATTAACTATAACCAGATATTCAGTTATGAATTATGTCTTGGTATATGGAATGATAGGGAATAGATTGGTTTATGGAGGAAACTCTGATGAGCTTTACCACTGGCTTCTACAACTAGCCTGTTGATGCATGCAGGGAACAGAAGGCTGACTCTGACCACTAACACAATAGTTTCTTGATCTTTTACTTCATTGATAGAGATTTTTTGGTCTACATAGGACCAGGATGAATCAGGAGGGAAGCTATAATAAGTACAGGTGGCACTGATATGACACTAAACTAACTGCTTCCAGCAAATGTATTTTTGTAAGACTATGCTGCAGTTCAAGCAGTAGCAAAAAGCCTTTTCTTGGCAAAATGGCATCCAGCAAAGTTATTTTGGGTATTGAACAACCTGTGGATTACAGACAATCTCTGTTCATAAACTGAGAATTTATTAAAAGTTGCTTTGATAAACTATTAGAAACATTTATACCAATCCTTCAGTATCTACATTACGATTTCAATTGGGGTTCCCAAGTTGAAAACTGGAAATTGCACCTATACCTCTAATGAGTGTATAAATAATTGAATTTAAGAAAGTGTGACTCGTCATGCAACCAGAGAACAAGCAGCATTTGCTTAACTTCTCTCTTGTATGCCATCATTACAAATATAGGAGCCTCTTGCAGCTTTCATCCTGGCAGCATTAATCCCAATGCATTATGAAACTAATTTAAAGCTTTGAGATTGACCTATAAAAACCCACCATCACCTTGGGTACTAAATATGTCAAACAAGGCACCCAAAATTTATTATGCTTTGTTCTCTGATCACTTTTAAAGATCAAACAGCAGCAACCTCTTGACTGCGTCTTATTCAAAGCCCTGAGAGCTTCAGAAACAGCCTCACACTTGTAGAACTATTTTATGCCAGAAGGCTGTCGAATTTTAAGTGAAATAATTTTACAGACGAATGGCAAGACTTTCCTGTTTGGATTAAATGTTACTAAAAGGGCCAAGCAAAAATTGAGTAAGTTTAATTTTTGAATAAATACACACAGGCTCTTGACAACATTCTTAAATTCTTTGGAAGGAACAGGACAGAAACTACACAAGCCGATATGATCTCTGTGCCCCTCCTGTTGCCATAACCCTTGGGATAATACTTCTAGGCTCAAGCGACTGCCATCCTTAATAAAGCAATTCTTGTTTTTTCCTGCTGAGGAATGGAGGGAATTTGCAGACTTTGTGAAAGTAAGAGTAGGGAGGCAAGGAGTAGTTACGACTGCTTTGTAACTGTGTGTTTTTTTAAAAAATCTGACCAGTTTTAGTGTTTAAGCATTAATGCTATTTTGCTTAAAGACAACAAGCATTTAAATTTGAACAGAGAAAAGCACACATTGGTAATACACAGAATAACATTACTGAAAGTAACAAAAAGAAAGCACAAGATGACATTAGTTGAAAAGTGCTGTCACATCCATCCATTTTGCTTCCCCAGTTCAGATATTTAATACACAAGTCACAGAATGCCAACTGGCATATTTCCTTGCTTTCCTCTCCCTCTCTCTCGCTTTTCACGTGATCTCCTTATCTTGCCTGTTGGACTGAATTTCTCTTTCTTTCCACCGAGCTTCCTCCTCTCCCACTTCTGAACCTTCAATATTCTATGTACCTTTTTGCTTCCTTCTGCTCACACTCTTTTATTTCCTTCACTGCCCTCTTTACTGTGCACTTCTTTATGCCATGGCTGTTTCAAGGGCACAAACAGTCAAGAAATACAATCATCCTACTAAAAGACAGGCTAGTCATATTTTTCTGGTACAGACATGCCTAAACCTTCAGAAGATGTACAATCTGTTCCAAAACTGGGAAGTATTAACTCAAATCAATGTTTTTCATCTTGAGACATTTATTTTGCAAGGTTAGATAAAAATACAACAAATATGCTATTTATGTATTCAAGTATTAGCATAGTGACATTTTGGACTATAATACAAGATCTTAGGGCAATGATCAGGGACTCTGGGAGTTAGAGTTCAAAACGTCTCAAAAAACAAAGTGTGAGAATGACTGCTTTAGAAAAATGAATGTTAATACTTTTGTTCTACACAGAATATATTTAAGTTTCATCGTAAGCAAAGTAAGAACAACAGTATATATTCCAAGATGAAGCAGTTATATCCATGGTCTACAAGTGTCTATAATTGGGATCATTTTAGAAATAGTTTTCTAAGATCTACAGACACACTCGCTGGAACACCCCAGCAAACGAGAGTCCAAAAGTGGCAGGCTCAAACCCAGAGCCTCAATCAATGGCTGATACCAAATGAGAGACTCCCCCTGGGCACAAAGAAAACTGGGCGACTTGGAAGGCGCTGAACAGACTGCTCTCTGGCACCACGAGGTGCAGAGCCAATCTTAAGAAATGGGGCTACAAAGTGAAATCCACAACATGCGAGTGTGGAGAAGAGAAAACCACTAACCATCTGCTGCAATGCAACCTGAGCCCTGCTACATGCACAATGGAGGACCTTCTTGTGGCAACACCAGAGGCACTCCAAGTGGCCAGATACTGGTCAAAGGACGTTTAATCAACTACCAAGCTTGCAAACTTTGTGTTTTGTCTGTTTGTTTGTTTTGTTAAAAATGTAATACAACTGTCTGGTCGCTCCTGACACGATAAATAAAATAAATTGGGATCATGTAAATCTTGGTTCTCAATCTAGTGTTCCTAGAACGTTTAGTTAAAGAACACATGCAGCACATAAGATCCAATATTCACATTCTCTCAAATAGCATGCCATGAATCATGATGTAAAATCTTACCACAGCGCCCTAGAAATACAACAGCTCTGATCACCTTGCTATTTCTTCTAGTTTACCCCGCCTCCACTATCAAATTATTATGGAATATCAAGCTCTCCTATTTCTGAATAACTCAAGAACTTTCCTCATAATCAGAAACAAATTTGAGGAAGGCAAAGGGCTGTATCTGCTCGTCAATTTAGCCAAATTGAGGACAGTGGCCACTGGCATCTTACATTTGGGTAGTCTTTTTAATCTGAATTTCTGCTTTGCACTTTCAACACTATCTTTAGTTCCTAGCTGGCAAGTAGATTTCACAAACCCTTTGCTCCCCAAACAATATACCATCTGGGCGCTGGTAAGTTACGGTCATTGGCAGAACTATTTACACCTTTTGAGTTTGCCATATTTTCTTTTGTTACATTCCGGAACTGAAATTGATCGATTTGGGGTTGTTCCTACTTAATGGCCACTAAATACTAAACTCTGACACTTATTGGTTGCAAGTATTCACCTCTTTGCTACAATACACCTAAAGACATTCTGGTGTGATCCTCTGCTTCTAAAAGACTTATGTCCACTCAGGTGTAATTCCATATCACATTATTTCAGATTAAATATAGCTGTTTCTTAAAGACCTCAGATTTTGTAGGAGACTATACTTACACAAATAATTTAATGCAGCAGTTTTTCATTCTAGTTTTCCATTGTAAATTCCTTGTTGAAGGAATGCAATCTGTACTGTATGTCCAGGAAAACTGAAATGTCAGATTTATGTTCATTACTTCTTCTCTTGCATAGAGACTATCCCATCTGTCCAATGTACAGTGCAAAGGGGCATATGTCATTGGAGGAAGAGCAAGTAAATGTACCTCTGATTATGTTATTGGACCCACTAATATTGCTCTCAAAGTAGATGTGGGGTTGGGTATCTGATTTGTGGCAGGGTTTTGGCCCCGTGTTACCATCCAGGTTATTATTCATCCCAGGACTTTTTAAACTTTTCCACTCGTGACCTCTTTAGGCCCAAGAAACTTTTAACATGACTCCAGCTATATAGGCATATAAAATAGGTATAAAAATCAAACACTGATTGATAACAAACCAGCATTTACAAGGCTTGCTAAACAGGCTAATTTTCTTTTTTATGAAGTAAAAAACTGTAAACACTGCACAACAAATTTGTGTAAATACCTATAATTGATTACAGGATATATTTAGGAAAGACAATAAAATTGGGTTTGCTGAAAAGAAATCGGAGTTAGTAAATATTTTGGAGAAAGAAAACAAAGGATTGATTCTCAGTTTATATAAGTATGTTCTAGAGGATAACCTAGAAGACAATTGAATAAAAACAGTAATGATTTCCTGGTCCAGATACTTAGGGGAAAATATAGATTTGAATAATTGGATATACTTCTGGAAAAAAGAATTTAAATTTTCAATAGTGGGTTCTATCAGAAAAAAACATGTATAAAATGTTCTATAGAAGTTATATAACTCCTGAATTAATAGCTAAAATTGATAAATCCCAAAGTGGGGAATGTTGGAGATGAAAAAGCAGAAAGGCAACTTCTTCCATGTTTGGTGAACCTGTATGGTGGTTAAAAATTTTTGGGGAAAGGTGACTATAGCAACCAACAAAATGAATACTAAGATGATTAAGAAAAGCCCAGAAGTATGCTTATTGGGTTTGTTTCAGGAGAGGATTGACAAATAGGATGTAGACATTTGCCAATATATATTTGCCAATATATGGGGCTGGCGTTGAAGATGGTCCAGAAACTACAACTTGTGCAAAGATTTCCTGCCAGGTTGCTAATCTGAGCTAATTATAGGGAGTGGATGACGCCTCTATTAAAACAGCTCCACTGGCTGCCAATAAGTTTCCAGTCCCAATCCAAAGTGCAGGTCATCACCTACAAAGCCCTAAACAGCTCGGGCCCTGCCTATCTCCATGACCGCATCTTGTCCTATGTTCCTGCACGAGCATTAAGAACTGCTGGGGAGGCCCTCCTTATGGTGCCGCCACCGTCACAAACACGGTTGGTGGGAACTAGGAAGAGGGCCTTCTTGGTGGTGGCCCTCCAACTTTGGAATGCTGTCCCTTGGGAGATTAGGCAGGCCCACACACTATCCTCCTGGTGGAAGGAATTGAAGACTTGGATGTTTCGACAAGCCTTTGAGAATGTCTAGTCCCTTTGGTCTGCAATTAATGCCACAGTACTTCACTTTATTTCTTAATTAGTCGCTCTCCACCAAGGTGCTCCAGCGACTTACAGTCTAAAATAGCATTTACACAATATAAAAACATTCAACATAAAACATTCAACAGTGACTATTTGGCAAATTAGATCTGATTACTTAAATGCACAACCAAACAGCCAAGTGCACAACCAAACAGCCAAGCACAGCACTTTCACCCCATGCCTTCGTTCATTAGCTAAAATTTGCACCTTCTTATTCCCTGCAGTTGGCTATGTTTTAATCAAAGGTTATTGGGTGATGTTTGGAGATTAAACTTTGTTTTATATGTTATTGGTTATACCTTGTATTGTCGAAATTACCAGGAAATTCGAATTGTTTCCTCTGTTTTGTTAATGGAAGATGCCCTTCTCTCCCTCCAGAACCATTAAAATCTCGCAGTTTCCCTTCATTCACTTGCGGCAGAAAGTAGTGGTGGGCGTGGCCAAGCACAGCCCCCAGCGACCTCCGAGCGAGGAGCGCTGTGCTTGGCCACTCCCACCTCTCCCTTGGACAGCTTGCCAGGGAAGAGAAAGAAAGGTGAGTGGTTTTTAAATCTCTCACCTTTCTTTCTCCTCCCTGGCAAGCTGTCCAAGGGAGAGGTGGGCGTGGCCAAGCACAGCGCTCCTCGGAGGCCTCGCCCCCAGCGACCTCCGAGCGAGGAACGCTGTGCTTGGCCTCCCGCACCTCCTTCCTCTTTGCATCGGCGGCTTTGCAAGGTGGTCAACAGCTGTTCCTAAAGGCCACGCCCCCAGCATTTACGATTCACTGGTGGAAGTCGTAAGGAAGATGAGAGAGGGGCTTCGATATGGCAAAAACACTTCCGGGTTGCCAAAACGCATCGATATCGCTTCTAAAGGTATTAAAATAACGAATTAATAATGAATTAAGAAATTAACGAACTGGATCAACCAAGCCTATTTCTTATGCATTGTTTTAGGTACATTGTGTCATATGTAAGCCGCCCCAAGTCCCTTCGGGGAGATGGAGGCAGGGTACAAAAAAAGTAGTAGTTGTTGTTATAATGATAATTATAATAATAATAATTAACAAATACATAACAAGATTATTACACAGCAAACAAGATCACTATGATGGCTCTTATATTTGATCACATGTCAGACACTTCCCAAGTGTCTAGGACTGTGTGATGTATTGGCGAATAATGCATACAGATCAGAGTAGGATGGCCTTTAGCAGCTGACAGATGATAATTTTGTCATACTCCCCGCCCCTCATTTATCAAAACAAGAGGGGGGGCTAAAACAGCCACTAGGAGTCCTTCAGAAAACTTTCACCCTTGCCATTTTTTTTGGGACCCCAACACTGAGCAAAGGAGCATCTGGAGTCAGGACCCTTTGTTTAAGAAACAGTGATCTATCCTATTGTGAGTAGTTTAAGATTTGGAGACTGTTTGAAAGCTGAAAAAGGTCTGCTTCCCAGAGGTTGTAAGAGGGTTGTGTTATACTCCAGAACTGCTTTTAGCTGGTAGATGATGTGTTGTAGTGGTCCCAGTGTTTTACTGATGCAACATGTATGCCATCAACTAGCACCAACTCATTTTTATTTACATTTCTACCACAATATTACATTTATTGTAATGACACTGTTGAACTACCTTGTGGTATTCGAGTGCTAACAATGCAAAGTACATTATCTCAATTCCAGATTGTAACACGGCAAAACATGGTTATGTCAAAAGGGGTATATGTGTGAAAGTAAAGCACTGTAACAGGAGCATTTTCTAGTGAAAATTATACCCAGTAAAAATAAAATTCTTCCTCAATTGAATGTTATAAGAAAAAGCAGATGCAGTCTTTTTTTTCTGTTCTCTGTTCTGAGTAATAACAAACAAGTCCATGGAAAACCGATTCTTGTCCTCCAAACTGAGTATTATGCACTGTCATCAAATTACATCAGCTGTTTTTCTGACTCAATGAGAAGAGTCATTACAGATACTGATTTTTTTTCTAGTTTCTTTTCCTTCACTATTTTTCCACATTGACTTTTAATCACAAATTGGGCAAATAGTGTTTTCCAATTTTACAAATCTGTAATTTACAAACAAAATTCCCATCCCGTAATCAAGTCTTCCTCAAATACTTAATGAAGATAATTTTAATTATCTCTGTATCACAGCTGTGTCAGTCCTTAAAAAACACCAAACTACAACAAACCACCTTCAATGTCTTACTAGGGCTAAGTAAAGACACACAAAGTTATATGCCAACTTTTAAGGTTTGCAGCACACTCACTTAGATAAATATTAAAAGAGCAAGGAAAAGGAGGGAAACTATTTTTCTGATAAAGACACAGCAGCAGCACAGACAGCTGTTTGCTATATAGTTTTGAGAGTTTTTTTAAAAATAGTTTTCAGGTTAGTACATACTCACTTGCACAAGGCATAAGGTGGCAACAAAAACATACAAGGACAAAAAAGGACATGCTGGTATACCTGTAAATGTGTTTCTTTGTCTGATCATCTGTAAATTCATACAACCAGGTATACTGAGCCTGCCCAGGGCTTTAATAGAACCATAGAGTTTGAATTTTGGAGGTAACCCAATATGGTTTTTCCTCCAGCTGCAGGTATGGGCAAACTCTGACACTCCAGGCATTTTGGACTTCAACTCCCACAATTCCTAACAGCCCACTGGCTGTTGAAGTTCAAAACACCTGGAGGGCTAAAGTGTGCCCATGCCTAGTCTACTGAGCCTACCAAACTTTTCATGTTGGTGACACGCTTTTTAGACATGCATCCTTATGCAATACGGTAATTCAGTTTTACCAGCAAACTGGAAATTAAGCCAACTCCTTATAAGAGTTTCATGTAAGTGTATATAATCTTTACTGTATAAACGAGGTTTGGAAATTCTTCCTTTACACTTCTTATGTACTACCCTTGATTATTGTGTAGTTTCCTCTATAGCTACTTCATGTAGTTAATCACAAACATCATTGTCAACAGATTTTCTTTTCTTAATTAGAACCTTATCAATTGTAGTGGTAATTATTGCAACTCAATTGAAAAATTGTGCAAATTAAGTTATAAAAGTACCTACACTTGAACAGCACTAACACTTCACTTCTGTAGTGATTAAACCTCTCTGGAGGTTTTTGAACTTAGGCTGGCTATCCAGGGATGTGTTGATTGTGCATTCCTGCCTGGTTGAAGGGGATTGTACTAGGTGCCCTTTGGGGATATCTTCCAACTTTACTAAACTATAGACTCAGAGTTCAGTGGAGTCCCCTTCTCTGGAGGTTTTCTGGACATTTCCAAATCTCGTTTACATGAAAGTTTGGAAAGCTTTGCTTTAGAGCATCTAGAAGTCATTTATCAGCTTTCTTTGACAAGATCAGAGTGAATGGAGAAGACTGAGGCAAGCTCTGATTCTATATTGGACAGGAGCTTTGGCCAGCCAAAACTGCACAGCAAAGCTGGCATGTCCTTACAGCTCTACTCCAGACATATAAAATCCAGACATATCGAGGCTGCGGGAGGCTTCATCTGGCACTGTGCTCAAAATGCTCGGCGTCTATATAGTGAAGTTTGCATGCCTTTGCTTCCACCTCTTTGGCCCATAATGTTTAATGGGGGCAAAAGAAATAACAAATGGCAGGAAAGGGTAGCATGATTGATCTTTCAAACTTATCTGTATATATAATAAAGAAGAGTGTTTGTTTGTATAGGACAGAGGGCGGACAGAGGGCGGAAGGTGTATGTGCCAGCGTTCTGATTGGCTGCCGCTGTGATGCTATTTGCATATGGTCTCTGATTGGCCAGCTTCAATAGGAGCCCCTGGTGGAGAAGAGGGTTCATGGCAGAAACGGGGCATGACAGAAGGAAATTTGCATATGGTCTCTGATTGGCCAGCCTCAAATCCAACATTCTGAGATGAGAAAGAGAGGAAAGGAAAGGCCAAAAGGGGGTTGGGTCAGAACACTCCCAATACAGATCGAAATAGGCACACAGAGCCCCCATCACCCACTCTACATCCTACTGCAGTTTGGAGGAGGATGAACCATGGATGATGGGACTTGCAGTACCACCACTCACATTCTGAGACCACTGTTAACCTTATCCAATGACTGATCAGGACCAAACTTCGCACAGAGACCTCTCATGACCCACTGTACGACCTGGTGTTGTTTGGAAAAATTTGGGGATGGATGATGGGACTTGCAGTACCTTTGCTCACTTCCTGAGACCACTGAGACCCTCGCCAATGACTAATCAAGACTAAATTTGGCACATGGAGCTCCAATGACCCACTCTACATCCTGCTGCAGTTTGGAGGAGGACAGACCATGGATGATGGGACTTCAAGTACCTCCACTCCCTTCCAAAGATTGCTGCAACCCTCTTCTAATGACCAATCAAGACCACACTTGGCACACAGAGCCCCCATGATCCACTCTACATCCTGCTGCAGTTTGAAAGGGGATGGACTTTGGATGATGGGACTTGCAGTACCTTCACTCACTTACTGACACCACTGCCACCCTCATCTAATGACTGATAAAGACCAAACTTGGCACACAGAGCCCCCATGACCCACTCTATATCCTGCTGCTGTTTGTAGGAGGATGGCCCATGGATGATGGGACTTTGAAGTACCTTCACTCACTTCCTGAAAATAATGCTGCCATTATCCAAAGACCAATAAAGACCAAACTTGGCATACAGAACCGCCATTACCCACTTTCTCTAATAACCCGGGCAACGCCGGGTCCCCAAGCTAGTACTGTATAAAAGAGAAAAACTCAGGATGTATAAAGATGGTTTCACTTTGTTTTTGAAGGCATTTCAGCCAGGAAATAATTGTATGGCTTTCCTAAAAGAGAAATAATGTGAAAATCTTTTAAGAGGAAGTAAGAAAACAAATATTACCCCAAAATCTTGCAAATTGCAAGAAAGCTGGGAACCTTTCCACTTGAGCTTGGCAGGTGGGCCCATGTTAGAGAAATTATGCCTGGGGAGAGACCAAGAAATGTTTTGGAATTGGGCTAGGTGGGAAACAAATAATCTCACCCACAAATTTCCTCATCAGTTTTTCTTAAGTGAAGTTGTGGGATCAGATTCTACTAAGTTAAGAGAACAGAGAAACCTGTATTCAAAGTTTCACAGTGTCTGAGAACACTATTCATTATTGTGATGCACATAGAAATAAATGAGATGCCATGATATCATAAGTATTTTAAACAGTCAGGGGAAGGTTTATTGCTCTATAACATTGACAAAAAGTATAGCAGCTGTCAAGCCAATTTAAATACACCCGTACATTAAAATATGCTTTTGAGCTGTCAGATGTGTGCAAATGCAGTTTTCAAGAAGCTTAAAATAAAGTGTCATCATGATGATGAGATGATTTCTAGATAAAAGGAAAGAAAAGAGAAAGGTCTCACAACATTAAGAAGTCCAATTATATTTGCGTAGCTGGATTTTATATTTCTCAACTCAAAAGAAATCATGTGGGTAACCAATAGAGTTAGAAGGCCTTGGTTTGTATTATAACTTGACAGTGACAGATACTATTATGTCAAGCTCTTTTGTAACTTGGCTTTTCCATTCAATAGCATGGAAAGGTTTGTCTATTTGTTTTATCAGATTATGCAAATTCATTTCACATAATTCAAGACCAACAAAAGTCCCAAACAGATCTGTTGCTAGGAAAACTTTACTTGAGATGGATAGCACTTATAGGATTTGCTAAGCTGTTAACTGCTCACTGATTAACTCAATTTTAAATGGGATTTCAAATCCAGTGAAGGTTCCCAGTGGATCTCACACTTGTAGCCTCATTGCTCAGCCTTGAAGCTTCAAAGACTTCATCAGGGTCAGGTTACTCTATATCAGAGACTTGGGTCTTCCACTCTGGCTTCATACTGCTCTGTTGACTTGATACTATGAAGTCAAACAAGCACATGTCAGCAGTAGAAAGAAATGGGACAAATATATATATATATATATCCTGCCATTTTCCTTGAGGTTGATAGACAGTATTTTAATAGGCTTCCACTTTGTATCAAGAAGCTGCTCTTGATGATTTTTAAGCACTTAATTCCTGACCACTTTAGCTTCATTGACCCAACCCAAAATTATGTTGTCACAAGATACTTGTCCCTATGGCCATGTAATCCTGAGATGTTGCAGTGATCTTTGCTGAGACACATGTGAAGCAGAAGAAAAGTAAGAGAACTAAATATTCATAGCAGTATCTTGAAGGATAATATAAAAAGGTAGACAGGATATAGTGGTATGTGAGATATTTGGTTATCTCACCAATGTTGCAATTTAGTTTCCCCTTGACTTTAAGTCTAGTAGTGTTCAACTCTGAGGGGTGGTGCTCATCTCCATTTCTAAGCTGAAGAGCCGGCGATGTCTGTAGATGCCTCCAGAGTCATGTGGCTGGCATGACTGCATGGAGAGCTGTTACCTTCCCACAGAAGTGGTACCTATTGAGCTACTCACATTTGTATGTTTTCGAACTGCTAGGTTGGCAGAAGATAGAGCTAACAGAGGGAGCTCACACCACTCCCCAGATTCAAACAGCTGACCTTAGTTTAGCAGCTCAGCATTTTAACCCGCTGCACCACCAGAGACTCCGCCATTAATTTTGCAGCACCTCAAAACATAAAGCCAAGAAATACCTGGTATTATGGCACACAAGTGATAACATAGAACTCTTTAGATGAGAAAAAGACAGAATTCAGTGGAAACGTAAAGTATTCATACAGTACTGAATAATGCTAAGAAATCTAATTCTTATATCCTTTGTTGTTAAAGAAAAGCTACCACTTAGGGGAAACAAGAAGAGTTATATCTATGTAAGCACTCTCTCATTATCTCCTAAGTTAATAAATACTTTAAGAATCTAGAGGCAATAGATCACTTGGTGTGTGATTTGCATTGGCCTGAGCAAACAAAAGGAGCAACTACTATGCAATAATAACTGACAATTCTTTAGAAATCAGCAGGTTATGTAGACAGACTCTTGATTGTGTCTTGGAGCACTAACAGCTGGAATTAACAAAGACTAGGAAAAAAATCCTTGACTTTGTAAAAGAATGCAATATCAATTTGTACTGAGAATTAGAAAAAGGTTGCTGTTCGTATATAATGTGTCTACTTTACTGGCAAAATTCAAGTAGATAATGCAGACAGGCTGCAGACCTCAAAAAGGAGACTGGCTTGTGAATAAACCTAACAGATCCTTGACTCTCTTTTGTGATTTTTTAGGTGCTTGGTATTAGGAATCAATTTGTCCAATTGATGTTACTATTTATATTCTACCTATGAACTGCACAGCCTGAGAAAAATGTCATAGTAAATAATAATGTAAGCAGGCAGTATTAGTATCTGTGTAGGCATTAAACAGGTGACATAAATGCATGTCTTAGATGGCAGAGCTGTGCTAAGTCACTAAGGATTAGACTTTTTACAGTGTTTTTTAAAAGCACTATAATACAAGAAGGTACTACAACTCAAGGGAAAGTGGATATGCCTTACATGCACAAGCCCTCAGGTTGAATCTTCACATCTTCAAGCAG
The DNA here is from genome assembly GCF_037176765.1 of Anolis sagrei. Classification (NCBI taxonomy): domain Eukaryota; kingdom Metazoa; phylum Chordata; class Lepidosauria; order Squamata; family Anolidae; genus Anolis; species Anolis sagrei. Next base: position 86,464,970 of record NC_090024.1, read on the forward strand.
AAGAATGTCAGGTAGAAGGACAGGTAAATGCTACCTTATGAGATAGACATTATTGAGTTAGATGGCTTCTGCTTTAGCTCAATTTAAGAGAATTTCATAAATTCAAAGACCGATTTCTCTACATCAGGCCAGCACAACATGGCAGTACTAATGGGTCAATTAATATATCCTAAATATAAAGGCCCAGAAGTGGGGTCAGGGGGTATACCTTGCTCTTGGGAAACCTGTTCACGGAGCCCTTGACATCCCTTTTGCAGGCACAAGTGCAATGCTCTCTCTGTGTTTTCTATGGCTGCCAGAAAAGCCACCTTTGCCTTTGCACTTGTGAGCTAGTGCCTCACCAAACTATAGCTTCCAGGATTCCACAGCATTGAACCATGACTGTTTAAGTCATGTCTAATTGTATAAATCTTACAGTGAAAATGCACCCTAAATAAAGGCTTATTTGATCATTGAAGCTAAGCAGGGTCAGGCCTGGTTAGTACTTGGATGGGAGACCAAAAATTTCGAGGCTCTATTTCAGAGGAAGGAACTAGCAAAACTATCTGAGTATTCTGTGCCTAAGAAAACCTTATGGTGCATTTACTCTGTAAAAATAAGGCAAAGTGACATCAATTTAACTCAATGCTTTGGAATAATGGAAATTGTAGTTCTATAATTTTATTTATTTATTTATTTATTATTTAAAATTTTAAAAAAATTAAGGTAATTTATCATTTATATGTAATATATGTAATTACTGTATGTATTATTTATATGTAGTGGCATCGAATTGTGCCGGATGTAAGCTGCCCTGAGTCCCCCCCCCCCCAGGGGTTGAGAAGGGCGGGGTCCAAATGTTTGAAATAAATAAATAAAAGTTTATTCCGAGCTGGTGCCTCTCCATACTATTATTTGCCAGAGCAGTTAAAGTGGTGGCAAATTACATTGATTCTGCATTGTAGATGCATCATATAACATTCATGGGGCAGCCATAAGTCAACAGGTGACCTGAAGACACACACGTACACACACACTCTCAATCACTCACACCAACTTTCTCCCTTCAAGCCCCACCTCTTGGCTTTCCCCATTGGCACCTTTGACTTTTGAGCCAGAGTGCTTTTAGGGAGCTACCTTTGGATTGGATGAAGCCTTTAGGGACAGGTGATCAATTCTCTCACGATGGAGGGAACCGAAGAGCCCTGTTTTTTCCTTCTCCTGATCACCCAGCCCCCCTTCTCTTAGGACTGACAAAATGCAAAGAGCTTGCAAGAACAGACCGGGGGAGGGGGGGGGGCGCTCAGGATCAAATCTCGGTGTCTGAATATCCAACCTGGATCATGGGAAATGAAGCAGCCAGTGTTTTCAAAGCACTGAAAGGAAGTGCTGGAGAGAGAAAAAGAGTCAGTCAGGCCATGTTTCAATGCTATGGAAGTTGCAGTTTGGTGAGGCACCAACTATCATTGCTGGAGATGGTGGAAGACCTTGCAAAACTACAGCTCCTATGACTGCTTCTTCAGGCTGCCCAAAATTGTCAGGCGGCCAGGGCCATATCTTTTACAGGCTTGCTCTACATTGTCAATACCATTTAGAATAATAACTTTAGATAAAAAAAAATTAGTCAAACACTCAAAAATCATCACCACACTAACTATCTAATAAAAATTTAAAAACCTTTAAACAGAGGAGTCAACAGCGTACTGCCTGACAGAGTCAAATATTTAATGCAGGCAATATGGCTAACAAAGAATCATTATATATATATATATATATATATATATATATATATATATATATATATATATATATATACATACATACACACACACACACACACACACACACACACATACATACATACATATATATATATATACATACACACACATATATATATATTATTTTGCCACAGTGGGAATATCAGTTGCTTCCTCTTAACTCTGTAGCAACCTGGGTCAAATTTAGCAGCACTGCAAGGCTTTTCATACTGGCCACCTGCTACAAAACATCAGTGCCTAGAACTGTTTAGGTGAAACATCTGTTGAAGCCAATGCAAGCCCTACTGAGCACAACTTCCTTTTTAAAAAAAATCTTCAAAAGTTTTGAATTGTTGATGTCACTGTTTTATTCATATTGTAATTTCATTTTACGGGTTTGTAAACAGACATATGATACTAAATTTAGGGAACAGCTTCCACAAAAGATGGAACCAGGTTGTTTTCTACGGCTTGAGCATATAGATTTCAAATAAGAAGAAGGAAGGAAGGATACACCTGCGAAGATGGTAAATTCTGCACTGGATTTTGCAGGGGAGTAGATACTGCTTGGATTCCACTCCAATTGTACAATCCTATTATTTTACAAAAATAATGTTTTTACAAATAGTTCATTCTTAATAAAATATTATTTATCCCCATTAAAAAGATATAACTATTTGTTCTATCTCCACTTCTAATTTTATTAACACACAATAACAATCAATTGCTTAGCAGTTTATATCAGTTTTTAGTGGGTTGTTGGCAGGAATGTATCTTTCAACTGCGGTACCATCTGTGATTATGGGAAAAACGAGTTCAGTGAATCTTAACCTTTAGTCCTCCAGATGTTTTGACCTTCACACCCCAGAAACTCCAACCAACATGACCAATTATTAAAGACACTATGAGTTCAAAGTCCAGGGCATTGTGAGAACCAGTGAACCAGACAAACAGGTCCTTGGAAATGATATATAAGAAGCTGGATTCTAGGCTAGCTATTCCAGTATTGTCTTGACTTTGTGCACTTAATGTACTAATATGCAAACATGATTTGCTTGTCAAATACTCTATGGCAGAGCCTTCCAAACCTTTCATGGCAATTAAGTTTTACTAGCAAACTGGAAGATAAACCAACCCCTTAAAAGAGTTTCATAAAATACATAGGGTGTCCATAAAGTCTCTTTACCATTTTAATGGTAAAGAGACTTTATGGACACCCTGTATATTTTCTCTCTCTCTCAAAAGTGAAAATACGTTTTTATATATGTATCTATGTTTGTGGGTAGGAGATTCTCACTTCCAGTGAGTCCTGCGACTTCCACTGACAATGAATTTGGACCAAACCTGGCACACATACCCAATATGACCAACTTTGAGTACTGGAGGGGTTTGGAGAGAATTGCCTTTGGATGTTGGGAGGTATATTTCACACATATCCAGAGAGCACTCTGAACCCAATCGATGATGGATCTGGACCAAACATGGCACACAGATCCAACATGACTAACTTTGAATACTGATGGGATTTGTGGGAAATTGACATTGTTTGCTAGGAATTTCAGTTTATTCGAATGTAGAGAGCACTCTGAACCCAACTAACTATGGACCTTGACCAAACTTGGCACACATACACAGCACGACCAACTTTAAATACTGGTGGGGGGGGGGGGTTCGGGGAGAGGGAATGACAGAAGAGAATAGCAATTGAAGTCCACCCACACCCACATCTCGATCACACTTGGCACACATAGCCAACATGACCAACTTTAAATCCTGCCAGGGTTTGGAGAGAATTGACCTAGAATGTTCATAGGTCAATTCCTACCTATTTTCTAATGGGGACATTCATAAAATCAAAAACCAAACTGACTGCTTCTAATGTTTATCCTTACAAAATCATTAACCCAGGAAGTGCAGGATATCTAAGTTTGTGTGTGTGTGTGTTTCATATAATCTTCACTGTATAAATGAGGTGTGGATTTTTTTCCTTTTCATTTCTGATGAACTACACTTGATTATTATGTAGTTCCTTCTACACAATGTGGTTCATTACAAACATCACTGTCAACAGATTTTCTTTTAACTAGAAATGTATTTATTTTAGTAGTAATTACTGCAACTGAATCAAATAATTGTGCAAATTACAAAAGTTATAACCTGTACCTACATTTGAACAACATCAGCACTCCACTTCTGTAGTGATGAAATCCCTTTGGAGAGCTTTATACAGTGGCTAGATGGCCATGCAGAGGGGCTTTGGTTCTGTTTTCCTGCATGGTTGAATTAAGTTTGATTAGATACCCTTTGTGGCTCTCTTCCAACTCTAGAGTAGTAAAGAATGCCTAGGTTTCAGTGGAGTCTCCTCTCTGAGGGTTGTTTAACAAAAGCTCAATTGCTGTCTGTTGGGAGGGCTTTGAATGTTCCTATCTGGCTGAAAGGAGTTGAACTAGATGCCCTTTGAGGTTCTCTTCTTCCTCCACCTCGTTCTCCTCCTCTCCTCCCCCCTCCCCCCAGTTGTGGCAAGGCCACTGTTGTCAGAAGCCTCGACCTCTAAATAGCAGCAGAGAATTAATCAACCATCTAAGGTTAATCCCATAGTCCAACCAAGAGGCAAAGCAATAGTAGGATAACACAACAGAGAAGCCTAGTGTCTATTCCGTAAGCCAAATACCAGAGGGTCCAGAGTTCAAGGTCTAACCCCATTGTTCATTCCTTTTGAGCTCCTCCCTCAAACATTCTTCCACTACTTATCTCATCCAGGGTTTTATCAACTTTATCCTAGTGCATTTGGCCTGCCCACTGTGTTCTGTTTCTCTATCATGTTATTTTATTTTGTTATTTTATGTATTTATTTTGATGGTATTTTCTGCTTCTTTGTATTTTATTTTGCTGTACTGTAATTTTGGGCTTGGCCTCATGTTAGCCGCCCCGAGTCCCCTTGGGAGATTGTGGCGGGGTACAAATAAAGTTTTTTTTAAAAAAATATTATTCTTACAAGGTTAAATCAGAGCCAATAAGCCAAAGTCCAGATTTCAGGAATAGAAGTTAGCAAGAGTACGAGGTCGTAGCGTCTAGATGACGTTGCAACCACCAACAAGGTGCCAACTTGAATTTGTTAGAATCCTAAATTCTCAGGTGTTACCTGTTGCTGGCTTGTTTCTCAGTGAAGCTGAAAGACTCGCACAACAGAGACCTCCCCCTTTTCAGGTTCACAAAAGCTGGAACAGTTAGCTCTTCCTCAACCTGCTCAAAGAAACTTGCTTGCACTTCTTCTGCAGACTGAGAAGTAGGAGCTACTTTCATGGGTTCTGCTAGCCTCCAGCTCAACTGCTGAGCCTTCAATCTGCGTCTCCTCATTCTCGCTTTCCAAGATATCCACAACACCTATCTGGGCTGCTTCCATCAGGGGGTGAGCAGAGACAACAAGGAGGAGGAGAATGGCAGAGTCTCAGGCTTGGTCTCGGCAGCACAAGAGTGGCTGCCGCTGTTGTTGCTCCCATTAGCACCACCTCTTCCTCCTCTTCTAGGAGGAGCTAATATGCTCTCTCTGACTCTGCCAGGAAGTCTTTGTTTGTGGGGCAGAGGGAGTATTTTTCATGCAACGTACCTCTGGTCTACAGCCAACACACTAGTGTGCTGCAACATACATTTTGGAAAGCTCTGTTCTATGGCTTTAGAAATATGAATTTTATAAAATTATTGTAAACTACCTTTTTCATAATAAAGTTTTGAGTGCTATACTGGAGAACCAACCCTATGGATTTTCACATTAGTTTTTAAATAAAAAATTTTCTTCTATGATTGGAGGTCTCCAAAAATAGTGGATTTTTTTTACTGGAAAAGCAAATTTGATGTCAATTAAAAATAATTTATAACTACAGTGTGGGTTAATCATCTCGCCAACTAGATGACATTCCATCTGACCTTTCAGTTTCTTTGAATAACCTTTCCCAAATGGTCTTGTAAGCTTCAGAAAAGAGATTTGTCTACATCAGAGGTTCTCTAAGTGGGCTCTGGGTTCCTGGAGTCGTCCACTGAAATACTGTTAAGTTTATGTTAGTAAAAATTGTTCTTCATTTTAAATATTGCATTGTTCTTTCTTTCTTTGCTTCTTTTTGCACTACAAAAGAGATATGTGCAGAGTGCACAAGAATTTGTTCATGTTTTTTTCAATTAGTTTACACAAATACGGGTTTAGCCCGTCTGTCAAATTTTAAAACACAATGTGTCAAAAAGTTTGTCCATACCTGATATTTTCTTATTTATGTACTATATTTATATACCACCCTTTCTCATGCCGAGGGGGACGGGACTCAAGGTGGTTTACAACATATTAATGGCAAAATTTAATACATATACATATAGAAAGAAAGAAATTGTAATAACTAAACACAAACATGTAACTATAAATTAAAATCACTATACACACACACATACACAATATATATAATATAATATATAAACATTTCTTCCACAAGAAATTTCAAAAAGGGCTCATGGCTGAAAAAAAGGACTCCTAATCTTCCTGAACACCTAATTCCAATGGGAGAGGGGATCAGCTATATGGAGGCTACATGACACATGTAGCTGATTTGGTGGTTCATGAGGCCTTGAACTGCATTAACAAAAGTTGCAGGTTACTCTGGAGTTTTGTCAAGAATCCATAGCAAACCGTGACTTCAGGCTCATGTAAACAGTTGGACTGGTTCTGTGATGGAACTGACCATAACTGCTTACATGACCATCATGGGATGGAACCTACCTTTCCATCAGTCCATCACACTGCTGCAACACCTAGCTTTGAAATGGTTGGTAGATCTCCCTCGATTACAGGCATCACATCAGCTGATGCACCAGAGCAGCCAGCTGTTGCTTCTGTGCCTTGGCTGACGGCACGCCTGTTACCAACAGAGAACCTCCAACTCTTTTGAAGCTGGGGTTACAGCAGCAGGATGGCTAGGTCGTGTAAAGTAAGGGTGGCTGTTCAGTAATGCTGAACAAGGTTTGGCACTGTTAAACGATTGGCCTCCTTCCTGCCTTTACAGTGGTCTGAGGTAAAAACTATCCTGGGACTGATCCAGAGTTTGATACTTCAGACCAACCCTGAGATATTGTGTCCATGTACATGGCCCGTAGTTTCCCAGTAGCATGAAAGAGCTACCACTAGACTAACACAACTAGAAGAATGCTTTCTTGTACTCAAACCATTATATCTGTAGTATTATTAGCTCTCACCATGCCAAAAAATCCATATAATATCCTATACTAATATAGACTGTCTATATTAGTATGCATTATGTATTTTAATAGTTGTATTATTGTAATTGTTTATATGTAGCGGCATCGAATCACTGCCAAAATGTAAGCCGTCCTGAGTCCCCCTTCGGGGGTAGAGAAGAGACGGCATAGAAATACCAGAAATAATAATAATAATAATAATAATAATGAAATTAGTAAACATAGATCCTAAATAAAATACAATATTTGAAATGTCATCATAACCATGTTTGCTCTTAAAATTAAGTTTCATTTGACACTCCTATTGCATTTTTCTGGGTTAAAAATATCCTTCTGTTCCTAGTATCATAAATAATGTTTCATCTATAGATTCTGCTGTGCCTCTATTTCCTTTCTTTTTCAGGCTATCAATGCATAAATTAGGTGACTCTGCTCCAGGTGTATTTTTCTTAGCTGAGAGTCATGTAGTATATTCAAATCTCTCATGTGTTATTGAAAAACTCAACCAGTTAAGTGTTCCTTTAAGCTCTGGTTCTGATCTCATAAAACTAACAGTAATTAATTTTTAAAAGTAATTTGGCCATATGAAAGTTAAAACATTAACAATTTTTCACAAGGTTTGTTGTGACCTAAAGACAAAGGTTTAGAACAGCATTTCAAACTCAAATTAGCTAATTGCTGCACCCATTTTTGTGGATATTCACATGGATAAAAAACATGAAAATACTTTTCAAGACTACGCAGAGTTGATGGCTCAGAAAAAGTGGTCATGACACAACTTTGCAAACCATCACTTAAAGCGATTTGTCTTATGGTTGATTCACACACTCTAGACAGACCATCAAACACACATCTTTAAAGTAGCAGCTCCATACACTGGAGCCCCTGACATAGAGTTTACCAAGGAATTTAATCACTGGTTACCCCTGTTTCTCTGATGGATTCCACCATGGCCCCATTCCTCAAATTAACACCTGATCTTGCTACTTCTTTAGCCTGCCTGCAAACCTGAACAATATTAAGCCAGCTACATAAGTACATTTTAAAAGCTAATGAACAGAGCTATATATAGAATAGGGGACAGACAATATGTAATAGGGAGAATTTCCCAGTTAACCTTATATGCATCTCAGCTATAGAACTACACTGCAATAAGCTTAAAATGTTTGTCAACCTTTTCTTTAGAGAGCATTTGCTATCCTACCAGTATAATCCTGTTTAAAACTAATCTAAAAGGCATGGTTTTTTTCCCATTATCCAAGACCCCTGGGGTTTGAATGAACAGACAATTACATTTTTGTATTACTGATCATCCAAACTCTCATCACGAAATTAAAACTCCCAGGTCTAATTAGAAGACATGACAGCTAAACAGGTAAAACTGGATTATATATACAATACATATGTTCTTTGTGAATTTGAGTTAGAGACAGAGTGGTATGCAAAATTGCAGGTTTCCTGGTGATGAATGAGTCAAGTGACCTAATTCACAAAGCAAGTAGGAAAATAATGTACCATGACAATGACCATGGAAAGATTTCTATCAAATAGTACTTTTTTCACCATATGTACAGAGGACCTATGATAACATTAAAACTGTATGAATTAGAATGGGAGAGAGGGAAAATTTGTTTTTATATGTTGGGTTGTCAATTTTTGTTATTATGGGTGTATTGTTGTTGTGTTCGGGCATTGAATGTTTTACCTTTTATGTTTGGAATCTGCCCTGAGTCCCTACAGAGAGATAGGGTGGAATATAAATACAGTTTTTATTATTATTACTCTACTGACACAAAAACACAGTATGTCACAGCAACGGGATCTATATGCTGGATTACGTATCACAAAATCACAAGTCGAACACTTCCCAGGCGTCTAGGGCTGTGCAATGCACCCCTCGATGGGTGTCACCTTGTCGTGGTGGGGGGCTCAACTGCCCTGAGGATGCTGAGAGCTGTGCTAGCAGTAGTGTAACTACCAGCAGGTCCAACCAAGTCAGAGAGGTCTCAGCTGAGGAGTGGAACTAAGAGCGCCTAACTCATTAGCACTATGGAGAAACAAACCAAATCGAAGTCTATACTGGCTCGGTCGACGCCCAAGATGAAAAGGACCACGGTGGATGCTACTGATTCTGGGCATCCATCAACAAGTGGGCTACAGAATCAAAATACAAATGAACAATCACAGAAGCAGCAGAAATACACAATGCCAGAAATCCACACTATTATTATTACTATTATCATTATCATTTAAAAGGCTTCTGACATCTCAAGTATAAAGAAATGCAAAAACATTTTCAAGTAGAGAATGCATTGTTTTCCTGCTAAAACATAACAAGGAAAAAAAATGAAAAGGCTGTCATTGACCACGAGAAGACCTGCCAGTAATACTGTACTCCCAAAAAAGTTCAATACGTAGCCATAGGAGCTGATCCTTTTCAGAGATATACATATCATGATGAATTTATTACATTATTTTATGCTTTAGGAACATTCTGAAGAAACTATTTTAATAATAAGATAAATGTAGACCTATAACTAATTCTAGTGCTTGACCACCAACATTGCAGACACAACCCTGCATATGGCCTTGCAGCCAGTCCTTACTACCACTTGATAACTGGTTCTGAGGAATAGTTTTGGGGTATAGTGGTAGCCAGGGAAGGGGAAATCACTACCCTTCTGGTTCTTCTGATAGAATAGAGACCGAGCAAATCCCAGCAGACTTCAAAGATGCCACTATCATCACCCTTTTCAAAAAGAGGTAAAGAACAGACTGTGGAAACTATCGAGGTATCTCCCTTTCTAATGTTTGCAAGAATCCTGGTAAACTGCCCATTACGTACAACCTCCAGAATCCCAGAATGGCTTCCGCCCCTCCAGAGGAACAGTGGATATAATCTTCACTGCATGACAGCTCAAAGAAAAATGCAAGGAACAAAATCGACCTCTGTATGTGGCATTCATTGAGCTTGCACAATGAATCGCTGTGCTCTCCGGACCATCCTCCAAAAATCAGATGCCCTGACAAATTTGTGAACATCCTGTGGTTTCTCCATGATGGCAACAGCCTTGGACAGTAGTTGCTCCCAAAATGACCCATCTAAGGTGAAATCTGGTGTCAAACAGGGATGTGTTATTACCCTGGCCTTATTCTCTATCTTCATCGCTATGATACTGCACCTTGTTGATGGGAAGTTTCCTGCCGGCATGGAAATTATCTATTGGACAGATGGCAAGCTACTTAACCTCAGCAAATTGAAAGCCAAAACCAAGGTCACAGCATCTTTTACAGAACTCCAATATGCTGATGATAATGTAATCTGTGCTCAATCAGAAGAAGACCCACAAGCCATGCTTAACATAACTGCAGAAGCATACGAAATGCTTGGCCACTAACTGAACATTGAGAAAACCAAAGTGCTCTTTCAGCAGGCACCAGTCAATTGCTCTGAAATGCTAGAAATACAGCTTAATGGTGTAAGGTTAGAAAATATTGAACATTTTCCTGCTACCTTGGCACCCACCTCTCAACAAAAGTCAACATTGACACTGAAATACAACACTGTTTGAGCTCTCCAAGTGCAGCATTTTCTGAATGAAGGAAAGAGTGTTTGAGGATCAGGACATTCACGAGGAGAGCAAAATGTTTGTTATAAAGCTACTGTCTTCCCAACTGTTATAAGCCTGCGAAACATCACACTCAACTCCTGGAACGATTCCATCAGTGTTGCCTCTGAATAATCCTGCAAATACCTTGGGAAGACAGGCTGACAAATGTTAGCGTGCTGGAAGAAGCAAAGCCCACCAGCGACAATCCTCCGCCATCAACTTTGTTGGACTGGACATGTTGTCTGAATGCCTGATCACCCCCTCCCAAAGCAGTTACTATACTCCCAAATCAAGAATGGAAAACGGAATGTTGGTGGACAGGAAAAGAAATTTAAAGATGGGCTTAAAGCCAACCTTAAAAACTGTGGCATAGTCACCGAGAACTGGAAGCCCTGGCCCTTGAGCACTCTAACTGGAGGTCATCTGTGACCCAATAGTGCTGTGGAATTTGAAAAGGCATGAATGGAGGGTGAAAGCGAAAAACGTGTCAATAGGAGGGTGCATCTAGCCAAGCCTTCCACCTGGAAACTGATGTTCTCACTGTGGAAGAACATACTGATCAAGAATGGGTCTCTACAGTCACCTAAGGACTCACAGCCAAAACATTATACTTGGAATATAATCATACTCTGACAAGAGTGATTGCCGATTATGATGACTGATGGAAATACAGCTCTACGCAGAACCACTTTCTTGGATTTTGCTTCTAGTCAATAGGGTCCCCCCCCCCTTTGTAGGCCCATAGTTACATAATGACTGCTTTGATCATTGCCATGAACAAAGCTTTACAAAGATTATATGCAAATACAGCAGTGGAGATTTATACACAGTATTTACTTATGAAGAACTCAACCTCATGTATAAAGTGAGAACACGTGTGTGTGTCAAAATTGTGGATTTTGACATGACTCGAGGATAAGCTGTGGGCATTTTGCAGAGATAGGTAGTACCTGTGCTGCCTCAGAGGACATGCTGCACTTAGCCCTTCTCATATTCTTGCACAAGCATTCCAAAAGTCCAGAAGCGGTTCTCCAGCAAAAAGAGTAGAGATGATAGGTGTTTCTTTTAGGTTCTTCCAGGGTGGGCTCTTGCCTTTCGCTACTCAGAGAAGGAGATGTTTCCTTTTCTGATAAGAGTTAAGGTACATACTTGCACTGACTTGTGGATATGTCAATGCTGGCTTTTGAGATTGATGTTTTGACTAAAAGTTCTAGAGTAATACATGAGTATATTCAGTATGCATCTTAAGCAGTAATTTTACTTGGATACATAACCATTTCTTTTGGATATGGAAGGGAGTGTTTTCTAGTAGACAAAGAAATAGAAAATCAGACTCAATATCACTTGTGTTAACCTTGCTAGTTCATGTACCGTGTAATATGAAGAATTTATGAAGTACACTGAATTACACTAATACCCAGTGATTTCTCATTAGAACGTAACCCAGATGATTAAAAACAGAACTGTGGAGTATCTAAGTTGACTCAGCTGGTTTTGCTTAACTCTAGAAGTTGGTGTAAAACAACAAAATGCAGATTAGCTATGTGGTACAGAAGAAGAAAATACTGTTTCAGAAATTAAATTACATGACTTGTTAAATTAATTAAGTTGACCTATTAAAGATATTAATTTGGACAACAATCAGTATTCCAAAAGGCAACACATACACAATCTTCATGTTACTTTTATCCAATGCTGAACAATGTGTGCTGAACATTACACTGGAAGGGATGCCAGACATCCCTTCTGATTTTAAAAGGCTAAGACACAGCGAGATTCCCAGGTGGGGAATGAGAAATGCTTTGAAGACGAGAACGCCAGGTATTTTTAAATGGTTATTTCACCTGCTAGGGCCAGCAACCTCTTATGCTAGGTCAGCATAAATAGTAAGTTACACTTCATGTTTAATGTAAACAAAGCAAAAGTTAAGGGTAAAATTGTATTAAACATGTGTTTATAGTCCTTGCTTTGTTATTTCAATTTGAATGTCAGCTAGTATTATCTAATGTGCAATGACTACTGAAATGACCTGGATTATATTTGCGGAGAGAGTGGTTTTATAGTGACTGTTATGTTTTTAAAATGTCTTAATGTAACTTAATTTTGATCTTAATTTAATTTAAATGTTTACTTTAATTGTACATTGTTGTACATTGTTGTCTATCTGTAAGCTGCCTTGAGTCACCTTTGGGGTGGAGAAAAGTGGCATATAAAATAAATAAATAATGGCACTTACAGGAATTTATTTGCTAAGATAGGAAAGGTCTTATTTTACATACATAATAACACGTTTCAAAAGCTGAGAACAATTAACTGTTTTATAACATCATGAGCTGAATTATAATTATAAAGACATTTTTTCAAGATTTATGGAAATAATAAAAATTTTGTAGGAATAATTCAAACTGCTTTTCAAGCTATACATTCCTTTATATCAACTGCATCACACAAAATATAGTGCATTTAAGCGCCACAAGTTAAAATGGGCAAATATACTTTCAAAAATTGAACATTTTTTAAAACAAAAAAAGATTAACATTGCAGCAACATTATATAAATTTCTTAAATAATAATAACTGAAATTGTGAGAAAATTTTCATGGAAAGAATGGAGAATAAAATATGAATTAAAAACTTTAGCTGATGTGTTTAATATAAAAATAGCATTTCAATGCATCAAAAAACAGAGAATCATAGTACAATAGAGTCTCGCTTATCCAACCTTCGCTCATCCAACGTTCTGTATTATCTATTGATGTCTGCCTCCCGCCCAGATCCCAGCTGTTTCAATACATTGCAATGTTTTGGTGATAAATTCATACATACAGCAATTACTATAGAATGTTACCATGTATTAAACTGCTTTTTCTGTTGATTTGTTGCAAAACATGATGTTTTGCTGCTTAATTTGTAAAATCATAAGTATTTGACGTTTAATAGGCTTTTCTTTAATCCCTCCTTATTATCCAACATTTTTACTTATCCAATAGGGCTGGGCGGTTTCGTTTCGTTAATTCGTAATTCGTTAAAAATTTGTTATTTTTTTGATAACGAAGCGATAACGAACTATTCTGGAGCAACTTAAAAACGAAACGAATTTTTAAATTCGTTTCGTAAATGCTTCGGATTTGTTACGTATTCGTTTAGTTATCGGTTTGAGGTCGTTTCGTTATTATTTCCGCATGTCTGGGGCAAGTTTTATAGTTGTTTTTTGTTTAATTAGTGAAAAAAAATTATAATATCACACCAACAGTCAAAACAGAGGGAGAGGGAAGCTTCAGAAGTTCCCCCTGCCCCATTTGGAGGTTTTTTAGCGTATTGCGCGGTTGCGTCCGCCATTAACGAATCGATTCGTTATTGTTTCGTATTTGTTTCGTTAATGTTTCGTAATTTTTTTAACATTTACGAAATTTTGTAAATATCGAACTTTTTAAAAGAAAAATTTCAGAATTCTTTTAAATATCGAAACGCAAAAACTACTGTACATTAAAAAGAACAAGTATGCTAATGAAACATGAACCGTGAGTGGCAAACAAATTTAGGAATAAAGTTATTTTCTGGGTTCTCCACTTCATATATAGAACAGTCCATTCGTGTGGCCTCCGTCTGTTTTACTCTAAAGAGAAATCACATCCTGCACAATATTGCTCAAAATATATAAGTACAATGAACTCTGGTAGTTAAAAAAAATCAAATGAAGATACAATTCTGGACAATAATATTAATAAAATCTTTCAATGCTTTTGGAACTATGCAGTTCCAATGGTTTTGGAACTGTGCAGTTCACTCTGTGCAGCCCTTCCAAAAGAACAGATTTTTGTTTAATACAGCAGTCACTGGGGGCATCCTTTCTGGATGGTCTTGAATTACAGAGTAATTACAGAGTAAAAGTTACACCAAGGAAAAAGTCGTTAGGCTGATCTCGTAGATTCCTACTTCCCCTATATAATATTTGTTTCAAGTGGAGATCAAATCTAATTTAGGAAACTGGGAGAAAAACTTACAGTACACTATGTCACAAGAATAAAAAGCTTTAAAAAGCCAACCCAGCAACTATGTAGGCAGGATACAACTTGTTCAAATGGTGCTGTGCTGTGTCTTCTGAAATACACTTTTTTAGTAACACTGTCTAAATGAAGACTCAGAACACACACACAGCTAAGAAGTGGCATGCCTGCTTTATACGTAAAAATGTCTCTGATTTAATCTCGAAGTATTCCAAGCAAGGCTGAGAAATACTCCTGGCTGAAACCCTGCAGAGCTGCCGCCAGCCAATGTAGACAAGAGTAAGATGTCGAGATAATTATTTGACATGACAAATGGCAGTCTTTATGTTATTCTTATCATAGCAACACTACATAAATTGGATATAATTTTTATAAGAAAAAGCAATTCTTATGTTCATGCTACTATTGTTTTTAAAAGTATTAAATTTCATAATTATCCTAATAGCCTTATTAAATCAAAGTAATATTGATATAAAGTAGCACTGAATAAGGATTGTCCTATTAATATTTATTGTATAATCTTATACATTTTTATCAAAGAAGAAAATAGAAAAAATGTAACCCCAAGAGAATCTGGTGTTTTGAAAATAGATGAGAGGTGACATAGTACATGCTTGTTTCATTTCAAAGAGATTTTAACTGACTTTAATAGTCTAACTTAATATTAGATACAGACAGACATGACTGCATTTTCCAGAGATAGTTGTGTAACTTTGCAATTCTTTGTAATTTTCTTTTAATTCCCTTGCTCTTTTTTTGATATTCTTTCCATTTTCCTACTTGTACCAATATACAAAGTTTTTGATATAAGGACGCAATTCTGTATCAACAGCACAAAGATAACTGTACCTACATACAAAAAGTATTTATTTGGATAAGAGGATAATATGCTCCAATATAGAGAGACACAATTTACTTTTGTGAAGATAGCTCAAGTCAGATACCTTGTTGATTCAAAATTTATATAGCCCTGTTCTTTTAATGTCTGCCCTGGTAAAACTGTAATCATACTATGCCTAATGCTTACTACATTTACACTTATTTTTGTTAATTTTGTTAAAGTGTAATTTTCTTCAATTTTGTCAAAGTGTTACTTTTAACATGAAATCTTAGGTACTTTATACATTACAAGATATTTTAAATAAGTAACTGAATTTGAAAAGTCGGACAAATTTCAACCCCCCCCCCCCTTGCCCCACTAACTGTCACAATAGCAGTCAGCAAACTGCTCTGGTTCTGGATTCAGCTCATGAGGTTTCCATTTAGGCTTTGGAAAGTGAGATCTCTTATCCAGGATTTCACCTGGAAATGGGAGTGAATTTCATTCTTTTTCAATTTGTTAAATGACTTCTAAGTGTTGGTACTGAAAACCAAGCATCTTGGTAGGTTCCCCAGGAATTTGGGATGAAGTGATTAATATACAGTGTTCCCTCACTTATCACGGGTGTTCCATTCCAGGATCACCCGCAATAAGTGAAAATCCATGAAGTACAGATGCTATATTAATTGTAATATTTATACAGGCAAAAAATGTATACAGCCAAAAATTGGGCCAAAGGCCTAAACCAACCCGCTTCCAGCCACCGCTGGAGAAACCAGTGCCAGACACAGGGAAGGCACGCTGCCTCGTATGGCTTTTCACAGCCCTTTTGAAGGCTGCTCAGAGCTCCCGAGGGTGGCCAGCCCAGCCAATCAAGGGAGAGCAGGGTCTGCCTCCCATTGGCTGGCCACCCCACTGGAACTTCTCCCGCTGTCGAGGGGGCTGCTGGGAAAAAGCCCCCTCTGGCACCATGGTGGCGGAAGGAAGGCAAGGAGGGAGGGAGGGAAGGCAAGGAGGAGGAGAATGGATGTGGGGGAGCCGGGCTTGCCTCAAGGGCCGCGCAGGGAAAACCTCGGGGGCCGCTCAGAGAAAATGGCGAAACAGCAAGTCTGCAGTAAGCGCACCATGAAGGAACAGTGTACTGATGATCGCCGGGTCAGCCTCTCCCCATTATACTCGTTGGCGTGGTTTACTCATACGTTTTCAAATACAACCTATGGCCTAAAATGTACTCAGTAGTGAATTTACTATTGAGTCCATTGTTCCTCTTTTGTGGCTGAGAGGTCTCAGCCTGTGAAGACAATGTTTATTTCAAATGCTCCAGAACGTAACAGGAATTTGCTGCCTAAAGGCTACCACAAAGATAATGTAATATCAACCCAATTTTCCAGTTTCCAACAAACCTCACAACCTGAGGATGCTTGCCACAGATGTAGGTGAAATGTTAGGAGAGACTGCTTCTAGAATATGGCCATACAACCCAAAAAATATACAATAACCCATGTTTTCTTTGTTAAATTTCAACTTTATGGATTGTAATTTCTGTTCATGTCTTCATGATTTTTGGTCTGGTTTATTCTCTGTTTTGTTCTCAAGATCTGGATATAACTTTGATCAAATTTATGGCTTTTGCCTTGTTTTACTGTATTCTCTCAAAGTGAAGTCCCAAGTTTTTGAATTCCTGTGGTTTCATTCATGAACCTGATTGTCACCTGTACTCAGCAACTTTGGAGTTTCTGGATTTGTCTCGTGGATTTTTGATTGTGCTTTTTCTTATCATTTATATTTGTCTTAATAAACTTTACTTAGTGGATTCTCTCATCCTTGCAAGGTATCTGGGTGAAAAGGTGTCCCATGGCTGGGACGCAACATGCTGGCCTTTAAATTTTTTATTTTTTTTATTTTTCATGTGAAAAATGATAAATACACACTAGGGCTGTGCAAAAAATTGTATCAGCATCATATGTTGGATCTATTTCGTAAGATTCATACATATAACGCGATATTAAGAAATGTGGGAAGCGCTTACTCCAAAAAAACTTAAGAGTCACAGCTCTCACCCAGTACTTTTTCGTAAGTTGTGTAAGTGCCATAACGGTCTCCGTGGAACAGCTTTAATTACCAGAGCAAGCAAACTGTACCGGGAGGCAAAGCTAAGCTTCCTATGCCTCTCAGACTATCAGGGCTGAGGGAGGAGGAGGAGGAGCCATGGCCATTCCCTTTTAAATTAAGGAGCGCCATGAGACTCCCTCCATTGTAAGCTGGAAAAGGCAAGCAAGCAAGCGAGCAGAGCAGCAGGCTAGGCACGCAGTAGGCTAGATTACATTGAGAAAGGCTAGAAGGACGGAGTGATTGACTGCTATTGGGAGGAATCCAGACTGTTGGGAGTCATCTATATTTATTGTATTTTACTTGTATGATTTAATTTATTATTGATTCCGCTAAGGAACAACTGCTGGGAAGAGAAGCTTTTATTTTTTAATTTTTTCCAAAATCATTCTGTGGGTGGAAAACTCTTCTCAGCGATTGCATCTGCTACTATATGTGCTGGAGTGACTGGGACAACAGCCAACCACCCCCACCCCACATCACCCCAACTCAGCCAGCCATAGCAGCTAAGATACATTATATTCAAAGGGATAGTCATTGTGGCTTTTTAAAAAAAAAAGTTTTGACAAAACTAAAAATTCTCCAAACATCACTAGATCTGCAAATCTTTCTGAAACTTGGGGGAAATGGCATCCTGGTTTTATGCTGTGTCATTATGGAGAATTTCAAGGAGACAGCTTATTGTGTTTTTTTTAAAAAAAAACGTTCTTCTTTAAAAAAATTAAACATTCCCAAACTCTGAAACTTGGGGGGGGGGGGGTTTACAGTGGTAAATGTATTCTACAATTGTAGCCCGATAGCTCTAAAATGAGGGAGAAAGGGGCCCCAGAAGTTTCCCCGCTTTTGCAACTACATGAAAAAGTAACATTTTTTTTGTTACATCGTAATAATTATGATATGGGCCCCTTACGATATTTTAGAAACACTTCAGAAACTATTTGCTGCCTCCCTAATTTAGAAATGAGTATTGAAACTTTTTTTTGTTGATCGCACACCCCTAATAATTTTACTTCTTTGATTATAGGCATTATTAATTTTATTGATTGAGATGAATACTACACAAAATACTGGAAATCGAGTCAAAAACTTCACATATATATGGAAATAATTTTACCTTTTTTTCTTAAGCAACAGACACCTCCTCAAATTGAGTAGTATCTCATTTCAATAGCCACAAAGGAGGAAGAAAGTAGACAAAACAATCTGGCAACATATATCTCATATTACTTGTATCTGCTAAATGAATTATTCCCTAAACTCTAAAGCAGCCAATGAATACTCTATCTAATCAATATTTTATCCATTCTTCAAATATCAAAGCTGTATAAGTCTGCTTCTTTATATCTTCATCTACAGTATGAATTACATATATTTGACAGCTGCTGTCCTTGAATAAATCCAATCTCATCAGGATTAATATATTGAAAAGAAGTCATTCATTTGGAAGACAGAAGTGATGCCAGAATTTTATAGCAAATATTCAAATCTTATACTAGTACACGATGAGTCTTCCCTTTATTCATGCTGCAAATCTGCACTTTTCTTTAAAAAAACTTTTATAACCCCCTTTCAAAGGGTTGAAAAGGAGAAGGAAAAAAAAACCTTTACAGCTTCTCCCATCAACCTACCTAGACATTTTGCTGGGTAATTTATTACTTTTGAAGGACTAAGAGTAGAAGTCACCAGAAGCACCACCCCGCCTGTTCTCAGATCCCTGGCCTCAGTTACGAACGTGGTTGACTGTTGACCTCTGTGCCAAAGGAAGAGGTGCCAGGAGTCCAATATAAGGCCACAGCCTGGTGCTACAGGGGAGGACCCTGAAGGTAGCAAGATTTTAAAAGAAGGATAAACATGCTTCTAAAGACTTGAATTGGAAAGCTATGCCTGGACTCAAAGAGCAGGAGGCCTTAAGCCACACACATGACAAAGCAAATAGAGACAGAACACTGACACAGAAACGTCTACAACAGGATAAATCAAGGGAAAGCATAGAGAGGGGGTTGATGAAGCACACCTCTTTGCTGCCTTAGACACTTTTCATTCACTGTTTCAGTGTTACCTTCCTTTGCACACTGTAATTTGATTCTAAGGATGCATCACCTGCTCAGTCTCTCTCCTTTCCTCACTTAATTCTGGCTTACTAAAAAGACTATCCTGCAAACACTCACTGCTATTTATCGACTATTTCTTACTAGTAATGACAAAGATATCCAGCAGCTCCAGCCACTGACCGGCTGCTTACTCAGAAACTTATTCTGATACCAATGACCACAGAGATACATTCAGTAGCCACTTCCTATAGCCCTTGTTTATGTACCTAGGATTTCACTAAACATTAAGTTAAAGCTACTCTCCTGATGTACAGGATCTTGAATATGATAAGAACATGCATACAAACTGGGGTGTATGTGTGTCGATGCATGTCTCCCTATAGAGACAATGCTCTCTGAAACAGTTACTAATATTTGTATGCTATTTTGGACTCTTTAAAGAGTATTCAGAATGGCCTTCTGTTCCAGGGAGATTCGGAATATTTGTCCAATCTATACCGCAAACAATTATATCTTCTCTACACAGATTTTCTGAGAAGTACTACTGGAAAACATCCATAAATTTTGTCACATAATTATCGTTTTTAGATTAAATGGGAAAAGTATTGCTATTTAGTCTAGCTTTCTCGGTCAATTTCCCATAAATCAAATTGCTTATTTTAAAAAAGTAAGTTTTAAACAATAATTGGGTTTCTTATCTAATAAGATGAATTTTATAACTTCTTGTATTCTAGTTAACATTACATTAAGGCGTGTGATTGAATGCTTTCTCACCTACATTGTTATTTTAAGCCTTCTTTTTACCCATTTTAGTTCATTCAAACAGATACAGAATATCTCTGCTTTAGGCATTTATCCTCTTCCTTATGCTAAGGGGGGGGGGGCACAGCTCCCAGTTTTTCTATTGGGAGAATACATTCTAGTGTTTGTGCAATCCTCCTTTATGACACATTATTTATTTGCCTCATATTTTTAGAAAGCAAGTGTTTTAAAAAATGTTCTGTACAAGCTTCTCCTGATGATCACTTCTGTGATGATATGTTCACATTAAGGGTGCTGAAATAGTTTCCTGATGTCAGTGAATGGTGTTCTTCACTTTTCAAAAGAAAACCAGAGCCACCACAGACTAATGCAGCATAATACATTGTGATAATTAAGAAAATGTTAAAACAGAAAGTTTCTAAGCAAAGTCGAATTTTTGCTTCAGTTTATTAAATTACACAAGAGCCAACATGATTGAGGAGAAGCAGACTGTGAATCCAATAGGTAGGGAGACATACATTACGTATATTAATATGTAATATTTAAATCACTTATGCCCTCTAAAGAGATAATATCCCTATTTCACAAACTGACAATAACACTCAGTAGCAGAAGGACAAAACATAATTAGTCTATTATTGTTCTGCTATCAAATCATTAACTCAAAACTGCTGCGTATGCAAATATATGTTAGGAAAATGAATCCACAAAACCAGTTACAGGGTCCAAGAGAAGGAGCTGCTTTAACAATTAAGGACTTAAAATACTATTCATCAAAAAAAGTGTCATTTATAATTTAAATTTTTGACCAATAATTAAGTTATCATTATTTAATTCATACCATCTGCTACTATATACTACTTTTTCTGTATTTGTCTCTTAATAATGGGGGTCATCCCCAGTTTAGTAACAGATGTGTGTAGCAGCACTAGCTACAACCAAAAATTGTGATTGTGATTGGGAACTAAAAGTTGAGTTTACCAGAAAGCCAAACCATGGGACTGTGATGTATAGCTGAATCAGAGAGTAATGCATAACAGAAAGAGGAATCTCTCACTTCAAACACCAGATAACAGAAAGTACAAGTAAGGAATCCAGTTCTCAGTCCCACTTTCCCATACTTGTATATGCAGTAAACTGCGTAGCGGATGCTGGTACTAGGTACCAGGCAGAAAGCAGCTGTACTGATTTACTTCCATTTATGACAATGAAAAATAATACTAAGTGAAAAATCATGTGAATTAAACATTGCAAGGCCTCCCCTTAAAAACAGAATGAATAGTTGAAAGCAGAGGCTATAAACTGCTAAACATCCTGAAAGGTTGACTTCCTAGTGTCCTTCAAGCAATATTTCTTTGGGCACTAGACCTATGATGTCAGGAAGCATTTGTACAAAGCTCTTTGCTATTTTTGCCTGCAAGAGTGGTCCCTGGAGCATAAAAAAGAAACTCCAAAATAAGATTGTTTGGAGTCATCGCAAGCTACAGATTTCTAGTTTTGTCTTTCTCTCAACATTATGCTGAAGGGAAACTTCATTAAACAAGGAAAATCTGAATCAGAAGACTTACGTGTTAAAATATTATCCATGATTTTGTAAGGGATTACAAAAGTGTGTGTGTGTGTACGCACAAAGATATATAAAAGCATTTTTAAAGTATTTTTTAAAATTAGGTACATAAAGTATTTAGCCCTACATCAAATTAAACAATAGATGGCAAATTTGGGTTTTTTAAATAATAATAATAATAATAATAATTTGCTATTTTGAAAAAGCTAGAGAGCAAGTCTTCAAAATAGATATCATGGAACACTTGAAGATGTTAATATGTAACGATGTATCACATCATAACTTCCATTAATTTCAACGGATGTCCATAAAATGTATTTGTATATATAAAAGCAGGATTCAACATACTACAATACAGAAAAGCTGAAAAATGCAGAGGCTAAGAATAAGAGGGGAGAACCAGAAAAAGTGAAGAATTAAAGGGACAATAACTATTGTACTCCATGATATGGAAGTTGAAACAAATCTCTCTCAGCCTCAGAGATTTAGGATTAATACTCACCTAATTTACACAATATCTGTAAAATGCTTTGATCACTTAAGTATGGTGAAGTTCTATGCGAAGTATTAAATTCATGGAAATTACTAAATCAGTAAATATTTAAAAATTAAGAAATTATTTCTGCATCTAAAGAAGGACATCCTCCTACAGATCTCCTCCTTTACAGTAGTCCTAAGTATTTGAAACTTGAGTTATAATAGAAAGTTTTTTCTAACATGTATGCAGGGTCGGCTGGCTTTTAAGTATAATTTACTTACAATATGCAGCACATTTTCATTACATCCAATACTGTGAAACTAGAATTTAAATTATACTCTGAGAGCCCATCCACCCTGAGTACATACCCTGGAGGTGACCTGGGGGAGTCTGCAGAGTCAGCCACCAAGCTGGCTCAGCCGCGCCGCACAACAGTGAGCAAGCCCAGCAGCTGGAAAGAGTCTGCATTGTCTAGTGGTGCTGAATCCTACTATCCTATCCCCTTTATGCCTCTTAGTAAAGCAGCATGTTTGGAATCAAAACCAGCCCAACTATTTACAATGCCACAAAGTGCGGGTGAGCCCAACATTTTTAAACACAGGATAAGGTTGTGTTAGGCGGTCTTGGAGGGTGTTTGGGTGAATCGGCAAGCTTTATTTTATATAAATTGCTTCACTAATTAAAAAAAACACAGCACCATCGTATGCATCTTATCCACATATAAACTCCATTGTATGCAATGGAACTTACTCTTATTAAGTGTATTCAGGATTGCAGCTTTAGCTTCAGCTTATCAATTCATTGGGGACATAGTGCTGTAACCATCATAGAGGAGCAATGCAAGACTACCCTGAACTGTCACATGGCTAATCTCTCTTGTACATTGGAGGTTCAATGAGCAGTGCTCGTTAGCAGTCATGGGCCCAGTATCTGTATCATCCATTTAATGTGTGTTTCTGTTTCGTTCCATCCATTTGGATGGCACAATGCAAAAGCCCCCCTTCTGGAATGAAAATAAACTCGATACGAAAGGCAAGTGGGAGCGGGTACTGGCTTCAAGCCTGCTTTTCGGCATCACAGTTATAGAGAGAAGAGGGATTGTGCTGAGGTCACTTCATCAGAAATCCTTGGTGCGGGGCTGGCACCTTGCCCTCTACCACTTGGCAACCATGCAGGCCCAGAAAGGCCCTGGCCAGCCTACGTGCACAGGCCTGCCACGCAACCGGTAAGCAGCGCTCCTTACTTGGTGCTCAGCTGCAGGCCCACACACGTAGGCTCAAAGGATGTGGGCCCGTTAGGGCCTTTCTGGGCCTGCATGGTTGCTGAGCGGTGGAGGGCAAGCCCTGGCAACTGGCAAGCTGCCAGCCCTCAGCAGCAGAGGCGCAAGGTAGGTTTCCCAATTGTAGTGGAAACAGCAGCAGCCCTAAAACTATGGGGAAGGGAACCATTTGTATAGGATCGCCTGCCCATTGCCGCCAATTGGACAAAAAAAATGATTTTTTTCAGGTGTGGGACAAAAATCTCATTCAGAAAGGCACTGTTTTCAGAAGCGGAGCTTGAAAACAAAAACAGGGCCATGAGAATTAGAAACGTATAGCGATCCTATACAAATGCATGAAACTACTCCTTAGTATATATTCCACAATGTTTGCTCTTTATAAAGATATTTTAAAACAGACCAAGATAAATGAGAACTAAAATAAAGCCCACAGATTTAATAGAAAAAAATTATATAGCTATCACAATGTCAGTATAACAACAGAAGGCAAGTACAACAGAAGAGTTCTCAAATTTTCTGAAGAATAATATATGGCAACAGATGTGTAAGTCTGAAAATGAACAGTGGGGATTGACTAGAAATCCTTGGAAAAATATTTGCGAATTCTGCCCTACAGTTAACATCACACTAGTGAATATCTATTACGTAATTTGAGAGAACTGTAATCTTCCCCTCTCCCCTAATTGAAAACCTGCTTTGAGGTGTTTTCCATTTTCCTGGTGTAACTTCTATGGATTCCAAGAGGTGGGACTGGGCCTTTCTTACTTCTGCTAACAGAAGCAGATCCTGCCACAGAATTATATTAGATCCCAACATCTATGAAGCAGAATTTCTTTTGTCCCAATTTCAGAAAATGTAAGCAAAACAAAGCAATAATCTAATGAGCAAATAGTAAAACTCAAGCCAAGGCACAGATATGACTTCATTTTGAAAAGAGCAACTGCAGCAGATCTTAGAGAGGAAGGTGACTAATGATGTGGTTATACACCTTTGTCAAACATACAACTAGAGATATTGCATGTATCATCAAAATATATTATTTTTACTAAACAACTTTGTCCTGAATAATTATTGAAGCAATTCACTACAGAAAGTTACTAAACATGCACACACTTACCTTTCCCATTTAAGGTTAGTGCAGATGCAATGGTAGCTGTTACTGGCACAGGCAACTGTGGCACTAATGAGTGCATTCTTGGCCTGCTCCCCATCCGAGCACGCTCTTCCCCAGGTCCTAATAAAGCCCCAACAGGTTTCTCTGCTGCCACTTCAGGCGCCACAGAATCTTCCTGATCCTGCTCAATGCGGTCCAATTTATCAGAACTTTCGTTCTGAAAGCCATCCACTGCTGTCCGACTCTTAATAGGACTTTTGGGCACAAGAATTTTAATACCTGACTTTGAAAGGTCCATATTTTTTCTACCAGAAAGAGGAGTGTTGTTTTTCCTAAATTTCTGGGGAGTAAACAACTGGTTTTTTGCTTCATGGTCCTTTCCAATAACTAAGGTCTTGGAGGTCTTTGAAAAAGAACTATTAGTCGATCTAGAAATTTGTTTTCTTGCATTATTTGGAGATGTCCTATTTGTCCTTGTCAACGTACTTTCTTTTTGCTTTTCATTGTGATGCCTATTAAATTCATGTATATATTCCACACAATTCACAAGGTGTTGTTCTGGCTCCCATGTGTCATCTTCACTCTCGTAGCCTTTCCATCGCACTAAATATTCCGTTTTCCCTTTCTTGTTTTTCCTTTTATCAACAATCCTCTCTACCTGTTGAAAGAAAAAAAAAGTAGATCATGATAATGTGTTTGCACTAGTTTTAAAAGGTATGTAAAATGTAGAGGAGGTACTAAGTGTAATGCAGTAGTCAATGGTAATTTTGCTTACGGTATTTAATAGCTATCATGGTCTTGAAATGCTGGCAATTCATTGAATTAACTAAATATCCCTGTAGCAGAGATCAAAGAATCTGAAATTTTAAATTTTTCACTCTCATAAGTACGAAAATACTGAAAGTGAGCAACCTATTTGCATAGTAATGAAAAAGAAAAAAAATACTATAATCACAGACTGAATCAACTTAATTACCCTTTAAGCAAAACCTACTTTTCAAAAATTACAACAAGTACTCAATAGCATTATCTTATCTTGAATAACTGTGATGCATTAAATTGAATGAAATAGCTGTTTTGTGAAAAATCTACTACCTTAAAAAATCTTTAGCTAAAATATATTTCAGACTAAGATAAAATTATATATCTACCAGCTAATACATACAATGAGGCATTTATATTTTTGATTAAAAAAAACAGAACTGTGTAAGGGTTCTGAGCTAAATACTTCCATAATTTCTCATAATATATCTACAAATCTGTGATGGGGAATTATGAGAGCTGTAATCCACCAGATTTGAAGGGCAACTGGTTGGGGAAGGGTCCACTGGAGCAAACTTATAATACATAGCACTAAATATTCTATGATAAGAGAGAGAGAGAGAGACAGTACATGAGTAGCAGATAAACAAAATAATATTTCACAATTTTAACAGAAAATCCTACACATAAATCCATTCCAATTAAAGGTTCCATCACACTGCTTCCTAAATATTCATATAATATCTTTCTTTTCCTACACTTATGCATACATTATTATATTCAAATAATGCTTGTATTGGCACATGCACTTTCTCTCTCCAACTGACCTTATGTAGAAAATATTTATTCCACATAATTGCTAACTATAAAGTTATTAGAAATAGAAAGCACTATATATGATATATATGATATATGGGATTTCTTTAAATCAGATGTTCTGCTTTCTTTGTTTCAAAGCCAGTTCTAAGAGAAGTAACACCTTTACTGCTTTGCATTTTATGTATTTAAAATGTTTGCTCTTGATGTGAAATTGCGACAGATATTTGAACAACTGCAATGCTTTACTAGATATTTCAACAACCATTAATGCAGCAACACTTTAGGAACTTTCCTGCACAAGTCTCACAGAAACAGATTTTCTTCCAATGAGTCATCATGAGCACCAACCAACATTAACAAAATGGCAAATATTCACTTTCTGAAACAAAATTTCCCAGAATCATAAAGCATCTTTTTAAAAGTCTTATGCTAGTTAAGATCACAGTGCTATTACTTTGGTCTAGTAACACTGCAAAAACTGTAGGAACATGCTTATCAATCCAAGATGTGGTTGCATACTTAACACTAGAGTGGACAAAATGTAAATAAATAGCATTATGAATCTGAAAAAAGTAATGTGACTGAGAAGGAAAACTAAAAGGTGTGTATAAGACAGAGCTTTCCAAACTTTTCAGGCTGTGACATTTTGGATACTCTGATGAAAGGGATAATGTATATTTTTATACATTTATATAAATCAACATTTAACCTCAAAATCAACCTCACGAAAAATTCTATTATTCAATTCCATTTTTCATTTTGAGAAGTCATCCATTCCTGAGATATCTCATTATTTATGTATATTTATACTAGCATTTAGAAAAGAATGACCAAGTGATCCATAATCAATGTCTAGAAACAAAATTTAACAAATCTCTGACCATCCAAAAAAGCTCCTTTAGATTACTCTGCTTAGATATAATGATGATAGAGATAAATAATTCCTTCACCACTTTCATTGCCACAAAGTAGATGTTTAGATAAATTTTGTCCAATTTTATATCAATGTTGTTCTAGTCACCATACCACCTGGTGCATCACCATCAGCTCCCTAGAAAACCAATATAACTTCTTTTGTTTTGCATAGCGGAAAGGAGTTATCAGGAATAAGCATGTCATTTCACCTCTCCAGAGGTCAATAAGAGCTTTAATAGTATCCTCTGCTAAGGCAGCAAGAAATTCCACAGTAACTGTTAGAAAACCATCTAGATCACTCCTTCTCTTAATTTGTTTCTCAATTATCTGCTTTCATCAGCAGGAACAAATGTCCTAAACTCTAGAAAAGGGGTCCTCAGACTTTTAATTAAACTTTATTTGTACCCCACTACCATCTCCCCAAGGGACTCGGTGCGGCTTTTTAAACAGAGGGCGAGGTCACAGTCCCTCCAACTGTTGGAGGGCCGGATTATAATTTGAAAAAAACATGAATGAATTCCTATGAATACTGCACATATCTTATTTGAAGTTCAAAACCCTCCACTTAAAACCATACAATAATTAAAACGAAGAACAATTTTAAGAAATATAAACTTGTTAGTATTTCAATGGGAAGTGTGGGCCTGCTTTTGGCTGATGAAATAAGATTGTTGTTTTTGTTGTTGAGCTTTCAAGTCATTAAGGTTGACCCTGAGCGAGGGCCGGGTAATTGACCTTGGAGGGCCGTATTCGGTCCCCGGACCTTAGTTTGAGGACCCCTGCTCTAGAATCACAAGCATTCCATTCAACATGGAAAATCAAGTGTAGAAGGTGCCTGGCCAAATGAATTAAGTCAGACTACTTGGAACAGATTCATGTAGACAAGGAAGTCCTAAGTCAGTTAGTCATAGCACTAATGCTGAGATTTCCTAGTACAAGATAAAGGAGCCAAGCTCCACATTTGTGTCTATAATAATAATAATAATAATAATAATAATATTTATATGCTGCCCTATCTCCTCAGGGGGACTCAGGGAGATTCCAGGCAAAAAAGGCAAACATCCAATGTCTTAGTGATAAACAGACACATAAGGTAAAAACATTGTAAACTCATAAATTCCTAAACAAAAAATAAAGTTAAAAATTAAATCATATAATTATATAAACAAACACATAAGCTCGATAATAACAAACACCAATAAAATGCAAAAAAAAAGAGATAAAATAACTTAAGATGATTTAAGGCAACTTCTACACAAATAAGTTGTTTTCCCATTCATCAAACTTAAATTCAGCAAACTTATTTTCAATTTCAGGATACCTTTGTCTATGATTATCCACTTTCCTTGAACTAAGAGACATTAACTGTTTAATGTATTGTCGAAGGCTTTCATGGCTGGAATCACTCAGTTCTTGTGGGTTTTTTCGGGCTATATGGCCATGTTCTTTTTTCCCAGCTCCAGCAGACCTCACCCCTGAGGATGCTTGCCATAGATGCAGGCGAAACGTCAGGAGAAATGCCTCTAGAACATGGCCATATAGCCCGAAAAAACCCACAAGAACTGATTAACTGTTTATTTTATTTTTTTGGTATTTTGCTGAAAGACTTTCATTACTTTAAAAGTCCTGTGAGAAGCCATCAATGAAATAAATCTTTTATCCTAAAGTATATGATTTTGAGAAATACTCAAAAGATTCAAGTCTCACTTTCAAAAGAAAGTCTCCCATCAAGGACTTCTCTATATTTAGCTCTTGTGCATGAAATCAAGGTTTTACACTTAATTCTTATGCATACACAGAAAAGGAAAAATGTATTCAGTCTTGAAAGCAGTTTGTCTTAGAAATTCCTGTACGGTGTGTGTACACAAGTACTACAAATCCAAGACAAAGAATAACCTATTACAATGAGAGAATAGGTGGCCACTATCAAAATTCTGACATCTGCTTCTGGAATCATACTACTCCAATTACAATTTTTGAAGGGCTACCAATGTTAAATCTATTTCAGCAAATCAACCAAGACTCTTGTTTTAAACAGTAACAAATTTATCACACTACACTTTTTTCATGGACAATGTCCATTTTCTCCAGTGCATGAAAAGTGATCATGCTGCTGCTGTTACATATGCAAGCTCTGGGTGATGAGCAACATAACCCCAGGAATTATGGAAACGAGCAGATATGAGGAAAATATACACACTAATACAGTTCCTTTACTGGGATTAGAGTAAGCCACAAGTTCCTATCAGTGGAACACCGCAAGCAAAATTCAACACATTTCTTTCTCCCAGCTCTGCATTTCTGCATGGTTGCAAATTCAGCTTCTACCGTAGGTAAACTTGAAACACATTACTAACCCACCAGTAAACAATGAGATGAGATTAAATTGAAACGTAAAGGGTACTATCAGTAATAATTCCTAAAGTTTACTTCACAAACAGTTTGCTTGCCATTATGGGCTTTGTGGTGGTGTTTGGAGTGTGGAAGGTTGGATGTGTTGTTTTTATGATGTGTGCTGGGGAAATTTTTATTTTACAATGTACAATGACAATAAAGTTACTCTATAAAGCCATTATCACCAATGATGGTGAACAAATTAACTGATACAGTGGTGTGTGTTTATTTTTAAAAATGCTGTCCCTGCTTAAGTTGGAAATTGACTTTAATCTCTTCATTAACTGTTGTTTAGTAAAGTTTAGTGAAACTTCTTTCTTCACAAATGGTCATTTTAAAGCCTATGACAGTATGACATTATAAGCCATCCTGGCAACAGAAACCATGGGAAGTATTGTCCCTTTCTTCCTTAAATGACTAGAACTTAAAGTAGTTCATCCAAAAAGAGATTCCAAATTAGTTGAAACGAAGATTACTTAAGGAGTGTTTGAATTAGGTTGTAACTAATTTGAGGTGAGAGATACACCTGATAATTTACAAACTCAAGCTTGAGATACTAAATCCACTTTCTGAAAATGGTGATTGCATCCTTTGAATGAAGATCACCATACGATTTTTCTGAATGCAATAATAATTTTCTGAAAATACACCTAAGAAATACACAATGTGATAAAATAGTCATCTTAAGTATATTAACTCTTACACAGATACTTAATTTAAATGATGCCTAGCTAACCAAATTAAGATATCTTTTTAAAGTATTACATACGGATTTCATATCATCATTGGCACAGTGTCCCAAGGAACTCGTAAGACTAAATATCTAACAGCTTAATTTGAAGCAGTTAGCAGTACAGAGCAAAAGGGCCTCGAACACTGATGAATTATTTCACCTACGATAAATACAATTAACTATTGCATGTGTGTCCTAGTTGTGGGTTTATACAGACAACTGGCTATCAAGAATTGTGATTTTGCATGAGTATGAGATCAACTTTGAGTCCACAATGTGTACTTTTCTTATATCAGCTTCTATCTTCCATGGGGCTCTTCCATGCTGCTCATACAACTTAGTTTGTTGAATATTTCTTTCTAGTCTTAACTGATATATTCCAGTCACTGCTTTACTTGTTTTCACTGCTGTTTTCTGTATTTTGTTCTTTGGACTTAATCTACAACAGCCTAAAATAGCATGCAGAGCAGTTCAAATAAACAAACAGCAGGAGGAGGAAAGAGGAAAGTGAATGGAGGATGTATAGATTTGTCTCTAGCAGATCTAGCTTCTTTTTAGAATTATTCTATGGCTGCAAATGTCAAACAAACCAGTTATATGGGAGGAAAGGTTACAGCTGATTTCAAACGGTAAGAGACAAACACCAGAGAGCACTGAATAGCATCCACAGGAAAAAGTGGACACACTTATTGATGTTATTATAAGAAACAAATTATATAGTAATAAGTTATAATAAAACTGTCATCCATTAAGCACTTTGGGAGGTATCTCTTGGTTCTCCTGTGATTTCAAATCATAGTCATAGAAAGCATGGAAACTTAGAATTCTGAATGAAAGACCTGAATCAAATACATCAGTTTTCAAATTAGTGAATTCAGCTGTTGTCTGAACTGTCAAATAAGGGTTCAAGTCTCGTTACCAATGTACTCCTCTAAAGCATACAAATTCATAATTGTGATTTTAATTTTAGCTCTACAAACTGAAATATAATTCAACAAGAGAGTAATTCTTAAGGAATCACTTTCTGTTTTGAAATTAGAATTAGAACTGGTTGGAAACAACTGCATATCTGATTACAAAGGAATGTGTGGAGTTGCAAAAAAGAAATATTGTACAAAATTGTTTCCTTAGATGCTTATATTTTTGAGTCTAATGAGACTACATTAATATTTTAAAATATTTGACATTCCAACAATAATTTTAAAATATATTAACTCCACAGCAACCAAATCATTTTAAGTCAAAATACAACTGAGGTAAAAAGATCTTAACATAATGTATGTCTTAAAATGACAAACACAAAATTTGAATTCTCCATGATTAATAACTGCTGCACTTTCAAACAAATAATTAACAATCTTGCAAACTAGGAGAAAGTGTACCAAAAAGTCCATGATAATTGACATCACATCATACTATTTTCGATTTCCAACATATTAGAAATGTTTTGCTTAAATCAATAAGATATAGACTAGACAATTTATGTACTGTACCTTAAGTCAATAGTTCCCAACATTTTGAGAAAGATTGTGAACTTGTACCTCTAAAACTGCATCCTGATGTTCTTAAACCTCATATAATCATCTCCTTAGCTGAAAAAATGCACATAAGAATTAATCCCAGAGGGTCTCACATCAACCTCCTCTGCTTTTTCCCCAAGACTGGGACTGAAGAAAATTTAAAAATTAAATTGAATGAAACAGTTTAAAAAATGTAACACATAGATCTGGCATGTTTGACCCACGTGGTCTCTTTCAACTCTTATTATTCTATGATTCTAAATTAATATGATGAAATGTTAGTAGCAGTGCTAACCACTTTTATTTTCACTCTCTTCTCAACCACATTCAGCTACTATACATAATTTTGTTCCCCCATAGAACAAAGGAAATGTTGGTGAGTTAAAAAGAAAAAAAATCAGAAAATACAGTCTTCTGCAATGGAAGACAGGAGTTTATCACATTATTTCGCTACTAGATAGCCTTTTATTACTACATCAAATTAACATACAGTACAGCCCCCTTATCCATAGTCTGGATGCACAAGGTTTCACTTACCCTTGCTCCAAAATATTTCCCCCCAGATGTGTTTGTGGTAGGGATGAGTGAAATAGCAGACATCCAGCAGAAGATTATTCTCAAAATAGAATAGAACTCTGGATCCCGAATTACAAATCAGAATGCCCCCCCAATCTCCCGGAACCTTCCTGAAAACAGAACAGAGATGCCCCCCCAAAACAGAACAGA
This sequence comes from Anolis sagrei, assembly GCF_037176765.1. Classification (NCBI taxonomy): domain Eukaryota; kingdom Metazoa; phylum Chordata; class Lepidosauria; order Squamata; family Anolidae; genus Anolis; species Anolis sagrei. The sequence goes on from NC_090024.1 coordinate 86,497,613, forward strand.
GATCCCCCCCCCCCCGAAAACTTGAATGAAAACAGAATGAATTTCTGGCATTATAGCTACTAGGAATGTGACCTTCCATGGTAGGAGTTGCAGGTCGGTCGTGGCCAAGGGCTCAAAGGGGGGGGGGGGTGAGTCCGCAGATCTTTGAGAACACTAGTTCCAGGTTCTGCCCAGGTGTGGGAGACCTTGCAGGTTGTTGTAGCCCTGGAAGAAGGTATTTATTTAGAGAGGAGGGAGGGGTTTCTGCTGGAAAGACCAGGAAAAGGCAGCCAGGTAAGTTTTTATTGAGGAAATCACAAGGCCCTTCTTAGAAAGGGTGAGGAGAAACCCAGGACATCCGGAACAGAGGCTGTGGCCAAAGAAGCGCCTCTGGAGGCCAGGAAACAGTAGAAGCTGGTAAGTCTGTAGGTGTAGGATTTTGATGTGGAAGGTTTGTGACTGCCCTAAGGATGGAGCGAAGGTCTTCTGAGAGATCATCAAGGCTGGATCCTCCAGGGTATGAAGTACAGGGAGGAAAATGTTGAGGTGAAGGATTTGACCATCTTTTATCAGAAAAAAGGTAGAGGCATTTTCTTACTCTACCATGCCAGACTCAAATAAGCAGTATGTCTCCCACCTGCCTTCTGTATCTGTATATTTTTGTTCCTAAATTCTGAATGTATGAAAAGCATTCTACAGAAAATATATGGTGTCCTTCAAGTTCTCTATTAATGTGTTCCTTTCCTCAAGTCAAAATGTTAAGGCATACTTGATGGTACAGGGGTGGTAACATTCAGTCTGCATTTCAATGTCCAGATCTTGGAGGTGTTGCTGATGCATTTGTTCTGTGCAGCAGTTGTGTCAAAAATCTTGTTTTGGAACTATAAGAAAGTGGCTATGGTGAAAAACTAGATGGTTCCCACTGGAAAAGAAGCAGTGGAAGAGAATGCGAGCTGGTGGCCTCAGCCCAAAGTACAAAAGAACCAATGAGCGCTAGACCATGTTGAGTGGTGCCAGATTTCATCTTTTGCTGGGCTACCCTTTTCACTTTGTGGCTGGTACTGCCTTTATGCTCCCTGAGTGTAGCTCTCTCTCTTTCTCTATACAATAAATCTTACATGTGGAATTCTCCACATAGTGTAAGAGATCTGCACATTTATCTGGAACAAAGTCTCATTCTGTGTATTCAGATACAAGTTGAGAATTTCTTATCTGAAATGTCTGGGACCAGAAAGTTTTGGATTTTTAAAAATATTTTGGAATATCTGTAGGTATATATGTGTGTGCATAAGTATAAGTATATAGATATAGCTATCTTGAAGAGGGATCTAAATATAAATACAAAGCTAGTTTATGTTTCATATACATGTAGCCTGAAAGTAATTTTTAAAAATGTGCAAGAAACCAAGTTTGTGTACACTGAACCATCAGGAAGTAAGTGTGTCACAATCTCAATCACCCATGTGGATGATTCTGGCACGTTTTGTATTTCTGGATAAGAGATACCCAACCTTTGCATTAGAACATATACTGTGTACAAGTGTATGCATATATATTACAAGAACCAAAATATAATTGTGTGGATAGATTAGTAAATGTTGGGAAAAGTTGTGTGCACTTCACTTGCATTCAGATTTACACCTGTTGACATGCTTACTTCTGTGGGATGTATATCCCCACATAGAAAAAAGTTTCTAACCTCTGAAATACCCCAAGACTTCCTATTTTGTTGGCATGTTAGAGAAGAGGCCAGGAGAAGCATCCATGTTTTAAGGAAATAAATATTCTGAAAAGGACAACCTGCAATGACAGAGAACACAAGAGCCAATTTGTAGATGCTTAAAAATACATTCTTGTTTAAATAGTGAATCCCTGTGATCTGGCAGATGAAATAAAACTGCCATTGCCATTGAGGTAAGTACTGTTCAAGTGTTAAAGTTCAGTGATAAAATATCAGCTCTCTCTCTTTTTACTACTAAAGCAGTAGTGAGTGGCAACTAAAGAATTTATCAAATTTAATTGTCAAAACAATAGTAGACAGAAGATAGTTCACATGGGCAGGGCTCCACTGAAAGCCACACTTGGCATGCTTTACAAGACTGTCTCAAAGAATGTGGCAGCTTTACAAGCTTTATTCTGATTAACTGAATGAATATGTCAAATCACAAATGCGGAAGTGCTGTCTTTTCATGGCCTATGCTAGATTCTTAGCCAGCCACTTGTTCTATTAAAAGTTATCACAGAAGAGTAAACAATTATCTCAGGGACAAGAGTACGGCACACTTGTTCATCAAAATTCTGCGTTGCAGTGCTGAAGTAATTGAATAATGTAAGATTTCTTAAACAACAACCTATAGATAACAAATTCCTACAGAGCCCCCAGTGGCACAGTGGGTTAAATTCCTGTGCCAGTAGGACTGAAGACCGACAAGTTGCAGGTTCGAAACCGGGGAGAGCGCAGATGAGTTTCCTCTGTCAGCTCCAGCTCCCTATGTAGGGACATGATGGTAAAACATCAAAACATCCAGGCGTCCCCTAGCAATGTCCTTGCAGACAGCCAATTCTCTCACACCAGAAGCAATTTGCAGTTTCTAAAGTCACTCCTGACACGAAAAAACCCCCAATTCCTACATAATGAGAAAAATCAATGTGTCACTGATACAGTGAATGAAATTTCCAGCTTTTACTTTTCTTGGGGACATTTTAATAAGAATTATGACAGAAGGATTTATGTTGCTCCCTTATTAATCCTAGAGATAACAAATATTTTCAATTCTAGCATTTTACATTCTTTTAAAATGCTGTGGACAACTTAATTTATAATACTGATCTTTTGTATGCTTTAAATATAATGTATTTTAATTTATAAGCTAAAAGTCTCAAAATTTCATGGGTATCTTAAGAAATACGCTTTCTCAGTCTGCTTGTTATGGTGGTAGTAAATATCTCATAATCATTATTTAATAGTGTGATAGGTCAATAATTCTCTCAATATCTAATGTACATTTTCTTTGTGAATCATTGTAACACATGCATTCTTACAAAAATATGACATCCACTTTTTCTATTAAGGCATCACACACCATTTTTAAAGGTTGAAGTAGCTCATATTCAGATTTCTTATAATACTGTATGGAGCAAACAGTCCATTTGGACTTGGTAATTCATCAGATTTAATTTTTAAAATTACTTTCAAGTAGTTTGTGATATCTAAAATATTCTCATTGCCCCATGCATATAAATATCTGTAATACTGTGTTGCTGAAGGCATTCATGGCCTGAATCACTGGGTTGCTGTGAGTTTTCCAGGCTGTATGGCTGTGTTTCAGGGGCATTATCTCCTGATGTTTCGCCCACAGCTATGGCAGGTATTTCGAGATTGGGAGGTCACATATGTGGGTGAAATGTCAGGAGATATTGTCTCTGGAACATGGCCATACAGCCTGGAAAACTCACAGCAACCCATCTGTAATATTCCCCATAAGCTCTTAATATTTTCAAAGCATTCATTACAAACTGATCTCTTTTCCTGATCTTTGTCACACTTTTCTTAGCCTTTCCTCTCTCAATGTATAAGAATTCAAAATCCCCCTGCTTGGCATTCGTTTTGTGAACTGTAAAGAATGAGAATGGTTGTTGGAATAGCTTAATATTTTCTTGAATCAATTTTTCAAAATGTTTCTTTTACTTTTCCTCTAAATTATTTATTTTGACCACCAGCTTCCTCTTTTTAGTTTAGTTTTCTTTTAATCAGTTTGGAATAATATTTTATTAATTATTTTATAAATTACAAGCTTTGTTTACATCCCAAATATTGTGAACTCTACACCCTTATTTCAGTTCAGCTGAAAAAAAAATGAATGCAGTAATTAAGACAAGACACAGGATGTAGTGAGACTATTACTCCCCTCAACTGGGAAATTGTACTTCTATTAACGTAAATTTAAAATAGCACTTTCCATTTTTGCTGCAGGATCACACTACTGACTCATGTTCAATTTACGATAAACAATAATCCTAGGATTCTTTTTGCATGTAGTACTGCTGAGCAACATATTTCATTTCCTGTACCTGTGAATTTGGTTTCTGTGGTATAAATGTAGAATTTTACATTTGTTTATATACAATTTCATTTTATGAATTTCTCCCCAATTTTCTAGGTTCATAGATCATTCTGAATTGTTTGTTAGACATCCTTTCAGTTTGGTATCATTTGCAAACTTGATAAGGAGTAATTGATAAAATGTTGAATAATAATGGCACTAAGAAAAGAGATTCCTTTCAGTTTAAAGTGACTGTTAATTGATTCACTGAGCAGTTTTGCAACTGGTTATGGATGCATACAACAGTTTGCAAAAAAAAATGTTTTGTGTTTGATGAAGGGAAACATTTTTACATGCTTGCCGCTAGAAGCCAGAGAAAATTTTGATACTTTTTTTGATTTTTTTAATGTGCTTCCACACATGCACACACACAGCAGCTACCATCTATTATAGTTCACACATTCAAAACCTACATAGTCCCAAGGCATTTTAACTGCAACTCTTTTTCTGAATTACTCACTTACTTTAACAGGAAAATGATTACACAGTTAGCATTTCCTATCCACACATTCTGCATTCATGGATTCAACCATCCACAACTTAATTTAAAAAATATATAAAAAGCAAACCTTGGTTTTGACATTTTATGTATGGGAATCCATTATACAACAACAATGTATATAATGTGATGCAAGCATTCATTGATTCTGGTACCCTTTTTGGGGGGGGGGATGTTAAGGAACGTGGATACTACAGAGGTGCAAAATGCCAAAAATCTATTTAATTTCAAAACACAAAATTCAGATGGCTCCCATTTCATGTTTCTAAAAGTTTATAAGGGGTCCATTTTGTTTCTAATCCAAAATTCTGAAATGTCGTTATTATTTCGTTTTGTTATTCTGCCCATTCACGCCAATGCAAACATTTCTGGGGCTCATTTTGCCATCATTTTAAACAGCTATCAGCATGAAACTTGCTACACTTTTAGGACACATTTACGACTGTAAGACACCCCCCCCCAAGTTTCAGAACGTTTTGCTCATCCACTGATTTTTGGGGAATTTTAAAAAGCTTTTTTGAATAACATTCTAATAATAATATTTCTAATATGGCAAATGAAAGGAACAGGTTGGTGTTGGTAGAATTATCAACTGACTCCAAAATATTTGTAATATGGCAGCACATTGATTGCTTGCTTTTTGCCTGCTTGGCAAGGGATTTTCCTTCCAGAAAAAGGAAATAAAGAAAGCACTTTGTAGAATTATAATTGAACCAAATAATATATGTTGTACTTTAATTTTAAGAAACAGAAAATGGATGATTCTCTGCAAAACAAAATGGTTTTCTACACTTTCTTCCCCTTCTACTTTGAAATAAAGATGTCAAATTTTCAGAAATCCACTGAAAAACCTGTTTTATCTATATCACAGGCAAAATTTTCAGGTGAAACAATAAAATAGAACACATATATTGTGAATATTCTTTACATACCTAACATCTTTTTGTTACTTTAGAAACAAAGGTATATCTTGGCTTGTGCATAAAATCATTGTGCTTGGGTAGATCAAAATTGAAAAGTGTAGTTTATTCTTACAATGTATTCAAATTTACGCACTGAATTTACAAAAGGTACTACAAGCTATTGAACATTAAGAAATCTAGAATCTCTTAAAGTTTTGCAGACAAAGGATTGCAGTTGAGAAAAGAACCAAAATCAACATTATAGTAAATCAAACAAGCATAGTATGTATTATAAAATTAGCCTCCTAGATGTCAAGGTATTCATATGTAAAAGCTGAGAAAAGAAGACAGAAAGCACACATTGAATTCCAGTTTTGCAGCATGATCTTATTTTTCTAAGCTGTCATTTTAAAAAGTTATTGCTTCTCATCATTTAACCCCTACCCTATAAAAGCCAAGTTTAGGCATAAATATCTTTGTTAGCCCCAACTAAAATAAACCTGCTGAATCAACAGGAGCATGGTAGAGCATTTATGTCATTTTCATTTGATGGAACCAACAACTTGGAACCAAAAACTGAATTCAGACCTGACAGTCTGACTGAATTGAGATGTATTTCCCTACTGTCTCCACATGTCACTATATTTCGAAATTTTCTGAGTCAGAAACTGTGTTCTACAAATGCCTTTCCACTTGTAGATCAGATCTGCTTGACAAAATCTCATACAGCAACTTTTCAAAATACATAAAGACACTGAACGTTCAACTAGACAATCATTATAAGTATGCTGTGCCATAATGGGAAGGGAGGAGCATGTCAGAACAGCAATACAAAGCATCTTATTTTAAATATTTGGTTAACCATTCTAATTTTGGTCCACTTAGGAAGAGAAAAACTCTTTGAGAAAAAAGGGAGTTTTTCTGAATGCTTAGACAAATTTCTATACCTCATGCTCAGACATTCAGGCTTTTAAATCCAATCTCAAATAGCAGAGAAAGCTGAAAATAGAGCAGTTTTAAACCAGATAGAAGAGAAATATTGTACAATGTGAAATTATACAAAATCTGCAGAATACTGTGAATTCCTGAAAGATAAACGCAGTTATCAAATGAACTACTAAAAGACATTATAAAAAACACAAATAAACAAGGAATTTGATGTATTTCCTTGTATTTCTTTAGTTTGACTTCAGAACTTATTCAGATATATTGAAAGACTTAAAGAGGGTGTTGAGTTCCCTTCAGGGGAAATAAAGCAGGGTAGAAATAAATAGTAAAAATAGATGTAGTTGTGGCATGTCTTTACATTAATTCATATTTATAGTGTCCTCCACCTCAGACACACCTATTACAGATTGTTCGAAGCTGAGAGAATGTTACGTGCTCAAGATCACCCAGTTGGTTTTCAGGATTGAGCAGAGATTCAAAGCCTAGTCTCCCAGTCCAATATTTATATTTATATGATTAAATGTTTAGAATACATTTTAGCTGTAATATCTATTTGTTTCAGTAGCCTGGGGAAATGTTTATCCCCATGTGACCCAAGTAGAGATTCTTAAGACAAGATTTCAAATACAGGGTTAGTCAAAATGAATAGGCCAATTCGGGTACAATTAATTTTCTTATTGGCCTATTCATTTTGACTAACCCTGTACTATACCTACTAACCATGACACAACTATGTTTAGGAGTCACAGATCAGTGCTATAATTTCCATAGATGTTTTGTGCCTTCAAATAATAACCAATTTAGAGTACACTCCAAAAAAAAAAATCAGTTGTCTGTTTTCTTTGCCTCCATCTCCCCCTTATGTTGCTTCACTCAGCTGTTTACGGTTGCCTTGGATAATATACAAAAACATAACATAGAAACATTCTACAACAGAGGAATTCACTAACACTATGCAAGAGTTGGGACTCCCCTTCACATGTCCATAATTTTTTAATCTTTATTTTTATTTAATAAATTTGTAGTCATGAGGTGAATTGTATGTGAATTCTTACTTTTTCTGGATGTTCAATTATTTCTTATTGATACTATGCATATGTCTTTTTTTCATTTCAAGTTTGCTTAATCAAAAAGCTGTAAACACACTTTTCTCAAAATATAATTAAATTCAATGAACAACAAATTGTGTTAATGAATTCCCATACCCATTCAAGCTCTAAGATACTTGGGACATTTCACTGAAGTGATTAATATAGTGGGCCCTTGGTATCTGCTGGGGACTGGTTCCAAGCCCCTCCCCCCAATGGATAATAAAATTCTGTCAATTGGATAAAACAGCATACAGAAGCCAAGGATAAAAAAGGTGGAATGTACGTAGTTTATAGGTTCAATTCTAATCTTAAAATTTCAATGGAAGATTGCTAGACATTCTGAACTCTTGAACTTTCTTTCATTGATACAGACATATGGAGTCTATGGACCCAAAACATTCATGCAAGCACACCTATCTTTCCATACCATACATGCCCAACAGGCCTCAACTAATACCCACATATGATGATCAAGCTGGAAGAAGCTTTGACACATCTTGCCTATCACGATTATGTGTGCTAGAACTGACATAGGAAAGAACAATGCAATATGATTTTCTAATGGAAATTTTGCTGACATAAATCCTTTAATCCATAGAATCAAACGGAATGATTAGATCTTTTACCTTCTTTTACTGAGGATTTGTTATATATTCTGCTGCACCACAAAGTCCTTTTTTAATTCCACAGGAGACTATTTCTTTCTGGCTTACATTCATAATGTATCATGCTATTCTGGAGAAGAAGTGTTCAGGAGTCAATGGAAGATTGGTGTGCTGTTTTCCAAATGAACATTATACAAATCCCTTTGGGTAACAGCAAATTTCCATGCTATCTCAACTTTGAAGTTTATATCCAGCTAAGATTTCTTCATTAACATTCTATTCAATGTTCCTGAATTTAGAATAAAATAAGGTGGGCTAATTTATGTGGTCTCTCACACACAACTGTGGTATAAGAATAGAAAACATATAAACATTTTGGTCTGTATTTGAATGAAACACAATGGTAATTTTGGAGATTACAATATTCAACTCTTCCATATATTGTTTTGCAGTATTAACACATTCCATAAATGGTAGAAAAGGAAAAAGGGGCCATAAATAAAACTCAAAATTAATTTAAACAAGTTCTCTTTCCACAGCTTTTTTCCTATTACATATATTAAATACACGGCAACATACTTGTTAGCATAGACGCCTATGGCCCAACACACGTTAATGACTGCATTTGGAAGCCTAATGTAAAACATAAAGTAAGACCGCTCACAAAATATCTGTTTAAATATAATGTAACTGAAAAATAATTAGACTTGGTCATAACATTCATACAGTCCTAGATGGAGGTATGGGGTACCTGGGTAATTACAGCAAACTAAATGGTAAAAAATTACCAATGGCCACAAGCATGGCGACTGTTTGGGTTGGATAAGAAAAGACACACTGAAACTGAATCCAGACAATACACAAGTGCTTATTGCCAAGGATCCTACTATGGATTTGGAAGCATTTCAGCTAGATGGGGCTGCACTCCACCGAAAGTCTGTGTTCACAACTTTGGGTGCTCTCGGATTCTTTCTGCCAAATGTCAACCCAGATATATGTAACTGTGAGGAATGGTCATTACACTATGTAACACTATTTTTGTTCCTGGGTTATAAATGTCATTTCCTAATTGGTTCTATCTTATTAATTGGTTTTATCTTAAAATCATGGAAAAAGTTTATTAAACTGCCACAACTTTGTTTTTGCAAGACATCCTAAGCACATTTTGCTATAGTTTTTCAGTGAATATCTCACAGTCTCAACTAATTCAACGTAGTTTGTAGCAGCCACAAAAAAAAGTTTCTGGAGTAAGTGCCGAAAAATAAAACAGGAAATAACTCATTCAAACCAGGAACAGATTTTTCCCCCCAAATTTTGTTACATAGTGTTATCAGCCTTTGCTGTTAGACCTCTTTCTTGAACTGGAGGACATAAGCCCCACCTGCAGTCGGCAGACAAAGCTTAAGGCACAGGTGAGTATTTGAAGACCCCCATAAAGGAGATCAAACCTGGCTGGGACCAGCTGGTTTCACTGGCCCAAATCACATGATAGGGATGGACTGGCAGGTTATTTTGAGCCAATCTCTTCCACAATCTTGCTTCTGGCACTGCTTTTGTGGTGAAAGGGTTAGGTTTGTAATCCCCAAAAGCTTAATTTGACCTGATAAAAGGTCAACCAGGAACTGATATTTGCCATGAGACAAACTGGGGGATTGGTGATTCTTCACACGGAGATTGTGTTTAGACACCCAGAGTTGTGTAGGGTTGATGGAGTACACTTCTTGGAAGAGGGGTGTGTGCTGTTTGTTTATGACTTAAAAAGGAGATAAGAGTGCTTGTTAGTCAGCCTGGCAGGAAAAAGGGACTAAGTGGACACCTCCCTCTTTTGGTGGCACTGAAGAGCTGAAAGTCCCAGCAGGCACCATGGTACCCCCTGCCTTTTAGGGGGGGTAAAGGGTTGACTCCCATAACAGATCCTACATGTTTTGGGGAATGGAGGGGGAGTCTGAAATAAAGGGCTACTCTTAGGGCTGGAATGAGGGTTCTCACTCTTGAAAAACTGTGAAGTTTGTGAAGGAGCACCCACAGGCTGGCCTTCCAGTGATCATCGCCAAGTAGTTCAGGCAAAGGAATTTTGTTGTTCTTCGGGATCTTGCTGTTTGTATGTCCTGGGGGGTGGTCAAAAAGAGTGTCACCCAGACCAAGGAAAGTTCTAAGTGGCTAATAACACCAGAGTTAAGTCTGGACATGTTAATTCCCCTTAATGGTTTTCATTAACAGGTTGTTCCAGAAGCTATAAATAAATAGGTCAGGAAATGGTCCTTAAGATCATTTTTTTCCCGTGTCTGGTCTCTATATTTCATGGTGGGAGTTCAAAGATGGTAGTGCACATGTTGGTAACTTCCAGGTTGGAATTCTACAATGCACTGTTCACTGGGTTACCTCTGTACCTAGTTCAGAAACATCAATTTGTTCACAACATGGCAGCCAGATTGATTATTGGTACATCTAGCAGTGACCATATTACACCAATATAAAACCACTCCACCAGCTGCTAATTAGTTTCTGGACAAAGTGCTGGTTGTTACATTAAAAATACTACATAATTTGGGTCAAGGTAATTTATATGATAATTCCCCTATGCAATCTGCCCTGTATATTCTGGTCCTCTGGGAGACTGCTGCTTCAGTGAGGCTGCTACCAAAAGAACATTTTCTTTGGTCATCCCAAATTGTGGAATGATCCATTACAGGAGATTTGACAGATTGGTATGCTGTCTGAGTCTAAATCAGTAGTAAAGACTGATTTTTTCCCCAACAGTCCTATTCAGATTATATTTAAATTATGGTTTTAAAAGTATTTATTGATGGATTTTCAAATGTATTGGTTTTATCTGTTCTTTTAACTAGTGTTATACCATATGTTGTGCAATTTGTTGTTGGGCTCTTTTTCAATCCGTAGAGAGAGCTGGGTAAATAATAATAATAATCGATATTATCATTACCACCATCATTATCATTACCATGTTTAAATTCTGTTTATCCCCACAGCATCAGTTGAGACTTAAATAAAAATACCTAAAACATCCCATATTATATGCCAACAAGTGCTGAAAAGTAAAAATGAAATAAAACATCAATGTATCATCCTGTATGATTCTGTCTGGATAAGGATCAAAGCTTTACTTATTTGTAGGCCTGTTTACATAATAAAATCTTTGTCTATTGGCAAAAAGAACAAAGATGGGGCTAAATAAAACCCCTTCAGAAGGGAGTTCCTTAGTCTAGGAGCAGCCACCAAGAAAGCTCTCTCTCATGTGTCTTCACCAAACATTTAATCACAAAATGTTAACATCCCTTCAAGCAAACTGCTACTTTGCAGTTCTAGAAGGATCTACTTAAATAGCTACTCAAATACAGCAGCTTGATGTTCTATAGAAAGTACTGTATATTCTGGCATATAAGACTACTTTTTAACCCAAGAAAATATTCTCAAAAGTCAGGGGTCGTCTTATATGCAGGAGTAGTCTTATACGCCGGGAGTCGTCTTATAGAATGGGTGCTGAAACTTCCAATCCGGATTGGAGAATCTGTGGATGCTGCATATTGTGGGGGGAACTCAAAATTGGCAGTGCCGACTGTATGAAAGCATTAAGGGCGACGGTGTACAAATATGATAGGAGAAAATCCATTCATCAGGATTCGTGGACATAGTGCGGTCCCGATGGTGAGGTGAAGGGGAGATGTAAGTGAAGGGCGGAGTATGGAAAAAAAAGAGTGGCTCTGAGCCCAGAAAAACACAACTCTTTTATTTGTCTGGCCCACCCTTGTATCCTATTACCGCACCTCCTCCTCTGCCTCTCAGATCTCGCTCCTGAAGACTGCAGTGAAGTGGTGCAGGTGCGAGATCTGAGAGGCACAGAAGGAAGTAAAGTAATAGGAAAATTACCATATTGAAATCAAATGTGGTGCTTTTAAATTTTTATTTGGTGTGCGTTGGAAGAGGGATAGTCTTATACAGCGAGTATATCCCAAACTCTATATTTTAACTGGAAAAGTTTGGGTCGTCTTATACGCCCAGTCGTCTTATATGCCGGAATATATGGTATTACTTTTGGTCAAAATTTTTGCTTTTGCAATTGACTGAACAATCAAGTTAACTATCATCAAAGTAGATTATTTTCTCTCTTCAAAAGTTACAAAACAGTCCTTTAGTTGAGTGATAAAAGGTCATTACTCTTAAAAATGAGCTTACTATGTTTTAAAGTAAATGTTTTTAATTTATCTAACACTAGCTGTCCCCTGCCACGCGTTGCTGTGGCCCAGTCTGTGTATATGTGTCTTGTGTGTATATATATTTGTGTATATGTGTGTTTGTGTGTATTTGTGTGCTTATGCACATGCATTGTAATGCATTTTTTATTTTTGCTTTTCAAGTCCCTTACGCTATTTTTTTCAATATTTTTATGAGTGATGGTCACTCGTTGGCCTGAGAGGTGTCTTGTGTCCAAATTTGGTGTCAATTCGCTCAGTGGTTTTTGAGTTATGCTAATCTCACAAACGAACATTACGTTTTTATTTATATAGATATGTGTGTCAAACTCAAGGCCTTCAAGGCAAATCCGGCCAGCCATGTCATTTTATGTGGCCCCCCAGATACTGGACTATCAGTTATCCAACTCAATCTAAAATTGCGGTCCAATAAAATTTTGTCCACATGGCAGATAATTAAAAGAGATGGGAGTTGTCATTCAATAACATCTGGGGACTCAAATTGGATAAAAGCTAGAACACCAAGCACATTATAAAAAAGCAACCATAAGGCTGATGTGGCTCTTGATCAAAATGAGCTTGACTCCCCTGATCTATTATGTAAATACACTGTATAATTAAGGAAAGTAGTAATGAGCGTATTACTACTGAAATGGTAGTCCCTAAACTGGAGCTGTTCTCTAACCGGGTGCTAGTCCCTAATGGGTTTTCTTGAAAAAAGACGCAACGAACTGTAAGCAGTACCCGCAAACATGGAGACAGTCTTTGGCATAATGGAAAAAGTTAATTGCCAGTTCCCCTGAGCTAAACAGGCTAAAATGCAGAGAGGAAATGGGATTTTTTTTTATCCCGGTTTGTCTCAGGTTTGAGCCCCACACTAGCCCCAAACCCCCAGGATTTTGCTGAGGTGGTGGCTACATGCCCTCCAGGGTCAACCAGAGGTTGACCAGGAGGGCATCTAGACAGCCCCCAGCCCCCTATTTCTCCTCCCATAACTTAGCAGAGGTTCCTGAATGCATCTTCAGACCCCTCAGAGAAGGCTTCTGACACGGGTGGGGGTGGGGGGATGGTGGTGTCATCCCGTTCCTTCAGGCTTTTAGAATCCAAAGAACTGGAATGGTAATGGGAATTGATTGGGACGATCCGCAATTCCAGGAGTCAATCCCCAGAGGCCCAACACCTAAAAGATTCTGTTTTTAATTATAATTTTTATTCTGAAGAAAAAGAAATCTGTAGTGATACAATAAAAGAGGGGGAACACTTCATGGGTATGGAAAAGTGGGAAATAAAGAAAAAACTAATTTCTAAAAAAAGAAGAGAAGAAGAAAAAAAGAAAAGAAAAAAAAGAAAAAAACTAAAATAGAGCAAGAGTGAAACAAAAATTTGGTACTTCCTATCTTCGCCTCAAAGAATTATTATCTAAGGTAAAGGTAAAAAAGAGTTATTTATATAGTGCTAGTCCTTTTAAAGTTTGAATTCAATCGTTCCGTGTGTTTCATATAATAGCTTCTTCTACTATTATTTTCAAATTTTTGTTTTTCAAAAAACATTTCAGGGATGTCCAGTCCGTTTTCTTTTTGGGATTTGGGGAGTGACATGAGATTTGATAAGATTTGAACCTTGCAGTAAGATCCAGATCTGTCCTGGTGTTTTATTAATCCAGAGTAAATTGGGAAATCCCAGTTTACGTCAGATTAATCCAAGTTAACCTGAGACAGCCATTTATTCTATGCCTAGCAACTAAACAGATTTTTGTGAACCACAGTATTACTAGTCCAGACAATAAGATGATTCTTTCATTTATGTATACAAAAATGTAGGTGTGTGCATATATACATGAGAGAAAAAAATCCTGCTCCAGTTACTCAATTCTGTTCCTCTTTTTGACACTGTTGTCTTTCTTCCTTCACTAACATTGTTCGCATTCCATACTAGTGAGTTATTATAAGCTGTTTGGGGGAGAGGCATGCTTTTTAGGCTTTTTTCTCCCTGAAGACACCCTCAAAACTTTAGCAATACACCCATCCCTTGCTTCAAGATGACCATTTCACCTTATGTGCAAAGTATGGGAAAACACAAATCATTATCACAAGTAATGATGTGCTAAAATTGTATTGTACACCTTCAACAGATGTTTCAGGTGGCTTGGGACAGTCGCAAAATTCGGACAATGTCACTTTTTGGAACCACCTGAAGTATTTAAGGGCCAAAGATATACTAAATACATTTTCAGGAACCAAGCCAACTCTCCCACTTAGGTAACAGGAGTTGTTTTGAAGGGAAAGTAGAATTTTGACTGTAGGGAAGATCCCAATGACAATTCTTATAGGAGCATTTACTCCTGGAACATAATAGTCTGTGGGAAAGGAGTTCAGCCCAATTTTTTAAAAAAAATGTATTGTCAACTATAGTTTGACCCTGCATCCCTGTCAAATACTTGGTTTGGAGCTGACTTTTTATTCCAGGGTAGAGTTAAAAAGGGGTAAATTTAACTTAGCCTGTAGCATTCTTATAGGAATACATCCGTATTAATCTTCTTTTTTTTGACAGCAGCACCATTGGTTCCTCAGGCATGAATAGCATCAAGCACCTTCCCCCTTAAGAATAGATAGTGGCATATCAATAGCTTAGAGAGCTACACAGCCTTTGTGTCATCAACAGCAATTACACCAACCTAGGAACTAGATTGAGAGCCATTTACATGTGCAACACCTAAACATATTGCAATAATAGAAACCAATTACAGCTAGTTTTAACATATATGAATGTACAATACAACACATAATAGAATTTTGAAAGCTTCTCTTTGAGTTCAGAACAAAACCAATTGATAGTATCAAGTACACAACAAGTAAGGGATGCAAGTCATGTTGCATGATAGTCTGATCTTAAAATCCTACACACTGGCATTATGAAGTGCATCACATCCTTCTCTTTCATAAATGCAAGTTAGAATACTTTTGAAAAGGAATTTTGACACATAAAAATAAATGTACTTCAGAATGTTTTATAATGAATTAAAATAGTCACCAAAACAGTACTCTATTACAATTCTTGCTCCACAATCTCTTATTCAGGCTGTAGGTAAATCTTACAATTATTGGGAAAATAGATATTTCATCAATCAACGCAAACAGAGAATTTTAGCCTACTGCCTAAAGCAACCCTTTAAAAATTAAAATGTTAAAAGCATTATAGAGTTTTGACAATCACTGGCTGAATAAAAAGTTACCTCCATCATCTTTCCCTTAACAAGTAAGCCCCATTATTTAATTGAATTAAAAGAAACCCCACTAAAAAAGGACTATACATTAAGACAAGAAATCAATACAAAAACACTAATGAAAGGGTGCTTTCTTATGGAGGTGCAGTGCCTACAGACAGATTACGGTATACAAATTTTGTGGGTCTACAGGTCAATGTTTTACTTTGGAACATTCCACCATTCACACAGACTGCAAACAAAATCGCTCTAAACATAACGGGGGGGGGGGGGGAGGCCACACCTGATTATGAACATTGATAGCTATAGATACCAATAAAATTACACTGAGGCATCAGTAGGTTAAATGTTTTTGAATATTTACCGTATTTCAAAGAAAAACAATCAACTACCTCTGTAAATGGAAAAGTAGAATCAACAAAAACAACATGGTATCAACAATAGCATAACAACAACAACAATAAAAAAATCATTTGTATCCTGCCCTATCTTCCCATGGGGACTCAGGATGGCTTCCAACATAGTAACAGGCAAACAAATGCCTATATAAACAATGCAGAACTAGATATAGATCTATAATTATATATACTAATTTCACATATGCATTTCCCCCTGAAACGTTTGCAAATCCTTTCTCTATATGTGCATTTCCCCTGCAATGTTTGCAAGCCCTATGTATCTAAACCGCTTTGAGTCCGCCCAGGAGTGAGAAAGGCGGAATTATAAATACTGTAGATAAAATAAATAAATCTATATTCATATCTATCTAGACATGTCTATATATATATTTGTGTGATATATATTTGTGTGTGCATTTCCCCCTGTAATATTTGCAAGCCCTATATATCTATATTCATATATATCTGTCTAGACATCTCTATATAGGATTTGCGAAGGCTTGAAAACATGTGAGGGGAAAATTCATATATATTCGGGGGGGGGGGGCAGGGTATAAATATAGTAAATAAATAAATAAATAATGAAATTATACACTCACTCACACACACACATATAGATACCTCTATAGATTTATTGATCTCTATATCTATATAATATTTGCAGAGACTTGCAAACATGTGAGGGGAAAATTCATATATAAAAATAATACAGGTATAAATTCATATATAAAAAATATATACAGGTACATGGAAATCTCTAGATATCTATATGTATATACTGTAGGATATGCGAAGACATACAAACATGAGGGGAAAATCATATATAAAATTAATGTATATAGATAGATACAGACATATAGGTACATAGGGATTACAAAGGCTTGCAGGGGGAAATTCCTATATATTTGTAGGGGAGATTAACAAATATTTCAGGGGGAAAATACTTTTATAAGATTAATGGATATATGGTTTGCATAGACTTCAGGAGAAACATGCATATATAGAAACATATTTATAGATTTATAGGGCTTGCAAAGGCCAATCAACACTTCCAAGGGAACAAAAATGTACATTAAAAAATAATACATTTAGATACACAAAAAAGCCAGTAAATTGGGCATGTTTGAAAGAGTCATACAAACAATGGGGACATGAAATATATCTCCTTTCCATCCTTCTCCTCCTTTTGACTGGAAAAGAAAACACACTGTTAAGGGAGATAAGAGCAAGCAATGGCCTTCAGGCTCTGCTGCCCGGCCTTGATCCCATTATAAGCAGATGGAGGCTTTTCAGTTTTAAAAAAAGGCTGAAAAACTCAGCTTATCTTTGAGTATATATAGTACTTGTATTTGTATTTATGGACAATATGAGGAATTATGGAGATGTGACCCAAGCCTGAATATGGCATTAATTCATGTTTCATATATAATATAGATAGCCTGAAGGTAATTTTATAAAATAGTTTAAATATTTTTGTTCATGAAACACAATTTGTGTACACTGAGCCGGTTGAAAGCAAAGGCATCAATCCCATGGGAACAATTTGGGATTTTTCAAGTGTTTGGATAAGAGTTGCTCAATCTGTATAATAAACAAACATATAAATACATGGCATATCTTTACACTTGAGAATTTTATCTAATTTCTTCATAGATGTCTGATCTTGGTCTAAGTAAACCAGATTATGAGTGAACCAAGATACAGGAAATATTTCATTATTTCAATGTTTTTACTGTCCGTTTTAAAATCACATGAATTGTGTGATTATTATTTTCAGGGTTTTTTGGATGTTTAACTTTTGCACTTTCTTCCTTGACTTTCTTCAATAATTCCATTTTTTTGTTGCTAATTTCTGTTAGTAGCATGGTATCATCTGCATATCCTAAACTGCGGACATTTATTTCTTCAATTTTCAATTTTTATTATTCTGTCCTCTAGGTCTAATCCAATTTTCATATATGTTCAGTGTATATATTAATTTAATAGGATGATAAAATGTAAGATTGCCTGGTTTCCTTGCCAATTGGAAATCATTATGTTTTTTCCAAATTCTATCATGACAATGGGGATAAACAAATGTTGTGGTATGTCTATTACTTTTAGAGCAATTCATTGTTTTTCATGATCTGCAGTCAAAGGCTATAATCTAGGGGGGAAAGATTATTTTCTTCTAAAATTATTTGATACTCTCCATAATACAATGTATGTTTGCAATATGATTCCTAGAGCCTCTTCATTTTCCTAAACTAGCTTGGATATCTAGCATTTCTCACTCCACATACAATAGATTTTTTTTTACTGTAAAGGTTTAGCATCACTTTACGTACTAGCATTGGGGGTTGATGCAACAATATGATGGGATGCTGTAATCCCTGCTGTTCCTTTTCTTGGGGATTGGAAAATACAGTAAATGTTTCCAGTCTATGTGCCACTGTTATTTTCTATATCTATTGGCAGATTTTAATGGGAATTTGAATTTTTCGGTATCTACACTTTTAAACAGTTATACTGATATGTCATTTGTTCCTGGTGATTTATATGTCCCAAATGTTGTGAGAATAGCTTCTACTTTCTTTTCTAAAATTATAATTTTGTCAACAAAAGATTATTTATTGAAGGAATGTATCACCTTTTCATCTCTTTTATGGATTTCTTCATTGTTTTGTTTCTATCATAGTTTTATTTTTTTCCCTTGATCAAACAGTATGTTGTCTTGTTGGTTACATGGAATCTCCTCTCCCTTTGACTTCTCAGATCTTGTACAAGGTCTCTTGTTCTAACTTTCTGTTGTCTTCTTTTTAAAAAAATAAATAATTAATAACATACATAATTCCACAATTGTGGCATGTGGGAAGCTAGAGAGACTAAAAGAAGAGAAAAAGAGAAAAAGAAAAGAAGAAAGTAAAAAAGGGGGTGAGGAGTAAGGAATTGTAATTTTGACTTCTGATCCACTTCATGGTGGCAAGATTATTGTCTTTTTGTTTTATTAAAAAGTTCTTCTCTCCTTCTTCCTCCATCTCTCGAAATTGTTCTATTGGTCAATTATTCCTTCTTTCTATATCCTTCCTCTATATTATTATCTTCATCTTTAATTTCTTCAAATATTCTTTTATAGGTAGCCAATCCGTTTGTTTCTTTGGGTTTCCTTGACTTTTTGTTATCCATTGAGATAGTCTCTTTCGTTCTCCAAAATTTTGTGTACACTATTCTTGCTGCAGTTACTAAGTGACTGAAGAGTACTTCTTTATTTTTCTCTTTTTCCATAACAAGCATTTCCAATAAAAATATCCTGGTTTCATCTGCAATTTTATTTCCAACATTTCATGGAATTTCACGTGTACTTTTTTCCAGAATTTCCTTGAGACTCCACAAGTCCACTACATGTGGAAAAATGTACCTGTTTGTGACTCACATTTCCAACATTTATTTGATAAATTTTTATAGCACTTGGCAAGTTTTTTAGGAGTTATATACCAGTAGTACATCATTTTGTATCAGTTTTCCTTTAACTCGTGTGCATAGGTATACTTTATCCTTTGATTCCAAAATTTTCCCGATTCTTCAAATGTTATAGTATGGCCTAAATTTGCCACCCATTTTACCATGCATCCCTTGACCTTCTATGTTTTTGTCACCCATTCTAACACTTTTTAAAATAAATTTTTGTGATTACATTCTTTTCCATCATCATTTTTTTTATCCCAGAAATAATCTGTTTCTGCAAATCCCACTTTTTTGTCCTTATTGTATTGTATTGTACTGTACTGTATTGTTTGTTTTTAATCTATTGTGTTATTGTTATTGCATTTTATTGTAACTGTTGGCATTGAATTGTGCCGGATATAAGCCGCCCTGAGTCCCCCCTAGGGGTTGAGAAGGGTGGGGTAGAAATGACCGAAATAAATAATAAAAAATATTATAATATTTTTAACTGTCTATGAAACCAGGAGACAATTTTAAATTCTCAATTTTTATTTATTTATTTCTCTTTTTCTTTTTAAAGTACTTTTGTTATATGTAGGTCATCTTTCCCATCCTAGTCCTCATCTCTGTCCCGCCTCCAATGGCGATATCCATAGTGGAGTCTTAGAATAACATCTATTCCTATAGCTTTCCCATTTTTAAAAATGAAAACTGATCTTATAAAATGTTTTCCAAATTTTTTCTCTACTCTTCTTTTTCCATACCATATATAAGAGTGCCACCCTCTTAAATCAAATAATTCAAGTGTCAAAACTTTTGGTTTATCAAGAATAGTCAATTCTTTGATCCAAGTTAATCCACAAGCTTCATAGTATAGCTTTTAGTCTGGCATGCTGAAACCTCCCCTCTTTTTGTCGTCTACTAAATTAAAGAATTTAATTCTTGGCTTCTTTTCCTGCCAGACAAATTTTGATAAGTCTTTATTCCATTCTCTGAAGATCTGGTAATTCCTGATTACTGGGAGGTTTTGAAATAGGCATAACATTTTTGGCAAGATATTTATTCTGACCGCTTTCTGTTGTCTTCTTCTCTTGTTTTTTTCTGTTCCCACAAATAAGTAATTGAACAATTATGTTCAGAATTGTGACTCTTTAAATCATCTTATGCTTTTTCTTCTTGCATCCCCTTAACTGTGTGAAATGGCGTATCTCATCAAATGTGGAATTGCTTTCTTTATGTCTGAAGATAGTGCTGTTTTCCAGCCTTCCCTGACAGTGCGATCTTGTTTTGGCACAGAAATATTTTGGCTCAAATCTATTAACCGCTCCTGGACTTTCTTGAGAAAATAGAGATTCTTCATCCATGTATGTAGTCTATTTAACTTCTGTATGTGGTCTATTTGATTTCTATGTTGGCCATCTAGTGATGTCCACGTATACAGTCACCTGTTTAATTGCCTGAAGAATATATTTGTAACAAACATTTTGACTTCATAAAATTCAAATAGTCACTTTCCCACTTTATTTCCTGATCCTGCATCAAATTCTCCAACAATATATGGTTGACTCTATCTTCTATGTCTACATTCCTATAATGTATGATCATGAGCATATCCCATTTTGGTGTGTCATCCATTTCCTCTTGGACTCAAGCAAGGAATCGAACAATATTTTCCTTTTCTACTTTTATGCTGAAGGATAAACTTGGACCTTGATTATATTGATAGATTTTTCCATGAATACTTACTTATATTATTTAATCAGACTTTCCAGTGTATCTTGACAGTATTTTTCCTACATCTCTCCTCACTATTTAATGTAACCCCATTTCTTCTTACTTTTTCATTTACTGAGTAAAGCACTGTGTAATTATCAGAATAAAAATGTTTCATGCCTGTTCATATTTGCTCAGTCATCTTAAATACTGCTGTTTATACATTTAATTTCATTTTACAATGTTTAGGTCCCCCCAGTGCAGAGTTTCTCAAACTGTGCTCCATAAAAAGATAAGGATTGTAACAATTACAATTAATAATAATAACAATAATAATTTAAATGGGAGGTCTCAATATAGTGAAGGTGGTTCTCCTGTGGTAAAAGTTCAACGAACATCTTTGAATTGAAGAATGAAGTCAGAATCTTCCTGACTGATAATGACATCACTTTGGGAGTTGGGTGACAACTGATGGCTAATAAAATTGGAATATTTAGCCAATATTTTTTAAAAGTTACTGATTTATGTCTGTGAATTCAAGGAAATTGATTAACTGTTTTTGATGTTAATGATAAAAGTGGAAGGATTTTAAAAGAAACTAAAGTTTTGGGTACAAGTCATTTAAAAACAGAAGACTGGATATTTTTCCAATAACAAAAGGATTTAAAGAAGTACTCAATTCAGACATTCCTGCAGATATCCTAAACGAGTGTTAAGTTTACCTGTTATGCTTTTGCTTGATACTTTGAACGATTATTTTCCAAAAGGATTGCAAGAAGACATTAAAGAAATTGTTTGGGTTTAAATCCATATTTTATATCCAAGTAACCAACCTCTCTGACATTACCGTAATATGAATGGTTGCTTGATCTGACATCAGATTCTGAGACAAAAGCCAAGTTTGAAACAAATCAATCAGTCTCAGATTATTGATGTACGCTAAAAGATGAGTTTAAAATATTATCAGATAAAGCTAAACTTATTCTTCTATCCTGGCCAATCACTTATTTATGCGAAACAGGATTCTCTGCATCCATTTCTAGTAAATAAAATACAGACCACATCTCAATGCAGAACATGATATTTGGTTGCAACTGTCCAAAATTCCACGAAATACAGTCTCATTGTGCAAATTGAAACAGGCTCATTCTTCTCATTGAATTCCTTTTTTTTTTTACAAAGCCTGTTGTATGTAACAAATTATGAATCAGCAAAATTTTGTCACTTTTTTCCTTTTTTTCTTTTGTGAGTGTAGTTCTGTCTATAATGTGAAATTGGTTGAGAAAATAAAAAGTTTTGAATGATAAAACTTAATATTTTGCATGCTTAAATTGAGAAACTACCTTGCTTCATCACTATTACTGTCATTTTATTTATTAAATACAGTAGGTATTTGCAAGATGAAATTTAGTGCTCTGCCTTGAATTTCATATTTCAAAGGTGCTGTGACTGAAAAAAATTGAGGACCCCACCCCTAGTCTATGCTTCTCACATGTCATGTTCTTATTGTATAACCACATGGTTCTCCCTGGATCCAACTTAAAAAAAAAAAAATCTAGTTCGAGTAACTTCTTACAACTCATACTGCAAAATTTTACATATTTCACATATAGCTTCTTTTTAAAATTCTTAGATGGATATAATCCAGATCTGGTGACATGTTTGTTATCAAGGTCTAGAATTTTATGTCTTATATTATCACTTTGTCTTCATTCATCCACAATGAAGTCTTGGATGAGAAAAGATACTCATATTTTGTTGATTTGTCCTGAAATAAAAGTATATACACATTAAACTTGGTTGAACAAACAAGGTCAGACAGGAGTTGAACCCAGTTAGCATTACTTAATTATATAATGGCTATTCATAACTATAAACTAGTGTCTTGCTGTTGACCTATTAGCAACAGTAATGCTTCTTACGGTAAGATACTGGAATCTGGCTACTAGTACAGCAAATTTTTGTTCAACTTAAATCAACTTTCATGGATATATTAATGGAATTAGTACACAGACAAAATGACTCATAAATTATTCTGATATTGCTCTAAAATAATATTTTTATTTTTTACTTGTTATTTTATTTCAAGGACAATTTTGGAAAAGTGTTGAAGAGGTTTGCTATTACTATGAAAATGTTAATAAATGTAACGTTTAAAAAATTCACACACAAAGAAGAGAACTAAAAAGAAATACAAAATGACATATCATAACATTTCTTAAACAACAAAAATACATTATATATGATACAAGCATAAACCCTCATAAAGTTTCAGACCTCTCCATTTGTATGCAATAATGCCTGCCCCTTTCAATATTTACAATCCCAGACATCAAAGCAGCACATGGACTTGACTAAACTGGCTGAACATATATTTTATGTGGAAGAAACCTGTGCACTTAGCAGTAGTTTCCACAACGTATCAGATGAACAGTTGTCTTTAGCCCTGCCACCACAGGCAACATTAAATGAATCCCTGCAGCAGTGAGGGCAAAATTATATGATATTTGCATCTGTTTTCACAACTCCACATTTCAGACTGTCTATAAGCATAATGATGAAGAAAGATATAAATTGTCATAAGGTTTGTGTGTCTGTTTGGGGGGAGAGGGAGAGCTGCATTTAGTGGGGAAAATTATTACAATTTTATATTTACTTAAGACGTGATCAGCTAAAAATCCATGCATAGAAGGTTTTATGTGCCCAAAGTGACACTGCTAAATATTGTTTAACACTTTCAGTCACTTGTCATGTCTACAGATGATTAAACCAGAATGTTTTACTCCTTCCATGAGACAGAATGGCTAGAAAACAAAAAACACATTATTTTGGGTATTCTCATTACTATTTATAACATCAACACAAACAACAGCAAGGATCAATAGTATCCCACAAGTTTTCTAAAGCTACTTATAAACGTACTGTTCTAAACTTCCTTAATCCATTAGAATCTTCCTTATGACCCACGAAACAAGATTCCTCCATATTCCAGACAAGACAGAGGTCCTCCTGGTCAGTCGCAAGGCTGAATAGGGTATAGGGTCGCAACCTGTGCTGGATGGGGTTACACTTCCCTTGAAGGCACAGGTTCGCAGCTTGGGAGTTCTCCTGGATTCATCACTGAGCCTGGAATTCCAGGTTGCAGCGGTGGCCAGGGGAGCGTTCGCTGAGTTAAAACTTGTGCGCCAGCTGTGCCCGTACCTTGGGAAGTCAGACTTGGCCACAGTGGTCCACGCTCTCGTTACATCTAGGATAGATTACTGCAACGCACTCTACGTGGGGTTGCCTTTGAAGACTGCTCGGAAGCTTCAAATAGTCCAAAAAGAGGCAGCCAGATTAATAACTGGGGCGGCATACAGGAAGCACACAACTCCCATGTTATGCCAGCTCCTCTGGCTGCCAGTTTGCTACCGGGCACAATTCAAAGTGCTGGCTTTGGCCTATAAAGCCCTGAACAGCCCAAATTACCTGTCCGAACGCATCTCCCCCTATGAACCATCACGGAGAATAAGATCCTCCAGGGAGACCTTATTTGAAAAGAATAATGAATTATGCTCAAACACAAAAGAAAATACCAGATACGTGGAAACAAGCTAATATAACAAGAGAACACAGATCTGGAAGATGTTAAAAACTATCAACACATTTCTCTACTGAACTTGGATTATAAAATATTCACAAATATCCTGGCGGAAAGACTAAAAGTGTATCTTAAAGACTGGATAAAAGAAGATCAAACAGGTTTCTTACCTCAAAGAAACATCAAAGATAATGATAGCACGGTATTTAAATACTGGAATACTATGAAGCGAATAATCACAAAGATAGCATTGATGTTTATAGATGCTGAAAAAGCTTTTGACAGTGTAAATTGGAACTTTATTATACTTTCACTAAAAGAAATGGACGCTGGGTACCACTTCATTAATGCAATACAAGCTATCTATACTAAGCAATACATATAAATGGACAAGAATATAAGAAAATTAGAATGCAAAAAGGAACAAGACAAAGTTGTCCCTTATCGCCACTACTTTTTATTATGACTCTGGAGATATTATTAAACAATATAAGAGAAAACAACAAACTAACGGGTAAAAATAAAGAAGGATACCTATAAGATAAAAGCATTTGCAGATAACATGGTCTGTATAGTGGAAAATCCAAGGGAAAATATAGAAGACTGGTTAGAGACAATCAAAGAATATAGTAAAGTATCGGGATTAAAAATAAAAATATAAAAATAAATAAATTAAAAACAAAGATTTTAATGAAAAACATTCAAAAAAAGTATAAAGCTGAACTTCAAGAAAAAACTGGAATTCAAATCACAAAAACAGTCAAATATTTAGGCATTACTTTGACTCCCAAGAATTCACAACTTCTGAAAAACAAGTATGAAACCAAATGGAAAGAGATAAAAAAAAGACTTAGAAAATTGGAGATATTTAAACCTATCCTTACTAGGAAGAATTGCGGCTATAACGATGAATATCTTACCTAAAATGCTATATTTATTCCACAATTTGCCGATAATCAGAAATTATTATATCTTCAAAATATGGAACAAAGACTTGACAAAATTTATTTGGATGGGGGAGAAATCAAGAATCAAGCTGATGAATCTGACGGATGACAAGAAAAGATTTGGACTACCAGATTTAAGAATCTACTATGAAGCAGCAGGCTTGACTTGGGTAAAAGATTGGGCCTCCCTTAAGAAAAGTAAAATATTAAACCTAGAAGGATTTGACCTAAGAGTGGGATGGCATGCCTATTTGTGGTACAACAAGAAAAAAACAGAGAAAAACTTTGGAAATCACTTCATCAGATCTGCACTCATAAAAATCTGGGGAAAGTATAAAGAAAGATTTTACACTAAAACACCAAAATGGATATCCCCACAAGAAGTAGACCAAAGAAGAGAGACTGCACAAGAAAACTGGTTAACATATAAAGACATATTGAAAAAACAAGATAAGGAGTACATAATGAAAACACAAGAGGAACTAGGGACTTTAGATAAAGGAATATCTTGGTTCCAATATAGACAAATTAGAGAATATTATGTGAAAGATAAAGAAAAGAGGATACATGGACAAAGTAACTTTTTGGGACATGATATTCACTTCAGAAAATAAGACAATAACAAAAATATATAAGAAATTATTAGAATGGGCTACAGAAACAGAGTTAATTAAAGGTTGTATGGTTAAGTGGGCAGCAAATATTGGACATGAAATACAATTAGAACATTGGGAGAAAATTTGGAATAAAAAATGAAATACACATATGCATTTGATTTAAAAGAAAATTGGTTAAAAATGATGTACATATGGTACATCACTCCTCAGAAACTGGCTAAATGTTACCCAAACACTAATGACAAATGTTGGAGATGTGAAGAGCAAACGGGCTCCTTCTATCACATGTGGTGGACTTGTAAAAGGGCCAAATTATGCTGGAAAAATATTCATGAAAAAATATTGGGACATAAAGTTGGAATTAAAACCAGAATATTTTCTTTTAGGAATAATAGACTTTGAAATAAATCTAAACAAGGACAAACTCTTTAATTATCTAGTGATGGCGGCCAGAATTAACTATGCTGGACTATGAAGAATGAAAGAAATACCATCTCAAGAAGACTAGTTAATGAAAATCTTAGATATCATGAATATGGACAAACTAACACAACGGATGAGCATAAAGCAGAATATTAGAATGTCCAAGACAGATTGGACACCAATAAAGAATTTTATGATACAAGAAAACCTTAAATTGATAATAGACACAAGATAAAGATAAACAAGAATTGCGCTTAAGAGAGACTATAGAAAGAAACTTGCCTAATATCAGGAGAAACAAAAGATTAAAGACAGAGGATCTATTTGAGGTGAAGAAGATGGAAGTCAACCAAACACCCTATCCTAACCCCAACCCCAAATTTTTCAGGGAGGTGTGTGTTTCTACCCCTCCCCCTTTTTTCTTTCTACTTTTTATCTCTACAATCTCTACTATTTATTTTCCTACTTTCCTATACCTAATATATGTTCCCCCTTTTTTAATGTTATCTGAAAAACTCAATAATATAAAAAAGATCCTCCGGGGAGGCCCCGCTTTTCGTCCCGCCATTGTCACAGGCACGATTGGTGGGGACGAGAGACAGGGCCTTCTCAGTGATTGCTCTCAGGCTATGGAACTCTCTTCCTGGTGAGATCGGGTCAGCCCCCTCCCTCCTGTCCTTTAGAAGGCTGGTAAAAACTTGGCTGTGGGACCAAGCTTTTGGGACAGGGCAATAAAGCGGCAATAGGAAAGATGACCAGGCCAATTAGATTTGATGTGGATGGACGGTTTTAAATGGTGTATTTTAACATTTTGATAAATGTTTTTTGTTGTTTATGTATTGTATATGAATTTGTGTCCCGGCATTGAATGTTTGCCGTGTATATGCTGTGCTCTGCCCTGAGTCCCCCTAGAGAAGGGCAAATTTAAATGTTTTAAATAAATAAATAAAATCATAATATTGCATAAAATCTATTAATTTGGTTTGGAGGACCCTTTTGATCCCGGCTACAAGACTTCCATACAGTAA
This sequence comes from Anolis sagrei, assembly GCF_037176765.1. Taxonomy (NCBI): domain Eukaryota; kingdom Metazoa; phylum Chordata; class Lepidosauria; order Squamata; family Anolidae; genus Anolis; species Anolis sagrei. The sequence goes on from NC_090024.1 coordinate 86,525,303, forward strand.
TGGGATAGTAAAATTGAAGAATTAGTACAATTCAGTGGAAGATCCTCAATAAAACAATGACATCCAAGACAAAGTATAAAATAAGGGTTGGTCTGTGTTGAAATTCTAAATGGTGTGCTTATGACACTGTCATTTGTGAGAATGGCCAGAATCTCCTGTATATATTTATGTATAAGTCTAGAAATCTTATTCAAAAGATTGATCCCCAAAACCATAGGCCAATGTAAGTAAAGTATTTAACTTTTTTTAATGGAACTATCCTCTTTTCTGAATAGAAATGCAAGTGCCTAGTCTCTCCTGGGAGAACCTAAAAGAAGCACCTGTCTCTACCACAATGTTACTTCGAGCCTTTTTGAACATCAGAGTGGGGAAATGGTGGTAGTGGGTAAGGACTGTTTGTCTCCTGAGACAGCACTGGCACTTCCCCTCTCCACAAAATGATCCTCAATTTAGCCATGGATCACATAAAAATCCATGGTCTTGATGCCAAACCTGACCCCGAACTTATACATGAGATTGATGTATATATGAGCATGTATGGTATGTCATGACCATTTTTTGAAAGCAGCCAGAGAATTGGCTAAGTTCAGAAAAATCTGATTCTGTTTGACATGTTGGAAAAACATTAACAACTCAAAAATTCCTTCAATACGCTTTGCCTAAAATCTAAATGGATCAACAGCAGAATTTTGTTTTCCAAAAGATTAAACACTTGTTAATTAGCTACCAAAGAAGTAACTGTGATTCTCCTTTCTTCAATGCATAACAATCCAAAAGTTGTATAGACATCTATAACCAGTCGCAAGATACGCTGTCAAATGTATGTATTATCAAATTTTAACAGCTCATTTCTATGAACGGTTTACAGTAAATATGAAAAGAAATTGTGAATTGCATTCTTGTTCAAATGTACTGGTGACTGCCCCTTGCTGTTGCATGCCTTCAAACCATCTGCAACTTGTGATGTTCCTAAAGTGACCTTATTACTGTGTTTTCTTGACAAGATTTGTTCAAAAGGAGATTTGCCGCTTCTATCCATTGAAATTGAGAGAGTATGCCTTGTCCATAGTCACCCAGTGGACTTCCACTGTCATGTAGGAATCAGAACCTTGCACTCCAGAGTCACAACCATCTCCAAAATCATTACTCCATGTGTATTGTACAGATATTGATACAGTGGGAAATAATCTACAATGCTACAAACATCACTAAAGATGTCTGATATAATTCATTGACAACTTAGTTGAGTCTAGAGATATACCCATACCTGTCAAGAGGCAGTCACAGAACTGATATATTCTTGACAGTAGAAATAGGAATAAGAATAGGTGTACATATCATTTCAGGTGCTGACACAAACGAAGAAAAATGGCAAAAATGTGCTACATGTAAACTATCTGTCCTATACATATGATTGTGAAATGTGAAAGTTATACATGGAGTGCTCATTGATGATATAATTTAGCTGCAAATGTGTGTTACTGTACTGGTAACTAACAACTCATTTTTAAGGTGACTTTTATTTTAAACACTTATGTCAATATTTGTCTTATCAAAATGGGTTGTCTTAAGTTTTAAAAAACCCTGTGGATTTAAAAGATCAACTGTACTGTTAATATAAGTTTTTGTATTTGTCCAGTATCCTGCTGTTACAACTATAAAGTTTTAGTTGAATAAAAAAATTTAAAAACTTGAGACACTATCATATCTACCCCCATCAAATACTATTTATTTAATTGAATGTAATGTTCACCTTTTCAGGCTGAATTACATCGCCAAAATTGGGGTGTGCATTAGACGTGATGGCACATTAGGATAATGCACAAAACACCCCCACTTCCTGCTCTCTCTCTCTCAATCTTGCTTTTCGCTGCCACAATCCTGAGGGATGCGGATGCCTTGAAACCACTGCTCCCGCCACTTCCTCCTCCCTCTCCCATCGTGTCAGTCACTCAGTCAGCAGCCCCCCTCCCCACTCCCTCCTTGCCTCCCTCAACCCAGCAAGGGAGAGGCGCAGTTTGCTGTCAGCAATTCCACTGCCTACTTCTCTGCAAGCCACTTGTGTTCCTCAGGGTGGCATAAGCAAAAAGTATGTGAGATAACAGGGAACAGCCCTCTCTCAACTAGCCTAATTAACAAGGCCTTCAACCCCCCCCCCCCCACACACACACACACACAAACACACAGTTTAGAAGGCCCTTTGTTTGAATGAGTTGGGAACTGTGTGAGGCTGGCAAAAAGGTGTGGCTTCCAGATATAAGTCAAATAAATTGGGCATATTACATTCGGCAACATTTTTTTTTGTAATGCGCTCCTTCAAAATGGAAATGTGCATTATATTCGATGGCACATTATACTCAAGTAAATACATTTTTATCAATATATGTCTTAGAAGGGTACATCTGACAGAATTAGTAGGCTTATGTGTCAAATAAGGTTTATAGTTCAACTATAAATTTTTCTATCAAAAGAAGGTTTCAATACAACACAGTACTGTATCAGTAAAGCGTATATGAGTAACACAGTTAACCAGAAATGGAAGGACATGTTTAAGCCCAAATGTTCTGGAACGGGTGTTCCAGGGGCTCCAATTTTGTGTTTTGTTTTTGTTCATAGTCTTAAGTTGCAGGGACTTTGCAGATAGGTGGCTTCCTTTGGCTGCATTCATAGGGCAAGCCACCTGCCAATTATAGTTAGGATCCCTGGTCCCACCTCCTTTTTGCTTTTTGGAGGGAAGGGGCCATTTTTCAGTTAGTCACAGCAAGGGAAGCCAAGGCAGAGGATGCGTACAGACGTTCCTCCTGTGCAAAGGCGTTGTCTTTTAAGACTTCCTGGGGAAGAACAGATTAAAGGCCTCTACAGATTCCCAAAGGGTTCCAGGGAACAGATTTACAGCTCTGAGGACCTCCGGAGGGAATAACAGCTCTTCATCTTTAGCTAAGTGATTTCAAGCCTGCTGGTACGTTTGTTTGGTTCTGAGACGCAGTTCAGCCAGTAGCAGACTCAAACCAGTCAGGTTTAAGTTCACAGCAGCCTGGGAGGAGCTTTAAAGGGGATTTTTTTCTGTTAAACAAAGTTTCTTGAAGATAGTGCCTGTTTCCTGTAAACAAGACTGCAAGAGGCAATAGATTATTTAGAAATCTTACAATTCCTGCTTGTTCATTAATAAAGACTGTTGTATTTGAGCTTGTCTCCTAAAGCCTGTTTAATAGAAAAATTCCTCTAAAGGTTCTTTCTCGGGCCCCCGGGCTTCCTGCTGGACGCAAGCCTTGCATCCTCTCTTAGAGCTGCCGCAAACTAGCATCTCACGATAGCAAACTGTGCCAGCACGTCCGATGACGTCGAAGACTCTGCCTCTCTCTCCGCCTCTTTCTCCGCGCCAGCGTGGTTTTTCCTTTGCTAGGGCAGCGATGCGAGCGTACTCTCGCTGTTGAATTCTTTCGGCTCTAAGAAGCATTTAATTTCAGCTCCAGCGGCGACAGAACACCAAGGCATGCACATAAAGTGTGTAATTTCACTACAATGAAATTTAATTTTTCATAAAATGTATATATTTTCAAATATTTTAAAGTCATGGCTAAAAGCTCATCCTAGCATATTCTATAAACACTACTGTAATTTCAACAAATTATCTTCCCAAATATGCTAACCTTACAATCTCCACATGATAATTTGAGAGTAAAAACCTAAACCTGAAATATTTTACATTTTAAATTAAATATACATTAATATGCACATTATTACTGTTTTTTAAAACAGTAATTATTATTGTTTTTATTTAGAAACACAAATTCTTCAGCTCTTCCACTGAAAGCATTCTCCACTAATATCTATGTACTGTAACATGTTTATTGAAAGTTTATTCACCTCTTTGACACAAGACACCCCAACTTGGATTATGATTGCTGTGCTCAAAGAATTCTAGTTTGGATACTTAAAAATTAGACAATTCTTACGGGGCGATTTCATCAACCTTTGAATTATGACAGCTACAATACAGAACCGCTAGATTCAATGCCCCTATGCCCCTGATTACCAGAGAATGAGAACAAGTAACACACAATACATTCTGCTTCCAAAAGCACGTGACTTGCCACTTCTGGGAAATTACAACAGGTGGACCAGAGTCTAATCCAGCACGTTAAATCTTTATATTCTATTCCTTCATACACTTCTGGATAAGCATTCTTAAAAACTTGCTTTACTTCAGGACCAATTAACATTTTGAGTTTTGTGTGCACTGAAATCACAACCATCAAAGGACATTTGTGCATCTCCAGACACATTGGGCCATCGACCAAAGAATTGCAATTAGCTTCCACCTCCTAATGCATCTCTAATAGACATTCCCAAACTTTAAAGATAAAATATATATGCAGCAAATACAATGGCTGGATAAAATACAAACTGATTATCAGATTATAAAGTTTTCAACCATTTTAATAATTCATGGGTTAGCTCTACACCTTCCTTTAGAGCTCAAAAATCTTCAGAAGTCACAAATCTGTACATTTGATTTTCTTTTTAGGCACTTACTTTCCGTTCCATGAGAAATGCAAGATATAAATAAAAGAAACAATATTTGCCTTTTCATCACATTAGATAATAGGCTTACTTTGTACTAGTTGCTTCGCATTCTTATGACTGCAATAAACAGTCCACCACACTTTTTCATGATGAAAGAACTTCACACTAAATAGCTAAATGTCATTTGATTAACCAGATTGAAATCATTTGTCTGCAAATCATACTGCTAATACCTCTACAGTAGTTTGAAATTCATTGGGACCTACTAGAGATTTCTCTCCTTCCTGTACATCTCATAATTCTCAGTTTGTGACATTATCTTGATTACTCCATCCACGTGTCAAATCTAAATAGCACTGGTTATTCTCTTTCCCAAGATAGTCACCAAAGCCTATGATTTTGAACTGCTGTAATAAATCTTTTAACTCTGACTGTCATTTAGTGGTCAACATTCACAGTCAATGTGAGAGGTTGAATGCACAGTTTATCTTGTCTATTTCAAATAATAAGTTGCTGCGACCCCAATAGACAATACAGCACAAGAATATGTGTGTATGTGTCTAAGTTAACCACTGCTGTTAAGAGTAAAACTAATTCAAGTTTTCCACCTAACTATCTTATAAATGAAGCAGTTAGTCAATAACCTCCTATTTATAGTGTTTTTGCACAACCTGTATAAGAAAATCCTAAAGGTAGATTCCAAATGGACACACAAACCATAACACCTATCATAATGATAAACACAATATTAAAAAAAATAGAAAAACATTTAAACAGAATCAAATCTCTACTGAAAATAAGAACAGCAAAAGAAAATCTAATAATCTAATGGAGGCAAAAAGACTTTTTTTTACCAGTCACATGGAAGTCCATAAGATCAGATGGACTTCTCTGAGGAAAAGGTTCCTTACCAATGACATTGCCACAGAAAAAAGTATTATCCTGAGGTACTGCTCTTTAATTCACAAAGCCTCAGCTGAAAGGTCTTTGAATATCTTTAACAATTCAGTAGTTTCATGCAGAAGTAGGTGGTCATTTGGAACAATTCTTCTTCCTGTTGCTTTTCTTTCTTTCTTTCCCACCACAAAAACAAATTCAGCAAGCACTGCAGAATGCAAACAATGGATGCAGGATATTTAACTCCAAGTTAAAATAATTACAGATGCTGCTTAAAGGTGCACGGGACTCCATACTAGAAAAAAATAGTGATGCCATTAATATAGAGCAGAAGTCCATATTTTCAGAAGTGGAGGAGGGTGGAGTTGTACTTATTGACTTTAGGTTCATCCAGTTCTTCAAACGAATTAATGGGTTTTTTAAAAAATTTCCAGAATGCCATTAGGCTGTAGCAACTGTAATATTCCTGGAATGACATTTCTTTCTTCAATCCTTTGAATAATTGAATTAACCCAAAGAGAACTACATCCAGAAAAGGTGATACATTTGATCCACAGCTCCTCAAAGCAAATTTTCATCCAATATGGAAACAAGCGCTGGTTGAGTTGCTTTTGAGTTATGAAGAATTGCCTCTAAAATGATCCACAGCATTCAATAAAAAAATTATTACAAGGATTGTATAATCCACATGTCAATAAAAAATTAAATTTTCTTTGAACCGAAAGCTTTCAATTTGCCAGTTCCTGGTTCTATTCCCAAACAAGAAAGTGTACATGTGATTTCCAACAACATCCAATAATTGAAATTTGTATTCCTTTTTATGGTTTCCTTATACTTCTGCAGGAAGGTAACAGTGCTCCTAGCAGTTCGAAAACATGCAAATGTAAGTAGATCAATAGGTAACAGTGCTCCATGCAGTCATGCCAGCCACATGACCTTGGAGGTGTCTACGGGCAACTCCGGCTCTTTGGTTTAGAAATGGAGATGAGCACCAACCCCCAGAGTCAGACATGAGTAGACTTAATGTCAGGAAAAACCTTTATCTTTATCTTATACTTCCATAAAATGTAATTAAAACCCATAAACCTTTCTTTTAAAAAAAAATTATGTAGACTCAAGGCAGTACTAACACTTCCAACTCTCATGGATAAAGCCAACCAATACCCAAAGAAAGGAGCATGAGAGTCCCTAATTCATTTAATACTGTATATTAGTAATTATCAATTAATCATTTCATAATTCAGTACCAAGTCAGCACTTAATATTCCAGTTAAATATTTCTATCCAACTCTTTATAACCAGAATCAAACCCAGTTCTCTTCCACATGAAACTTGGCATGAAGATTATCAATCAACTTTAACATTACTGATCACACATATTATATCAGAATATTTCAAGAGTGAATATTTATCAATAGCAATAAAATATATAATATGAATACATTTTACAGGGTGCTTTCAAATAAGAGTTGAAATGCTTTTGAAAATAAAGTTTCCATACTAAGATATAACATAAATCACGTGCTTGGTCAACAAGCTTCACTCAAAACCATTTACAATCCTATGCACACCTATTTAGAAGCCCCACTAAGCTCTGTAGGATTTAAGTATGCTTAGGACTGCTACTGAAGTTAACATTTCAAAGTCAAAATCCAAATTATAGCTAAATGGCATAATTTATAGCACTTTGTCTATATTTACAACTTTAAATACTTTCCCCAGCCAATGACTTTTCCCAATCAATCCAGCATAGTTAAGCCGCCACATACCAGTATAAGGAATGAATGCTAACAATGAGCACCATGCACCTTGATCACATCTAGCTAAATCAAAGACAACTTGGTCATCACCCTCAACAGGTAACTCAAAACCATAGAGATTGCCTTTTGGATGGCAGAGTTGTGACTCTTCAAATCTGAAACTTGCCCAATAGCATTCTAACTTATTTGGCTTAGGAACAGTATGAAATAATGAAGGCCTAAGTACATCTATTGAACCTGGTCACAGAACTATTTCTTACTATGAGGGCTCCAGCAAGATTTAGTTTATCTTATACACTGAAGGCAGCCAACTCTTCACAACCACTAACCATGACCCATCACCCTTATAATTGAAAACTGTTGCCCAAAACTTTACAGCAGCTAACTCGCTCAAAGCATTCATAGTACATGTTCTCTTCAGATGGATGAAAAAGGTATGTTCTCAAATTGTAAGAAGTTGTTCTAGTTGTACTGGCAATGTGCTAAAAGTACAATCTGACACATGTTTATTCAAAAGGAAGGCCCATGGTGTTTAACAGGGATCACCCACACTGTGTTCAATATTATAGGCCAAGCTTTATAGGCTTTGTTCAAGATACTTCAATGGTTCTACGATTCCAGGTTCAGCAATCTAAGACAACACAGATGTACAGTGGACACCTATTGAAATGTGTACAGTATAACCTCCTTATCCATGGCTTCAACATCCATGGCTTCACTTACGCATGCCTCAAAACAAACAAACAAAATAATCCCCCAGAAGTGTTTGTGGACCCCTCTAGATCAGTGGTTCTCAGTGGTTTGGCCTACAACTCCCAGAGATCCCAGCCAGTTTACTACTGTTAGGATTTCTGGGAGTTGAAGGCCCAAAACATCTGAGGACCAACATGTTCAGAACCGGGTGGCTGTGGGTTTTCAGGGCTGTATGGCCATGTTTCAGAAGCTTTCTCTCCTGACGTCTATGGCAGGCATCCTCAGAGGTTGTGAGAACCTCAGAGGTTGAGAACCACTGCTCTAGATCCTTGAGTGCTGTTCTATGGAATTCTTCCAATGCAAGTATTATCAAAACATAGGATCAGTGGTTGTTCGTGATTTTGAGTATCCATGTGGGTCTTGGAAGGCATCCCCTGTGGATACAGGGGTTGCACTGTACTTGCAGAAAGGTCAAGAAAACTATGGCTAAGCATGCTTCTCATGGCTCTTCCATCCCTTGGTGACATCTCCAAACCAGGAAGTTACATCCAAAAGAAATCCCAACGTGCTCCTGAAGGCATGAAGGATAGGAAACTGCCCACAGAAGTCCGGAAATCAAAGAAAGAGGAGTCACCTTCTTCTCAGCCAGAGAGGGAGAAGACCCCAATGGATGCCACTCAGTGGTTCAGACATTTGTCAAGAGTGAAGGGGGGGGGGGAAGCATGGCCATGTTTCAGAAGCTTTTTCTCCTGACGTCTATGGCAGGTATCCTCGGAGTTTGTGAGAACCCCAGAGGTTGAGAACCACTGCTCTAGATCCTTGAGTGCTGTTCTATGGCATTCTTCCAATGCAAGTATTATCAAAACATAGGATCAGTGGTTGTTCATGATTTTGAGTATCCATGTGGGTCTTGGAAGGCATCCCCTGTGGATACAGGGGTTGCACTGTACTTGAACAAGGGTCAAGAAAATTATGGCTAAGCATGCTTCTCATGGCTCTTCCATCCCTTGGTGAAATCTCCAAACCAGGAAGTTACATCCAAGAGGAATCCCAACGTGCTCCTGAAGGCATGAGGGATAGGAAACTGGCCACAGTAGACCGGAAATCAAAGAAAGAAGTCACCTCCTTCTCAGCCAGAGAGAGAGAAGACCCCAATGGATGCCACTCAGTGGTTCAGCCATTTCTCAAGAGCAGATGGGGGGGGGGGAGCATGGCCATGTTTCATAAGCTTGCTCTCCTGGCGTCCTCAGAGTTTGTGAGAACTTCAGAGGTTGAGAACCACTGCTCTAGATCCTTGAGTGCTGTTCTATGGCATTCTACCAATACAAGTATTATCAAAACATAGGATTAGTGGTTGTTGTGGATACAGGGGTTGTACTACTGTACTTGCAGAAAGGTCAAGAAAACTATGGCCAAGCATGCTTCTCATGGCTCTTCCATCCCTTGGTGAAATCTCCAAACCAGGAAGTTACATCCAAGAGGAATCCCAACGTGCTCCTGAAGGCATGAGGGATAGGAAACTGCCCACAGAAGACCGGAAATCAAAGAAAGAGTCACCTCCTTCTCAGCCAGAGAGAGAGAAGACCCCAATGGATGCCACTCAGTAGTTCAGCCATTTCTCAAGAGCGGAGGAGGGGAAAGCAATGACGTTGACGTCTCAAGTACACTTTGGGGGAAGAGGGACAAAACACCAATCCAAAACTTAGGATGTGGAGGCGCCTCAGTTGGGTGTTGTGTTTTGCATCCACTCTAGAAGGGGGTCAGAAATGGAGATCCAACAAGAGTGGGGATTGGGGGGAGGGGGGAGAAATAGAGAGAGCTGTCCTTCTTGCCCTCCCAGTAGAGGACAGGGCTTGCTTTGGCACGCACACACGCCCCTTATTTTGTGCACACAACCGACTTTGGTGTGCAAAAAAAAGAAAAGAAAGAAGAGTGCGAGAGCGAGGGCTGTCAGCGCCTCTTGGCTTGGCCACCACCTTCTCCTCGTGGCGAGACCAGAAGAGGAGGAGGAGGAGGAGAGGAAGGCTTGGGCTGGCTGGCTGTGGAGTTGGATTAGAAGAAGAAGAGTGGCAGAGGAAGCCAACGGGCAGCACTTTGCCGCCGCCTCCTCCTCCTCCTCCAGTCCTATTTCCGTCCTCCTCCCTGAAAGAAAGAGAGAGAGAGAGAGCAAACTGGGGGAGGGCGCCCAGAGAGGGGCGTAATTTGGAAGCACACAAGCAGCACACGCACCTAGGCCGAGGGAGAGGGGGAAGGGAGGGGGAAGGGAGAGAGAGGGGCCCGAAAGCAGGCGGCAAGGCTGTTACCTCATAGAGTTCCTCGGAAGCCATGCCTCCCAAGGTGGAGGAGTTGGGCGCGGGTTTGGAGAGACTTTTGTCTCACTTGAGGGGAAGAGGGAGGGAGGGAGGTGGGGCCTCGGCTCCCACTCCTCGCTCGCCACGGCGCTCCTCCTCCTCCTCCTCTTCAGCCCGAGGTGCCGCTCTCCTCTTCCTCGCCGTCCTTCTCCCTCTGGTGCTGCCTCGGCTGCTGCTCCTTGTGGTGGTGGTGCTCGTGCGCAGAACAAGCTGCGCAGTGGGGCTCCCTCAGCTCCCTCCCGCACTCACACTCGCACTCACTCTCGCTGGAAAGGGAGGAAGAGGCGACGATCCCTCTCCTCCTCCTCCTCCTCGGTGCCTGGCTCCTTCCTTCCTTCCCTCCTTCCTTCTAGGCTGGCCAATCGAGCGCCGAGCTCGCGCCCCACGGCTCTAGCAGCACCGCCACCCTCCTCCTCTTCTTCTTCCTCCTCCTCCTCTTCCTCCTCCCCCTCCCCTCCTTTGATCGCCCATTGTCTCCTCAGCTGAGCGGCGGCGCGAGGGGGCGGCCGCGATTGGGCCAATGGCCGCCGGGAGGGGAAAAAGGGGAGGAGCCACCAAGGAAATAGGGAGGAGGGGCGCCAGGAGGAGGGGGGGGCGAGGCCACCCTGCGCCTCGTGGGAGGAAGTGGTGGAGCCTGGCAGCCATGTTGGAAGGAAGGGCTGGGCCCCCATTGGCCAAGGAAAATGGGGCTTCCCAAACTTCTTCTCAAGGGGCAACTGGACCCACCTCCCAGGCATGCTTGGCCACCATTCCTTCAAGTCCCCATTGGCTAACCTTCTTCTTCCATTGGTGGCCCAACTTGATGTCCTTCACCATTTCACCAGCATTTCTCATCTCCTCTTCTTCCTCATCTTCTCCTGCCTGGTCTTCATCCATTTCATCAACATTTCCCATCTCCATGTCTCTTTTTCTTCTTCCATTCCACCATTAATTAACACTAATTTCTTATCTCCATGTCACCTCTTCTTGGTCTATCTCCATGTTCTCCTTCCTGGTCTTCTTCTCCTTCCTGGTTTTCATCCATTTCATCAACATTTCCCATCTCCATGTCTCCTCTTCTTCTTCCATTCCACCATTAATTAACACTAATTTCTTATCTCCATGTCGCCTCTTCTTCCTCATTTTCTCCTGCCTGGTTTTCATCCATTTCATCAACATTCCCCATCTCCATGTCTCCTCTTCCTCCTCCATTAATTAACACTAATTTCTCATCTCCATGTCGCCTCTTCTTCTCCTGCCTGGTCTTCATCCATTTCATCAACATTTCCCATCTCCATGTCTCCTCATCTTCCTCCATTAATTAACACTAATTTTTCATCTCCATGTCATCTCTTCTTCCTCATCTTCTCCTTCCTGGTCTTAATCCATTTCATCAACATTTCCCATCTCCATGTCTCCTCTTCTTCCTCCATTAATTAACACTAATTTTTCATCTCCATGTCGCCTCTTCTTCCTCATCTTCTCCTGCCTGGTCTTCATCCATTTCATCAACATTTCCCATTTCCATGTCTCCTCTTTTTCCTCCATTCCACCATTAATTAACACTAATTTCTCATCTCTGTGTCTCTTTTTCCTTATCTTCTTCCTGGTCTTCATTCATTTTACCATCATTTCTCATTTCCATGTCTCTTCTTCCTCATCTTCTCCTTCCTGGTCTTCATCCATTTCATCAACATTTCCCATCTCCATGTCTCCTCTTCTTCCTCCATTCCACCATTAATTAATACTAATTTCTCATCTCCATGTCTCTTCCTCATCTTCTTCCTGGTCTTCATCCGTTTTACCATCTTTTCTCATCTCCATTTCTCCCCTTCTTCATCATCCTCTCCTTCCTAGTCTCTATCCATTTCACCATCATTTCTCATCTCCATTTCTCCCCTTCTTCCCGATCCTTTCATTCCAGGTCGTCATATATTTCACCATTATTTAACACTAATTTTGCATCTCCATGTCTCTTCTTCTTCCTCATCCTCTCCCTCCTGGTTTCCATCAACTTCACCATTGTTAACACCTCTATGTATAATCTTCCCCATCTTCTCCTGCCTGGTCTTCATCCATTTCACCATCATTTCTCATCTCCATTTCTCCTCTTCTTCTCCATCCTTTCCTTCCTTGTCTTCATCCATTTTGCCATCATTTAACATTCATTTCTAATCTCCATGTTTCTTCTTCTTCCTCATCCTCTCCCTCCTGATCTCCATCCACTTCACCATCATTAACACCTCTATGTATCCTCTTTCCCCCCATCTTCTCCAGCCTGGTCTTCATCTATTTCACCATCATTTCTCATCTCCATGTCTCCGCTTCTTCCTCATTTTCTCCTGCCTGGTCTTCATCCATTTCACCATCATTTAACACTTATATCTCATCTCCATGTCTCCTCTTCTTCCTCATCCTCTCCTGCCTGGTCTTTGTCCATTTCACTATCATTTAACACTCATATCTCATCTCCATGTTTCCTCTTGCTCAGCCTCTCCTTTTAAACCTGCCTTTCAATTCCTCCGATCCAGCTTGGATCCATCCTAATCCATCTCTGGCAAATGGTGACCAGCATAAGTTCATCCTTTCCATCTGTTTATTTGCCTGTCCTTTTTTCCATTTCAAATTTCTCATTTGCCTAGCTTTCTCACATTTCATGGTTTTATCTCTCACAGGTTCTATTTCACTATCTTTATTCTCTCCATCAATGCATCAACAGTTGTTTACATGCTTCATTTACTATCCTGTCCCTTTGCCTTGACCATCCATATGGTCTCCCTGGCTACTTGGATTTTGCACATTCAGACTGTCATTCCCATCCATTTGCAATCTCCCAAAATTTTTATATTTCATCCTGTACTCCTTTTCCCTCCATTAAACTTCTACATATCCAATTATCTCTATCAGTTCATCAATCTAGCATTTCCATTATTAGTAACCTTAGAAGTATTCCCTACTCAACACCTTTTTTAGTTTTCCCGATTAGTCTTCTCATTCATCTTTACCTTTATTGCTTTCACCTATTTCTATTTTATTGTGCTTCCTGATCTCTTCCACTGTCCATCCACTCCCATTTATTTTATGACCCATTCATCCTTAGTTTCCGTCTGTCCACATCTTTGCCTATTTGTTGTTGTTGTTCATTCGTTCAGTCGTTTCCAACTCTTCGTGACCTCATGGACCAGCTTACGCCAGAGCTCCCTGTCTGCCGTCACCACCCCCAGCTCCTTCAAGGTCAATCCAGTCACTTCAAGGATCCCATCCATCCATCTTGCCCTTGGTCGGCCCCTCTTCCTTTTTCCTTCAATTTTCCCCAGCATAATTATCTTCTCTAAGCTTTCCTGTCTCCTCATGATGTGGTCAAAATACTTCAGCTTTGTCTCTAATATCCTTCCCTCCAATGACCAGTCAGGCTTTATTTCCTGACGTATGGACTGGTTGGATGTTCTTGCTGTCCAAGACACTCTCAAAACTTTCCTCCAACACCACAGTTCAAAAGCATCTGTCTTCCTTCGCTCAGCCTTCCCTATGGTCCAGCTCTCACATCCGTAGGTGACTATGGAGAATACCATTGCTTTAACTATGCGGATCTTTGTTGCCAGTGTGATGTCTCTACTCTTCACTATTTTATCAAGATTGGTCATTGCTCTCTTCCCAAGAAGTAAGCATCTCCTGATTTCCTGGCTGCAGTCTGCGTCTGCAGTAATCTTTGCACCTAGAAATACAAAGTCTGTCACTGCCTCTACGTTTCCCCCCTGTATATCCCAGTTGTCAATCATTCTTGTTGCCATAATCTTGGTTTTTTTTATGTCTAACTGCAACCCAGCTTTTGCGTTTTCTTCTTTCACCTTTGCCTATTTACCAATTTTGTTTTACTAAATTCCTGAGTTATTTTATCAATTTATCAAAATATCAATTGGCTATGTAGGGATTTATTGTCACAGAAACAAAATGCTAGCAGACAATTTGAGCAAGAAGAAATTCATACAACAGCAGGAAAATTCATGAATGGCTTCCTAGAAAATGTCTTCAGATCCAGCAGAATAAAATTAATTAAATATTTCCTCTAAAGTGTGGCTTCCTCTCAGGGCAAAATATAGTTACAGAATCAAGACCCAGTCAACTATGGACAGCAGCATCAAGTGATGTTTGACATACATTCAAAAATACTCAGACAATATAAAGTTAATGTATCATAATTTCTCATACACCTAAAATCAGGATTTTAAGAAGGAAGTCAATTTACAAAAAAATGAAAGTATGTTTACCTGGAAAGAAAATACAAAGAACTGATTTTCAGATTTGTAGAGTATGGGAACATCGAACAAGACAAAATGCATCTCAGGATTACTTCACTTCTTCTGCAGCTAGGATTTTAAAACAAAGTACTGTAGGTTGTTTACATTTGCAGAATCCATGGATGGGCAAAGCTTATTGACACCAATTTCTGCAGCACTGAATATGTTCTCAGAAGAGATTTAAATGGATGGATTACAAAGTAGGGGTTTTTTTTTTTTTTGGTTTATGTCAGACTGGGAAGTAGTGAATTTGTTTCCTAACAGGTGAATCACCAAAGTCGTAATTTTGCTCATTATTGTATATTCAGTTTCATTTTGCATGGTCAGTCTTAGCTATGACTCTTGTAGAAGATGCAGACATTTCAGAAGTTTCATTGACTATTTCTGGGTTATAAATTATGGTTAGAGAAAAAAAAAACCTTTGCCCAAAAAGGGATATATATATATATATATATATATATATATATATATATATATATATATTCTTTCTTGGTAAAACAGTTTGGTTGACCAATATTGTCTTTTGTACGAAATGTCTTGAGATTATGAGATACACTCAGATTGAGCATTCAACAATGATATCAAAAGCAGATGCTTTCTTTTCTTTTTTTGAGGTTTCATGTGCTCATCCTCTCTTAAGTTACCTATGTTGCTTTAAACACTGAAGTATATCCTGGATGACTGTCAGAAATATTCAAACTATTCAACACATTAGCATTATGAAATATCAATTATTTTATCAAAACTAGTGCTCTAATGGCATTCTCAATCAAGTTCCACTCTAATAAAGAAAAGTTCAGGAGAGGTTTCTCAACAAGGAACGTAAATTAGATCAACAATATATGTAGCATGAAAATATCTAGCATTATACAAGTAGAGTTCCATGTTGTGATCAAGTCCACTAGCAGTGTTCTCATAGCACAATCTTTATATTTACTAAAACTAGAACATCTCTGTATAACCTATTGGAAACAAAAATTCCCGGTGACTTGCAAGACTACATAGCCAAAGTTACATAAAGTTTGTTATCATTTCTCTGCAGCGTATCACATTTTATATTTCCAGATTTTGATTGTATTCATTGTTGTGCACTATCCAATCAACTTGCTAGCTCTCTCCCAGTTTTCTGCCATCTCTTAATACCATACTTGTGAACACTTTATGTTATCATCACTTTCTTCATCTAAAGTGTTACACTACAGAAGTACTACTTGTGATCTAGGCCCCTTTCACACAGTTGAATAAAATCCCACATTTTCTGCTTTGAATTGGAATATATAGCAGTGTGGACTCAGATAACTCAGTTCAAAGCAGATATTGTGGGATTTTCTGCCTTGATATTCTGGGCCCCCTTCCACACAGCTGAATAAAATCCCAAATTATCTGGTTTGAACTGAAATGTGACCGTGTGGACTCAGATAACCTAGTTCAAAGCAGATATTGTGAGATTTTCTGCCTTGATATTCTGGATTATATGGCTGTGTGGAAGGGCCCTCTGTTATATGGCTGTGTGGAAGGCCCCCTAGTCAATTATTCTTTATTGTTGTTGTGTGTCCTTAAGTAATTTCCATCTTATGACCACCCTAAAGCACAGGGTTTTCTTAGCAAGATTTTTGAAAATCTTTCCTTTACTTTCCTCTGAGGCTATGGGCCCTTCCACACAGCCATATAACCCAGAATATCAAGGCACAAAATCCCACATTATGTGCTTTGAACTGGAATATATGCAGTGTGGAGTCAGATAACTCAGGTCAAAGCAGATAATGTGCTGGGATTTTCTGCCTTGATATTCTGGGTTATAGGGCTGTATGGAAGGACCCTGAGAGTACCTTGACCAAGTCATCTGGTAGGTCTTCATGACTAGATGGGGATTCAAACCCCGGTCTCCAGAGTCCTAGAGCCCTTCCAATCAGCCCTATAACCCAAAATATCAAGGCAGAAAATCCTACAATATCTGCTTTGAATTGGGTTATCTGAGTCCACACTCAGATAATGTGGGATTTTCTGCCTTGATATTCTGGGATATAGGGCTTTGTGGAAGGGCCCTTAGTCCAACACTTAAACTCCTACAATACATTGGCTGTTACAGTGACTGGTGATCCCCAGATAACCATGACTGAGGTCCCTTCCACACTGCCCTATATTCCAGTATCTGGTCCCAGATTATCTGCTTTAAACTGGATTGTATGAGTCTTCACTGCCAGATAACCTGACACAAACCGATAATCTGGGGTCAAATCCTGGAATATAGGAGCAGTGTGGAAGGGGTCTGCCTAAGAAGATATCTATGTAATTTGCTAATACCAACTCTTAGAAGTTTACTGGTAGCTAGATGTTCACAACCCTGGTTTCAAATGTGACTTTAAAAAACTGAAATGCTTTTGCTGCATAAATATTTTTAAATTTGCCTACTATCAAGAAAGTAAGAAAATTATATTATTTGTTGGAAAAAAAAGTTCTCAACATTTTACTTAAAAAACATAAGCATGCCCTGACACTGAAACAGTGAATATCCTAAGAACATTTTATAATTGAAGACAAATGATATTTGTTATTTGAGAACACCTTTACTTTATTTTTCTCAAAACAGTTAAAAATGATGGTGCTGGGTTTTGTTACCAAAAGTGAGAGAAAACCAATTCACACCAGTTCATTCTGTAAGTAACATGTACTATATTAAGCCAAGTTTCACTATAATACTAGTGGGCCTTATATCCATTTCACCAACTTGTATGTTTATCACCAGTATTTTAAGTAGAATGAACCAGTTTTAAAAATCTCTAAAATTACAACAGCAAAACAGCAGAGAGGAAACAACCAGGCACATCTTAACACCTCTCAGCAAGAGATTTTCCCAGGCTCAGCCAGGCCTTCAAATGCTAATGAAGGTGGCCAGTTGAAACATTCACACCTAGCTCCAGCAGAGAAAAGCTCTATGCCCCACCCCAGCCATTCCACAGATATATAAACCCATTGTCCTAATTCCAACAGACCTCACTACCTCTGAGGATGCTTGCCATAGATACAGGCGAAACGTCAGGAGAAATGCCTCTATAGCCCGAAAAAACCCACAAGAACCTAATGAACCAGTTTCTCGTAATGTGCATTTAAAATGTTGCTTAAGAGAGAATTGACAATTTGATATATGGTGAGTTGAGCTGGAAATATTACCATTTTACTTATCATTGGCTGTAAGTGAAGCAGTAAACATGGCCAGTTTCCCTGACATCTCATACTGACTGGACCAGCCAAGATCCAAGGCATTGAAGCAGAGAGATGCAAACTTTGTAATTAAGACAGATTGGCTTAATTACATTTGCCTGCCTAATGAGAGCCAATTTTGACTGAGTCTATCAGTCAATATTTTGACTATTCATTTTAAAAGAAACCTGTCATTTCTTTAAAGACTTAGTGTATTCTCTTGATCATTAATCCTTATTGGCCTGAGACAAAGCCAAAACGCATATAACCAAACTGAACACATTTCCTCCCCCTGTATACCATTGCATCTACCATCATCTTTTATCTCTTCTCCTCTTATTTTCCCATATCATCTTTTGGATTGTCCAAGGACAAGAAATGTATTTTATTCTTACTTGGTCAAAGAGCGAGGTACATTTAACAGTGTAGTGTCTAGCCATCAAAAAATACTAACAGCAGGAAAATGTATTAGTTTATTCAGTGACAAGTGTGTCATGATATATGCTTCACGTCACTGCTAGATTTATGAATCTATTCACAAAAACAGGTGCTTGATTGTTGGACTACAACCCTAGAAACCAGAGTTTGATTCCCTGCTCTGTCATGGAAACCCATTGGATGGCCTTTACAAATCACACATCTTCAGCCCCAGAAAACCCTATGATAATAATCTTAGGGCCATGATTAGTCAAAAACAACTTGAAGGCACACAACAAGAAGAACAACTTGCAGCAAGAGAAATTATAAACAGCTATGTACAATTTGGGTCAAAGTGAAAATCTTTCCAAAACTTCAGAATTTGTAAACTATACATCTGCTGCAATTAGACTCATATTAATACTCAGTGGTTTTCAACCTTCCTAATGCCGCGACCCCCTAATACAGTTCTTCATGTTGTGGTGATTCCCAACCACAACATTATTTTCGTTGCTACTTCATAACTGTAATTTTGCTACTGTTATGAATCATAATGTTAATATCCAATATGCAAGATGTATTTTCATTCACTGGGCCAAATTTGGAAAAAAAATACCTGATATGCCCAAATCAAAATGGGGGGATTGATTTTGTTATTTGGGAGTTGTAGTTGCTGGGATTTATAGTTAACCTACAATCAAAGAGCATTCTGAACTCCACCAACGATGGAATTGAGCCAAACTTGGCACACACAACTCCCATGACCAACAGAAAACACAGGAAGGGTTTGGTGGGCATTGACCTTGACTTGTAGTTCACCTACATCCAGAGAGCACTGTGGACTCAAACATATGATGGATCTGGACCAAACTTGGCATAAATACTCAGTATGCCCAAATATGAACAGTGGTGGAGTTTGGGGAAAATAGACTTGACATTTGGAAGTTGTAGTTTCTGGGACTTATGCTTCACTTACAATCAAAGAGCATTCTGAACCCCACCAATAATAGAACTGGGCCAACCTTTCCACACAGAACCCCCATGACCAACAGAAAATACTGTGTTTTCTAATGGTTTTTGGCGACTCCTCTTGTAGACCCCTTTTGTCTCCCTCACTCTGACACCCCCTTGCGACCCCCCCCCCCGGAGTCTCAACCCTTAGGTTGAGAAACACTATTAACTGAACATCTCACTGCAGCATACTGACTATACTCCTGCTTAAACTGACATCTACCGACTCAACTGACTTCTAATTCAAACGGACTCCAACCTCCACTGACTTCTAACTGACTTAACTGACTCCAACTGACTTCTGATTCAAACGCATTCTAAAATGGAGTCTCACTCTGAACATTCTAAGATCTGGGTCACATGGCCTGTACTCCCACAACCTCTAAGGCAGGGGGCTGGATATGGCCCTCCAAGGTCATTTACCCGGCCCTCGCTCAGGGTCAACCTAAGTCTGAAACGACTTGAAAGCACACAACAACAACAATCCTATCTCATCAGTCAAAAGCAGGCCCACACTTCCCACTGAAATACTAATAAGTTTATATATCTTAAACTTATATATCTTAAACTCATTTTAATTATTGTATCATTTTAAAAAAAATTGCACTACCAATAAGATATGTGCAGTGTGCATAGGAATTAATTCATGTTTTTTTCAAATTATAATCCGGCCCTCCATCAGTTTGAGGGACGGTGACCTGGCCCTCTGTTTAAAAAGTTTGAGGACCCCTGCTCTAAGGGAAAAACTACATACCAATATATACATACAATATAATAAGCAATCTCAATTATATACATGACAAATAACTAGTACAGGAGGCTTGTAAGGTAAAGGTAAAGGTTTCCCTTGACATTAAGTCTAGTTGTATCCAACTATGAGGGATGTCGCTCATCTCCATTTCTAAGCCAAAGAGCCGGCATTGTTCATAGACACCTCCTAGGTCATGTGGTCAGCATGACTGTATGGAGTGCTGTAACCTTCCCACCGAAACGGTACCTACTCACATTTGCATGTTTTTGAACTGCTAGGTCGGCAGAAGCTAGGACTAACAGCGGAAACTCACCCTGCTTCCCGGATTTGAACCACCAACCTTTCAGTCAGTAAGCTCAGCAGCTCAGCGGTTTAACCCACTGTGCTGTCAGGGGGCCCAGGAGGCTTGTAGAAAGTTGGTTTTTCCAACACTTAGGGCCATGATTAGACAGGCTCCCACCTTGTCCTCCTTTCGGAGTCAACTAAAAACCTGGATTTTCCGGTGTGCTTTTGATTAAGCAGATCACCAGTAGCTTTCCTGTCCCTACTTGAAGTTCTGCACTTTACACCGGCCCGCACTTTACACCGGCATATGATCTACCTCAACATGTGTTATGACAGTATTTCCTGCCCAGTTTAGTGTCTTGTGGCACTTTCCTGTGCTCCTGTAAAAATGTATTACACTCATTGAATCTGTACCTCAGCTATGTTTCTTCCAGCCATATTGTTTTTATATTGCTTTCTATTGTGTTGTATTTGTTTTATCTGATATTTTAATTGGTTAAAGTGTTACTTGTGTGTTTTAATTGTAATCTTGGGCTTGTCCATTGTAACCCGCCCAAGTCCCCTAGGGGAGATGGTTGGCAGGGTATAAAAATAAAGTTATTATTATTATTATTATTATTATTATTATTATTATTATTATTGTCATGTCAGGAGCGACCTGAGAAACTGCAAGTCGCTTCTGGTGTGAGAGAATTGGCTGTCTGCAAGGATGTTGCCCAGGGGATGCCCGGATGTTTTGATGTTTTATCATCCTTGTGGGAGGCTTCTCTCATGTCCCTGCATGAGGAGCTGGAGCTGATAGAGAGAGCTCACCCGCCTCTCCCCAGATTCGAACCTGCGACCTGTCCTGCCGGCAAAGGGGTTTAACCCACTGCGCCACCGGGGGCTCCTATTATTATTATTATTATTATTATTAGTAAAAAACAACTTGAAGGCACATAACAACAAGAAGAACTTGCAGCAAGAGAAATTATAGATAGCCAAGTAGAATTCGACCCAAAGTGAAAATCTCTCCAAAACTTCAGAATCTCAAAGATAGTGGTTAAAATGAACTACATCTTGTACTCTTTTTCAGATTTAGGGGGACTTGGTATGGAGTCTTCTGACAGATCTTTTGTGTGCCAATAGGCTCTGGTACAATGGTGACAGAAGAGGACAATGGTAGTGACCGTAGTAAATGATGAGGACCAAGTATTCACAATGTAATTATCTGTGTGGACCACGGTCCATTTGGTGTGGATTGTGTCTTTGTTGGATCTGTGGCTGTGGGAGACATAATTTTATTCATTAGAATCTGCAATTTAAGACCACATATTATTGTGACGTCATTTTGCCTGATGTAGTAATAGAACATGAAAAATAGAACATAAAATAAGATATGAAAGGTACTACATCTGGGCTTTCATTCTTATTACTTTGCTCTTTATCATGCTCTTATTGGACCTTTCTGGCATATTAAACATTTATATTGCATTGCATAGTATCTCAAAGAGACACCAAGATTAGTTTTTTGGAGGGAGGGAATAATGCGCAAATCTATGTATATTTAATATTTTAGTTAAAAGATAAATTGTTAAGCAACTGAAACTTATTGAATTGGTTAATGTTCCTAATATTTCTGTAATCCCAGAATGCTACACTTCTACATGTTGGATTAAGTTTCTTTGAGTAGTGTGCTGTTGAATAAGCATGCATGGATTAAAATTGGCTTTGAGTCTATTTGTGCAAAATGTACAAGAAAAAAAGAATATGACACTACACTTGAACTTTAGACAACTAGCAGTAAAAATCAAAGACCCTCTTGATCTATTAATAAAAAATATTTGCAGTGAAAATTATCTTTCGGTTTGCGCATCAAAGAATTTCAAGAAAAACTGCTAAACCTTCAAGAAATGATGTGGGAGGGAAAATAATATACCATTACATGAAAGAAGAAAAATTTATCTGACAGGCTGATTGATTTTGAAGTTGCTGATATGAAATGTCCAAGTGAGTCTCAGAAGGGTTAGTGAATGAGTGATAGCGTAATAAAGTTGCCTCATATATTTTACTGTAGATCACATGTGAACAGTTCCTTGATATGTTGGGTATGTAGTATTTAAAGCAATCTTCTGTGACACTTAGGTGCACAATTGTCTCCTCTAATTCATGTTCCTTTAATAAAAAGCTGCCTTAAAATTTGAACAAAATCAGAAGCACAGCAGGATGGAAGAACTATTTCACCCATTGTGGTTTGGCCTCTTAAACTTGTCTCATCACAACTACTTTCCTCATTTACAGAAATGGTTCAGGATCATATATGTTCATATATAAAGACATATTATAAACTTCCATCCTAATCTGAGAGTCATAGAGACTAAACTAACCACAAAGACTGTCTAATCCAGCTTCCTATCATGCAGGGATACAAGCTATAATATTCCTGCAAAAAGGAGAAGCAGTCTATTCTACTGTTGAATAGGCATTGACGCCAGGAAGTCCTTCCTGTATTTAGGTGGAATTTTTTTTTGTTATTAGTTTTCATAGTTTTTAGAACAGCAGAGATCAAGCTTGTTACATCTTTTACATGATATCCCTTCAGATATTTACAGAAGATTCTCATGTCACTTAATAAACTTTTATTTGTATACCGCTCTATCTGCCCAAGGGGACTCCGCGCAGTTTTCAGCATAGGTAAAGTATTGCAATTACTAACACAAAATATACAAAATAATCACTATAAAACATAGACATAATACTATATAACAGTTGTACATACTTAAAATTAACGACCAGTTCAATACTAATTGCCATCGGGCTAGTTCAGCTTCCAATGGCCAGAATTCCAGAGTGGGCCTCAACGACTACAAGAGGGCTAGTATAACAAAGTAGACTGAGGCCCGGGGAGTGGGTAAAGTGCAAACATGGTCCTGCCCGGTGGCCAAGGTGGGACCTGGAGCTATTTATTTCCATGGCCTGGTGGGGGCAAGAGAGAGGGCCTTCTCAGTTATTGCCCCTTGGGTATGGAACTCCCTCTCTGGCTAGATTAGATCAGACCCCTCCCTCCTGCCCTTCAGAAAGATGGTAAAAAACTTGGCTGTGGCACTAAACTTTTGGGAAAGTGCAATAAGGCAACAATAGGAAACTTTACCCTGCTGACCGGATCCGGTATGGCTGATCTGAGATGGTTTTAAACAATTGATTTTAAAGTGGAGGTAATTGATTTTAGTGTTTGTTTGTTTGCTGCATTTGTATACAGCCTTTCTCAGCCTGTGGAAGACACAAGGCGGTTAACAGGGCAAAATTCAATGCTTACAATGTCATTAATACAATTAAAAACATAACATATAATAAAACCTAAACAATCAATAAAATATACATTCATAGTGTCTGCTTGTTAAAAACGTCCGGACTCATTATCTAGTCGTTCCATTTTCCTACGTCAGTCATTCTGCATTTGCAAACACTTGTTCAAAAAGCCACGTCTTGACTTTCCCCCCGGATATTTATGTATATTTATAGTTTATTTTATGTTCCAGCATTGAATGTTTGCCATACATATGTTGTGATCTGCCCTGAGTTCCCTTCAGGGCAAGAAGGGAGGAACAGAAATGTTTTAAATAAATAAATAAATTTCAGGTAGCTAGGTATTCCTGTGTGACCTGTCTACCTATTCTGGACCAGTTATTTGTTCTGCTTGTACCAAGTTAAAAACTATTGTACTTTTTGGAGAAAAGTAAGGTTGGACACACACCTCCCAGAACCTGATTCCAGATTGTCTGATTTGAACTGGATTATATAATTATATCCAACCTAAGGCCAAGTAAGGCTGAATATTTGTTGTTGTTGTTCATTCGTTCAGTCGCTTCCGACTCTTCATGACCTCATGGACCATTCCACGCCAGAGCTTCCTGTCAGCTGTCACCTCCCCCAGCTCCTTCAGAGTCAAGCCAGTCACTTCAAGGATACTATCCATCCATCTTGCCCTTGGTCGGCCCCTCTTCCTTTTTCCTTCCATTTTCCCCAGCACCATTGTCTTCTCTAAGCTTTCCTTTCTTCTCATGATATGGCCAAAGTACTTCATCTTTGCCTCTACTATCCTTCTCACCAATGAGCAGTCGGGCTTTATTTCCTGAAGTATGGACTGGTTGGATCTTCTCGCAGTCCAAGGCACTCTCAGAACTTTCCTCCAGCACTACAGTTCAAAAGCATCTATCTTCCTTCGCTCAGCCTTCCCTATGGTCCAGCTCTCACATCTGTAGGTTATTACAGAGATTACCATTGCTTTGACTATGCGGATCATTGTTGCCAGTGTGATGTCTCTACTCTTCACTATTTTATTGAGATTGGACATTGCTCTCCTCCCAAGAAGTAAGCGTCTTCTAATTTCCTGGCTGCAGTCTGCGTCTGCAGTAATCTTTGCACCTAGAAATACAAAGTCTGTCACTACATCCATGTTTTCCTCCCTCTATTTGCCAGTTATCAATCAGTCCAGTTGCTAGAATCTTGGTTTTTTAAAAATCTTTAACTGCAACCCAGCTTTTGCACTTTCTTCTTTCACCTTGGTTAGAAAGTTCCTCAGCTCCTCCTCACTTTCGGCCATCAAAGTGGTATCATCTGCATATCTAAGGTTGTAATGTTTCTTCCAGAATTTTTTACCCCAGCCTTGCATCGCATGATGTCTTTTGCATACAAGTTGAATAGGTTGGGTGAGAGTATACAACCCTTTTGTACGCCTTTCCCAGTCTTGAACCAGTCTGTTGTTCCATGGGCCAGTTCTGACTGTTGCTACTTGGTCCTTATACAGATTCCTCAGGAGACAGACAAGGTGGCTTGGTATGCTCATACCACCAAGGACTTGCCACAATTTATTATGATCCACACAGTCAAAGGCTTTAGAATAGTCAATAAAACAGAAATAGATGTTTTTCTGATCCCAGATTATCTTCTTATCCCATATTATCTGGTAGTGCAGACTCATATAATCCAATTCAAAGCAAATAATCTGGGATCGGATTCTGGAATATAAGGCAGTGTAGATCCAGCCTACGTGTTGAGCACTCCCACCTTCTTTTTGTCATCTACTACCATTTACCATTAAATTATCTAATATAATGTGTTTTTAAAAAAGTCAGATAGTAATGTTCAAAATCATAGCCTTAATAGCCATGACTTATAGCAGCTGTGAAACTGAGAAAAAGTGATTTCTACTACAACCTTCAATGTACTCCAGTCCACTTTTTCAGATGAATGGAGTGAAGCCTCTTAGGCAAAGATATATGCTGCTAAGTGTGAGTCAAGATGTTACAAATGCAAAATGTGCTTATGGTGATGGAGTGCCTAGTTCAGTATCCATGGTCGTAGTAAAGAGTAAAGAGACAAAAGTGGGCGGCAGGTTTTACACACAAATCAAGATGAACAAGTAAACATATGAAAGTGGAAGAAAGACATAATTCCAACTGAACTCCTTCCTCTAGTATATGTTTATTTGCTCATGAATTGGAATGAAAAAATACTACTAATGAAGACATTTTCCCACTCTTCTTCATTAATTTCTTTTTTAAATCTCAAAGGTACTATGGGATTCTCTTATATACTTTCATACTAGTAACACAACATATACCTATAATCTTTCTGAAAATGCAGCCCCATATGATAGAGAAAGATATGAAAGCTATCAATGCCTTATTTTTAAAAAATGTGGGTACATTGAAGAACATCTAAATATCTAATTTTGTAATGTTCTCTTTTAAAAAGAAATATGCTTAGTGGGTTGCTGTGGGTTTTCCGGGCTGTATGGCCATGTTCCAGAAGCATTCTCTCCTGATGTTTCACCCACATCTATGGCAGGCATCCTCAGAGGTTGTAAGGTCTGTGGAAACTAGGCAAGTGAGGTTTATATATCAGTGGAATGTCCAGGGTGGGAGAAAAAACTCTTGTCTGCTTGAGGCAAGTGGGAATGGGCCAGCTTGATAGCATTTAATGTTTCTGTTTTTTAAAAAATACATCATAACATAAAACAATATCCTATGCTACATCAAGTCACATTTTGAACAGATCCTTCAAAATCAGCAGGATTTACATTAGTCATTACTAACTCAGTCTCACTGATATCCATGGATATACTTTTAGATCCAATCAAATACGGATAATAAACCAATCTGGACTTAGAAAGAAACATCAACCCTATATTTATTTCCAATTATACTTAGATAGAAATTCAGGTATATTATTAACACTCTGAACCCAACCTTACTTACATCACTAGGTTATTTGAAGAGTAAACAAGTAATCATGTGATGTTAAAGACTAGTTTAATATGACACCTTCACTATCCACAGCCTCAAGGGAGGCGTTCCATGACACATATAGACTGTGGATACCTGAAACTAAATAATAGCCAACTATATATTTTGATTCTACCTGGACTGGAAGCATACCATAGAATTGCATTGTAAGACCTACAGAAGTCCACGAACCCTTCTGGGAGGGTAAAGAGCATGGGTAAGTGGAATAATGGATACTGAATCAGTAGATAACAGGGTCATACTTTAATCTTGATTTTAGTAGGCTCTTCATTTGAACCCCTTATGTCTATGAGATGCTACTAATATGGCATTTTATTTTCAAAACAGAAAGTGTTACAAAGGCACACCTTTGTCTATTGCACAGCATCTGCACCTCAATTCGCAAGTGGGAGGTTATGCAGCAGTTTCTGGTTGCTTAAAAAAATAGTCCAGTGACTGAGTGTTACTGGGAGCCCCTGGTGGCACAGTGGGTTAAAGCGCTGAGCTGCTAAACTTGCTGACCGAAAGGTTGCAGGTTTGAATCCGGGGAGCGGCATGAGCTCCCGCTATTAGCCCCAGCTTCTGCCAACCTAGCAGTTCAAAAACATGAAAATGTGAGTTGATCAATAGGTACCACTCCAGCGGGGTCATGCAGTCATGCTGGCCACATGGCCTTGCTGGCCACATGTTAACCTACGGACAACAACTTAGAAATGGAGATGAGCACCAGCCTCCAGAGTCGGATACGACTGGCCTTAATAACAGGGGAAAACCTTTACCTTTACCTTAATCAGGCCCGTAGCTAGGATTTTGATTCGGGAGGGGGGTTGAGTTTGATTCATGGGGGGGGGGGGAGTTTGAATCGAGGGGGGGGGCTGAATTTGATTCAGGGGGGCTGAGTTTGCTTTGGGGGGCTGAGTTTGATTCAGGGGGCCTGAGTTTGATTCAGGGGGCTGAGTTTGATTCAGGGGGGCTGAGTTTGCTTCGGGGGGCCGAGTTTGATTCGGAGGGGCTGAGTTTGATTCGGGGGGGGGCTGAGTTTGATTCAGGGGGGTTGAGTTTGATTCAGGGAGGTTGAGTTTGATTTGGGGGGGCTGAGTTTGATTTGGGGGGGCTGAGTTTGATTAAGGGGGGATAAGTTTGATTCGGGAGGGGGGTTGAGTTTGATTCATGGGGGGGAGGCTGAGTTTGATTCGGGGGGGTTGAGTTTGATTCAGGGGGGCTGAGTTTGATTCAGGGGGGTTGAGTTTGATTCAGGGAGGTTGAGTTTGATTGGGGGGGCTGAGTTTGATTTGGGGGGGTGAGTTTGATTAAGGGGGGATAAGTTTGATTCGGGAGGCTGAGTTTGCTTTGGGGAGGCTGAGTTTGTTTCGGGGGGGGGGGTTGAGTTTGATTCAGGGGGGCTGAGTTTGATTGGGGCGGTGTGGCTCAGAATCTATCCTAGCAAACCTTTTGTATCATTACCACAATAACCCCATGCATATGGGATATATTGAGCATGGTGATCAGATCATGATATGAATAAACATAACAGTTTAAATAATGTACCAGGAAGGCCTTCTCGCAGACCATCCTGAGAATTTCGAGGGGGGACTGAAGCCCCTCAAGCCCCCCCCCCGACCTTAATTGAGTGTTAAGCTTTGCTGGTGTGAAGGAATGGTTTAAAAATAAACCCTGTGGTTTTGCAGATATATGGCCTTGAAGGGGCCCTGCTATTTTTTTTTAAAAAAAAGATATAACATTCCTACCCATAAATCCCACCAAAATCTATTTGAGAAAGAATGAGGAAAACACCACTGATGGGTGCGATGAGAATGTCACATTAATGTTTTAGGTCCCTTTTTCCTTAGGTGATTCACATCTGCATTTTTATTTTTTATTTTTATTTCGCTTTAAAAAATCTTTATAAATCCTACAATGATTTTCTGCTTGCAAATCTGAACCAAATCTTTGGTAGAGAGGAATCAGGAAAGGGAGGAGGTGAAAGATATGGATGTGAGGGGGAAGACGCAAAACAGGTTATGTAGCTTTAAAACCACTCCCATCAGTATGAATTATAACACTACTAGGTTGGAACTAGGAATGACTGGTAGTGGAAAGAACGTGTGATCAGTGGGGGGAAAGCCATAAGAGTAATTCAAGGGGAAACAGTATTGAAAAAAGATCCAACATTAGGACAGTAGGTTGATAAGTGCACCATGTGAATTTTACAGTTCTGAGATAAAATGCAAATGTAGATGGGTCCTTAATTGTCTTTCCTATTTCAAAGGAGCCCAGGGGACCAAACAGTGAAAAGTTGTTCCCTCAAAACCACTTGGGTCTATGCAACTGATATACTCTTAGTCAGAATATTTATACTCAGGTCAGAGTTTCCCAGAATAAACAAGCATTAGAAAAACTGGCCATAAAAAATGCATTTTGGGATGTGAGTCTATCCATATTTCTTATATCTTGAATTTTTTTTATCATCCAATCTTTCTCTTCCGGTATCTCTTTCCTTTTCCATAGTCTTGCATAGCATATCCTTGTTGCGGTGGTTAGTAGAAATAATAGTTTATCTTTATTTTGTCTATTTTTGTTCAGTAAGAAGGTTTCTGGATTTAATGATATCTTTATCTCGAATATTTCTTGAATATTTTTTGTATTTTTTCCAATTTTTTTTGCACTGCTGCACGTCCACCACATGTGGAAGTATGATCCTTCTATTTCTCCACACTTCCAGCAGAAAGTGTTGGTGTTTTTATAATATTTCCCAAGTTTCCGTGGAGTTAAGTGCCAACTGTATGCCACCTTTATCCAATTTTCTTGCAGATATGCCGCATAAGTGTATTTTAGTTTTTTCTCACATTCCTGATCTCCAAAAACAAAGAAAATCCTAGGAAATAAACTAATTGGAACCAAGTCACAGAATACTTAAAAAGAAATAAAATGAAAATATTGATATGAGGAGGAAATAATATATGCCAGGACTGAAAGAGAAAAAAGAGGGTGGGAGAAGAAAGAAGAAAGAGAGAAAACATAGGAAAACGAGAAAACTTCGGAAAAGATACCCGGGAGTCAAAATATTCTATTTTTCTTTTATTTTTTCCACTTTTTTTTAATTATTCCTTTCTTTTCCTTTCTATTCTTTTCCTTTTAAAGATTTCAATTGATTTTAAGGAAAATTCTCAATAAAGATTATTTTAAAAATGCATTTCGGGACCTAGCGATTTTAGAAAATTGTGCTCTTTTGAAATCTAAAGGTCATCTAGCATGACTGGATAGAAACACAGAAATAACATTTTTACTCAAATCCGCAAAAGTCAAAACAGCAAACGTGGAGGCCCCAAAATCCAAAAAAGTCTGAAATATAGGACACTTTGGATCCCAAATATTTCAGATAAGGAATATTCAATTTGTAATGTTCTGAAATTTTCTTAAATAAGTGTTGCTCCTCTTATGACATAAAACTGTTTTAATTCACAACAATCCCATATTGTAAATGTGGAACAGATTCCCAGCAGCTTCCCTTGCCCACCCAACTGAAAAATGAGCACATGTGCGTGATGCAGGAGGACACTTAATAGGACAGTTCCTTGATGGGGCCTCTCAGTTATTGCTCCTCGACTCTGGAACACCCTTCCCAGGGAGGACCTCCCCCTTTGCAAAAGCAAAACATAAAATTTTTTGCAAAACTCAAGAAATCAGAATTTTCCTCATAGCCTTGGGTTAAGAAACATGCTATACTGCATAGGAACTATATCTGTATTTAGCAGAATTCAATGCAACATGAGCTTGCAGTAGAAAACAAAAGAGAAAACCTCAGTATGCTCTTGTAAGTTAAAAAGGTAGACTTTTTTTCAGTGAAGAAATCTTAGATAGAAAATGTTTATATCAGGATGTTTTAATTCTTTGTCTTAATGTATAAATGTTCATTCAGGCTTGATGTTTTAATATGCTTAATGGTTTTAATTTATAAGGTAAAGGTAAAGGCTTTCCCTTGACATTAAGTCCAATCATGTCCAACTCTGGGGGTTGGTGCTCTTCTCCATTTCTAAGCCGAAGAACCGGTGTTGTCCGTAGACACCTCCAAGGTCATGTGGCTGGCATGACTGCATGGAGCGCCATTAATTTATAGTTATATGTTATTGTCTAGATATTATGTTTTGGTTTTCACATCGTGGTTCAGCATTGAATTTTGCCATTATTATGTTGGAAACCACTTTGTGTCCCCTCAGGAGTGAGAAAAGCAGTATATAAATGCAGTAAATGAATGAATGGAAAAAGAGATGATCACCTATATATTAGAGGAAGAGCCCTGAAACTCATTCTCACATGTGAATGTCAGCCATCCTGAGGAAAGAGCCTCACGAATCCTCCCTTCTTGGACAAAGTGGCATAAAAGACTAAGGGCCCTTCCAGACATGCCTTGACTGTGATGGGTCAAGGGCTTACTTGAGGCCTCAGGTAAACTCAAGTTAATCCGGAGTCAGGCCCGTAGCCAGGATTTTGATTCGGGGGGGGGGGGGGAGGGGGCTGAGTCTGAGTGAAAGAGGGTCTACCCTAGCAAACCTTTTGTATCATTACCCCAATACCCCCATTATTTTGGGATATATTGAGCATGGTGATCAGATAATGATATGAATAAATGTAACAGTTTAAATAATGTACCAGTAAGACCTTCTCGCGAACCACCATGAGAATTTGGGGGGGGAGGGGGGTGAAGCCCCTCAAGGCTCCCCCCCCCCTACTACATGCCTGTCCAGAGTAAACTGGGATTTCCCAGGTTACTCAGGATTAATTTGACACCTGGAAAGATCTGGACTTTAATGTAAGGTCCAGATCTTTCCAGGTGTGGACCTGTGGAGATTGATTTCTGGGACTGCATTCTGTGATCCTGGGAGCCAATCCCCATTGCTACCCCAGTTCTTTGGGCTCTAAGAACCCGAAAGAATGGGATGGCATCCCCACCACCCCAGTTCCCGGTTTTGCCCCCCAAACCTATTGGAGGGACCAGGCTGCATGTACAGGCCCCCTCAAAAACAGCTTCTGATTCATCCAAATGATGCGTAGGGAGGTTGCGGGGAGTCCGTCTTCCCCCCACAACCTCTCAATATGCCATTTTGACAAATCAGAAGCTGTTTGAGGGGCCTGTGCATGCAGCAAGGCCCCTCCAATAGGTTTGGGGGGCAAAATGAGGAACTGGGATGCTGGGGGTGCCCCCCATTCCTTTGGGTTCTTAGAACCCAAAGAACTGGTGTGGCAATGGGGATTGGCCGCCAGGATCACAGAATGCCATTTAATCTTTTAGTATACTATCATCTCTCAATGACTAGGTGATCAAAACATTTTTGGAGCCGAAGGTTGCCTACCCCTTTCATACAGTAAGTGTCCAAATATATGAAATAAAGGAATCAAACACACATCCCATAACTCACACAATATGGTTAATGAAATGCATAGTAACTATGTCTTTGAAAAAAATTGAAAGAGAAACGTTTTTTGAACCACAACTGCAAATATATTACAAACAGGAATTCTGGGAAGTTCAAAACAACAACAACAACAACAACAACAACAAAGCCATAATTTAGGCTTTTTTAAAAAACTGCCATATAATCCAGATTATCAAAGCAGATAATCCACATTATGTGCTTTGAATTGGATTATGAGTTTGCATTGCCATTTAATCCAGTTCAAAGCAGATAATCTGGATTCAGAAACTAAATGCATGGCAGTGTAGATCCAGCCTTAGTGCTATATGGACAACAGCTCCTGGGGTATCTGTAAAGCAAGCATTATTCTTCCATGTAGCTCCTGCAGAGCCAGAGTTTGAGATTATTCAGCAAGTTCTTTCCTATGATGTCTCTTTGTACTGCTACACTAAGCAAAGCACTACAGCGTACTATCAAACTCCGGTCCACAAACATAAGCTTTCAGCAGATTCCGACAGCTTTATTCAGAAAACAGAGTTGATTACAATACCTAGTTGTTGTCCAGACTGAAAACTTTCAGTTACGCTAAAACACAAAGCAGTTCAAATATTTCCATGGGCTTTCAGCCCATTCACCAACAATTCATAACATGCTGTCTTTCTGGGCCTTACCCCTCCTTCTCCCTCTTAGCAGGTGTCTCACAGAAATGACCATGGCAACTCCAAGCTCGGTTTTCCTCCCACATATTACCCCAAGCTGTGAATGAAAAAAATCCCTCTTCCCAAGTATCACCAGCTGTGGAGCACATCTCATCATTCAGTATTACAGAGAACAAACAAAAGAATGACAAGATTATGACAAGCACCAAGAATGGCATTGCTTAGTTTTTAATATATAGTTTTCAATGTGTTCTGTTTCCATATGGTGATCTTCTAATATGTGGCTGCAAATATCATTCAGAAGCAATTAGTTGCAGAAAGCTGATTGCTTCAAACTCATAAAAATCTGGATGTACTATCACATAGTCCTAAATACCTCAAAGGCATCAGATCTTAGAAACCAATAAGGGTTACCACCATGGTTAATACTTGGATGGGAGACAGCCAAATACTACTACCAGCTGTTGCAGGTTACACTTCAGGCTGGATCTACACTTCCTTACATCTCCAGATCTAATTTCAGATTATCTTCTTTGAACTGGATTATATGAGTCTACAATGCCAGATAATCTGAGATAAGCAGATAATCTGGGGTCAGATCCTGGGATACATGGTGGTGTAGATCCAGCTAAAGGCCCCTTCTGTACTGCCCTATATCCTAGGATCTGATCCCAGATTATCTTCTTATCCCAGATTATATGGTAGTGGAGACACATAATCCAGATTAAATCAGATAATCTGGGAACTGATCCTGGGCTATAGAACAGTGTAGATCCAACCTAAGGGCCCTTCCAGACATGACTTAGGATCTCATCATACTTACTTCTGGAAGTATTGTACGATGCTTCCACTCCATCTGAAAGATGGACAGGCATGCTGCCCATCACACAATGCAGAGGATCGTCCTGTGGAGGCTTCTCCTCCAACTGGAGTGGAAGCGTCGTTTGTCACTTCAGTCTCAACATGGGAGTCATTTTGATGCACTAGAAGCTTTCGATGGAGGGGCCTGAGTATGCACTGAGGCCCCTCAGGTAAATTTAGGGAATAAATGTGGGGAGGAGTCTGTGAGGGGAGCCCCTCCCACTCCTTCGGGCTCCAGGATCACTGTGGGGACCTGTGGGGATTGACCTGTGAGTCAATCCCCACAGGTCCAGCACCTCAAAAGATCTGGAGCTTTCAGTAAATTTTGGATCTGTTGAGATGTTTTATTAATCTGGGTTTTCCTGAGGCTTAATCCGCCACCTCCCTCCTGTCTTTTAGAAGAAAAATCAAGACCTGGTTATGGGACCAAGCGTTCGATCAGCAAGTGGAAGAAGTCTTAGCAACTTATGGTAAAGAACTGATCTGGACTGGATTTTGGATTCTGATTTTAATAGAAGTGTGTCAATCAATTGCTTTAATTGCTGTTTTAATATTTTAATGTACTGCTGATTGTTTTATGATGTTGGCACCACATGGTGCTTTTGTGAGGCTGCCCTGAGTCCCCCCTCGGGGGTGAGAAGGGCAGGCTATAAATATAGGAAATAAATAAATAATATTGGACACCTCAGGTAAACCCATGACCTGTCAGGGGGTTCTGGGCCTTTATGGAAAGCAAGGGAAATCTATCTACCCTATATACTTGAATATAAGCCGGGTTTCTCAGCCCTTTTTAAGGGCTGAAAAAGCCCCTTTCAGTTTATGTTCAGGTGAAGGAGCGAGGGAGACGGGCGTTGCTGAGGGGGAGCCATTGCCATTTGTGATGCTCTTCAATGTGGCTAAATGGAAGCGGGTGCCTCCCTGAGGCAACAAGGCCGCACTTGAGGGAGGGCGAGGGCGAAGAGGGGGAGCTCATGCTTTGCCACCAGCAGATGTGCTGAGGGAGAAATGTCCAACTCCCAATCTTCACCTGCCTCCTTGCTGTCCGGCCACTCACCGGAGCCAGGAGAAGGAGGTCCTCTTCACTGCAATAATTTGGCAGCGAGGGCCAGGAGCCTCCCTGAGCCAGATGGGGGGAAACAAAGTAAGAAAAAGGAGGAGGAGGAGAATAAGGAAGATGAGAAGAAAAGGAAGAAAGAAAAAAGAGCAGAAGGAATAGAGGAAGGAGAAGAGGAAGAAAAAGAAAGGAGGAGGAAGAAGAGGGGGAAGTAGGAAGAAAAAGGAGGAGAGGAAGAAAAAGGAAGAGGCTGGTGAGGAGGGGAAGCTAGGCACTTATCACTCAGCGCATCCCAGTGGTGAGGCATACGTTCCTCCTTCTCGCCCTCTCTCAAGTGTGTCCTTGTTGTCTCAAGGAGGCTCCTGGCCCCCGCAGCTACCATGATCCCAGCCCAGTCAAAGAGGAGGAGGAGGAGGGAGAGGAGGGAAGAGGGAAGTGGCCGGACAGTGGCTGGAGAGGGAAGGAAGGAAGGAAGGAAGGAAGGAAGGAAGGAAGGAAGGAAGGAAGGAAGGAAAGAAACCCTGCTCTTCTGCCCAGCCCACGCAAACCTGGGTAACTTCCTCTCCTTCGCCTCTTCCTTTTTCTTCCTCTGCTCCTTTTTCTTCCTTCTTTTTCCCCTTCTCCTCCTCCTAGTCATTTTTCCTCTTCTTTTCTTCCTCTCCCTCTCCTCCTTCCTCTATTCTTCCTCCTAGAATCCTAGAGTTGGAAGAGACCTTGAAGGCCACCCAGTCTAACCCCCTGCCAAGAAGCAGGAAACGCAGATTCAAAGCACCCTGACAGGTGGTTATCCAGCCTCTGCTTAAAAGCCTCCTAAGAAGGAGCCTCCACCACACTCTAAGCAGCTCTCACAATGAGGAAGTTCTTCCTCATGTTCAGGTGGAATCTCCTTTCCTGCAGTTTGAAGTCATAGTTCTGTGTCCTGGTCTCCAGGGCAGCAGAAAACAAGCTTGCTCTCTCCTCCCTATGACTTCTCCTCACCTCTTGATCCCTGGCCCTCATGATGTCTCCACTCAGCCTTCTTTTCTGAAGGCTAAACATGCCCAGGTCTTTAAGCTGCTCCTCATAGGGCTTGTTCTCCACACCCTTGATCATTGTAGTCGCCCTCCTCTGGACACATTCCAGCTTGTCAACATCTCCTTTCAATTGTGGTGCCCAGAATTGGACACAGTGTGATTCCAGGTGTGGTCTGACCAGGGCGGAATACAATAGAGGGGTAGCATGACTTCTCTGGATCTAGGCACTAGACTCCTATTGATGCAGGCCAAAATCCCATTGGCTTTTTTAGCCACCACATGACATTGTTGGCTCATGTGTAACTTGCTCAAATTAATGGGACTGTCATAAGTCAACAGGTGACTTTAAAGCATATGTATTCTAATGTATCCTTTTGCAATGGACTGTCTACAGACGTCACATGCAACTCCTGGAACGATTCCACCAGCGCTGCCTCCGGAAAATCCTACAAATCCCGGAAAATCCTGCAAATCTCTTGGGAAGACAGACGGACAAACGTCAGTGTGCTGGAAGAAGCAAAGACCACCAACATTGAAGAAATGGTCCTCCGCCATCAACTCCACTGGACCGGCCATGTTGTCCAGATGCCCGACCACCGTCTCCCAAAGCAGTTGCTCTATTCCAAACTCAAGAATGGAAAACGGAATGTTGGAGGACAGGAAAAAAGATTTAAAGATGGCCTCAAAGCCAACCTTAAAAACTCTGGCATAGACACTGAGAACTGGGAAACCCTCGCCCTTGACCGCTCTAGCTGGAGGTCAGCTGTGACCAGCAGTGCTGCAGAATTTGAAGAGGCACAAATGGAGGGCGAAAGGGAGAAGCATGCCAAGAGGAAGGCGCATCAAGCCAACCCCGACAGAGACCGCCTTCCACCTGGAAACCAATGCCCTCACTGCGGAAGAAGATGCAAAGCAAGAATAGGGCTCCACAGCCACATATGGGCCCACAAGAACACTGGAAGACAATCATCCTCAGAAAACGAGGGATCGCCTAAGTAAGTAAAGTTTGCAATGGTTGGTAGTCTTGGAACATCAGCTCCAAGGTTTATTTTCTAGGTGGCACAACAGAGGTATTCTATTTGGTTTCTAATATTGGAATCCTCTTCCCATGAGCTTTTTGTCTCTATTATATACGAAGAAGCATCTGTTGCCATTATTTGGATAAAATATCCCTGCTTCACAAAACCACAGCAAAGCAAATTATGATTACTATTGTACTCATTGTAATTGGCACAGGCTCTTCAGGATTTCAGAAAGGAGTCTTTCGTAGTCCTCCAGAATCTGTTGCATATGAAGGATGTGCTGAAACATTGCACTATATAACTTTATGAATAACTAGAAGAGCTTCATTTTTGAGTCCTGAGTGTTTACCATAATGGTAGCAATAGATGTCTTCATTCTTCATCTCTCCAAATTACAGTAATTAGGAAACACAATTTCTTTTATTTGACAATATGTTTTTGAAGCTTGTTGCAATCTCATAGATGAGTTCAGAAATATTAGAAAACAGACCGTGCTCAGAACACATTAATGATCCCAGAGCACCTGAAATGCTATCTTCTTAATGAATAGAACTGCCAAAAAAAATGTCCTTTCTGATATGGATTTTGAAAGCCAGATCACACTCATTGCTTGGCCTCTTTATGGCTGTTCAGTCAACAATGGGAATGAAAAGATCCCAGGTGTATTTTATGTCTAAAAGTACGGATATAGACAGGGGTTATGGTGGGGAAGTACAACATAAAAGCAAGAACTCTTACCTCCCAGTTTGTAAGAGGGAATGCATGAGTTCTACCTTTTGATTTTAGTGAACCACCTTCCATCCAGTGGTTTTTATAGAGTTGAAAGTCAGGGCCACAGTTTTGGAGTCCAGCAGGCTAGTCTCTGGGGGTCCTTCTACACAATACTAAAACATGAGTGGAAATGGGTTAAAATACCCTACTTCTGCTCACTTTCTCATCCTCACCCCCAACCCAAAACCCAAGCTTTCTCTGTGGGGGTGGCTACATGCTATCCTGACTGAAATAGGAAAAGCATGAAACCCCAAATTTCCCCCCTAAAACTTATTGAAAAGCATCTCTGGTAGCCATTAAGCCTCTCCTTGCATCCTCCGGAGTGATGGAAATGACACCTGAGGAGATGGGAAGGGTGAGGAGGAAAATCCCTCTGCCCACTTCCCCATCTTCTCACATGTCATTTCCTCCACTCAGGACATGACAAGATAATTAATGGCTGTCAGGGACCCTTTTCAATACATTTTAGGGGGAAATTTGGGACTTGGGGGGAGAGGGTGGGTGCCCTCTCGCAGCTTTGGGCTCCAGGAGCCCAAAAGTGCAAGATGGCTGAGTAAATTGACCTCCGGGAAACACGTGATGCATCTCAAGAGTCAGTCCATACAGGCCCAATACCTCATTAGACCCTCATATTTCATTGTGATACAGAGCTAATCAGGTATTTAATTGATGCGGAGTAAACCAGGGAAACCTGATTTACTCAGCATTGATTCTCTTTTGCTGGAGCGTTAATTTGCTTTTGTAGGGTTTGAATTAAAGGCCTGTCAGGAAGGGATATAGAAAGTAATGTTGTTCTCTTGGCTTAAATCCCTGGATTGTTGATGTGACAGAGTAAGAGGATGGTTTCTTCCATTCACCCAATAATTTAGTAATTTGTTTCTACTATATTGACAGTATGAAGGAGCTGGGAGTGACAACAGCTGACAGGGAGCTCTGCTGTGGGCTGGTCCATGAGGTCATGAAGAGTTGGAAGTGACTGACTGAATAAACAACAACAAAGGGAGCGGTGTCGATTTGTTTTTTCTTGGCTACCAGCTGATATAAATATTGCATACCATCCAATGTTTCATACATGAAAACTGGGACTGGTATGGCTGGAATTAGAGATGTACAAAGAAATGTCCAAATTTGCTGATAGAATAAATTATGCAGGGTAGTGAGAACAGCGATGATAAAAAGTTTCAGAAAGATCAAGCTTTAGATTAAGATAATGGGTTTTAAAATAGTAATTGAATATTCAATTAAAACAAGTATAAATAAACACTAAGTGTAAATAGTTAAATAAACCAAGTGACGCATATTATGGCTACAAGTGAAAATCCCAACTTTGCATATATTTGATGAGATGTGTCTTGGCAGCAGCTGACCAAAGGGTCCAGGGTTTGTGGTTGATATATCTGTGAAAATGTCAACCTAGTGTGTGTCTGTGTTGTTTTTATATGCCTCTAAATTGATTCTGACTTATAGGGGCTCTCTTCTAGGATTTTAAAGATAGATTTATTCAGTTTGCCACTGCTTTTCTCTAAGGCTGAAAGTGTTGTGACTTGCCTGAGCTCACCCAGTGGGTTTTCATGGCTGAGTGGGGATCCAAACCCTGGTATCTTGCTCGCTGTAATATCTGGGTATTGGGATTTTTTTAAAGAGCAAATTCCAAGGATTTTTAGATAACTATAAAAGGAATCAGAAATACAAGAGCCAATAGCATATTTTATTGTTGTGCATTTTCAAGTTGTTTTTAATTTATGGGGACCCAAAGCAACTCTATGACAGGGTTTTCTTGATAAAATTTCTTTTAGAGAGAATTTAACTTTGCCTTCCTCTGAGGTCCCTTCTACACTGTCATATAATCCAGATTATCAAAACAGATAATCCACATTATCTGCTTTGAACTGGATTAGATGAGTTTGCACTGTCATATAATCCGGTTCAAAGCAGAGAATCTGGATTTTATATGGTAGTGTAAAAGGGTCCTAAGATGGCTAACTTGAAATTTCAGTTTTAGTGAGACTAAAGGCTCATGCATAACAAGGAAGTTTTTATGCCATCATTGAGTGCAGCAATGTCTCTGGGGTCCCATCCAGACAGTACCTTTCTCCCAGGAGCTTCCGCAGCAAACAGGAGGGTGCTGTTTCCTCAAAGTGCAGGAGGAAGTGCTATAAGTGGCAAAAAATGCAAGATTTTCAGGTGTAGGAATATCCCGGTTCTTAGCCAAAATTCTACAACTTCAAATGTATGTCCTTACAAGTGGAAATCACAGGATTTTTTTTTATCTAGGTCTGTTCCCAGGTTTTAGATGTTTGTTCCTGATTAGTCGGTTCCTACAAAGAACGTGATAGTTGAGTAGAAGGCGAAAACTTTGTTTATGTGCCAGAAACTTCATGAAACATGTGGAGGGCACATTTTCTCTGGCCAGGACAAAGTTGTGGCCCCCTAGTCAACATTGTACATCTTTTCACAATAAGAGCGATCAAGAACAGACATGTAACCCAGGAACAACACCCTGTCAGCACAGATGGCCCTGCAGTTTATATAACCTAGAAACTGAACTTGTACAATTATTCACATCTTCACATCTTAAGGTTTTGTTTTTTTTAAAAAAAAACTATCCAAAATTTCTGGTGGAAGTCCTGCAGCGGCCATATTGGGAGCCTCTCAATCCCTCAATGAATCAGCAAGTGTGGATGATGGAAGTAGAAATCCTGGGACCAACAGGTCCCAACACCTCTTCTGAAGTCCCAGGATTATTATTTTTTTTTTTTTTGCCTCTAACTAAAACCCATGATTTGGTGCTGCCTGGAAGCGCCCTGGCAGAACTGTCCTGGATGAAGCTAGGCTATACTTCATTGGAGGTTTTTAACCTAGGATTGGATGAGTACTTCTCAGTAATGCCATAGCATCAGAGGGTTGGACTAAATAACCCTTTACTCTAAAAAAAAAAAGAAATTAGGAAATGGGAAGGAAAAATAATCTGATACATTTCAGGATAAAAAACAAATGCACTTGAGGATGGGAATAAAATGAATCTGGTGTTGGGGATTGCTAACAAATTGGGCAACAGAACTGTTGATTGGATATTTTAAAACAAAACAAACCAAGACCTATAGTAATAAATACCAGAACCTCCCAACATATTGCCTGTCTAGAAGAAATACATTCCAAGAGCTACCTGATTGAGCTTTGCTGGATTTTAGCCACGCCTTTCACTTCTTATAGTGCCCCAGAGCAATTGTAGATCAGGATATCGTGGAGAGTGAAATGGAAGACTTAGGACAAACATTAGCACTTAAGCCCTGCAGATGTATTGGAATCCTGCCAGCTGTCCAAAGATTCCAGGAGCCCATATGCCATGCAGAAGAATCATGTCTTGCCATTTTGACTGTTTGAAAGGATTTTAGTTTCTTTTTAATCATCATTAATTGTTTCCAACAACTGCTCTTTCTTCTTAAATGTGTTCTACATTCCTTGCACTTGTACAAAAGCACTTGTCCATTATTGCTGCTCAGCTTCATGAGAATGGATTCGCAATGTATCTTATTTTTGAAACATTATCTCCCGTCAGGGCCTATTATAAAGTGACTTGGAATCAATAATTCAAAAACAAAAGGTTTTAAAACCTTGCATGCTCAACACTTTTGTGTACTTTTCCATACAACCAGATCCACATTGCCAAATGCCTCTATTTTTTAAAGCAGCATTTCTATTTGTTTCAAACTGAATATTTTAAAACATAAATATAACAGTCCTGGCAGCCCAGTTCTATGAACGTTCACATGAAAGTAGGGTCCTACTGTGTTTGCTCACATTTACTCCCAGCATAGTATTCATAGGAGTGCAGACTGAGACATCTTGCACTGTTATCTTAGTCTAGAGAATGTGAATAATCTTTCAAGTTTGGAAAATGTTATTTCCCCTGAAGTGTAACATGCACAGTTCTTTGCCATCTCTGGTTAAATAGCTTTGATGGGTTTTTGAAACAACACAAAAACCTTGAAGAAATGTTTGCTAAGAGTGGTTTATTTCCACAAAAATGATTTTTTCTCAGAGGCTTAGAGATAAGGAGAGAAAAAGCAGGTGTTTGTGAAGTGATGTCATGGGTGGGATTGAGAACTTTTAAGTGGTTTCTGAGCTCTCAGGCCTTTAATGGGAACAACATTATAAAAAGGGGAAACAGCTCCCCATTTCTAGTTCCTGGTTCCTGTATTTCAAGATTCTTAGTTGGGGGGGGGGAGGTAAAATGCATTAGGAAAATAGGGGGAAGAAATAGACATATATGTGGGGGTTGTAGTTATATAAAATAACTATCCGAATTTATGTATTGTAAATGAAACCTTAATAAAAATCTAAATTAAAAAAAAGATTCTTGGTTTGATTCCTATTTTTGATTTCATTGTCTTGGAGGTTTTGCCTTTCTTGTGTTCCTGTTTTCATGTTTATAGATATAATTTTTGAACAATATCCTGCTTGAGGACTCTTTTGCTTCATGTTAACTCAAGTCTCTGTGGATTTTGACTACAGAGCAAGCAGCCTTGCAAGTGGGCTCTACCAGGAAGGTGCTTAGCAGAGAAGGAAATAGTGGTGATCCTGCTTTCCCAGAGAGAAACACTTTATCTTTCATTTCCAATAGTGAGAGTCCTGATCTACTGGTAAAATGATTGTATATTGTGTGTGCTTACAGTACCAGAATAGAAGTAGGTAAGGTTTTTTTTCAGGTGTAGCTAATTCTTCTGTGAAATGGTGTTGATCATATTCAAAGGACACAACACGCAAAAAGTTTTCTCTACTTTTCATCTGAACGAAAAAAAGAAAAGTTCAAGTACCAAATTAATTCTCACATCCATGAATATCATACCACCAAATACAGTTATTTTTAGTTTTTATTTATTTGCTTTCATTAGTTCTACACATTGGTCTTGCGTCTTTCATGGGGAGAAAATCAATAAACCTAGCTCTGGTGAGATGGCATCTTTCCCTGTCTCTACGGGTGCATCTACATTGTAGAATTAATGGAGTCTGATAGCACTAACTGCCATGGCTCAATGCTATGGAATTCAGGGAGGGGTAGATTTTATTTTCTCTGCCAAAGAGCCCTAATGTCCTCCCCTCAAATTACAAATTACAGGATTCCAAAACACTGAGCAATCACAGTTAAACTGGTGTCAAACTGCATTAATCCTACAGTGTAGATGCACCCTGTGTTTAAGAACAACAATAATAACAAATACACTGTGTTGTGCCATCATTGAAGAGAAAATTATGTGTCTGTACATCTGCAAGGTGTGTCTCATGTGTCTTTGTAGAGAAAGAGTGATTATATGAGACTCAGAATAGTTGTGTGGGAGTCAGAGAGCATGGGTTTCTAGATGATGTGGCAGAGAGAATATTATGTAATCCTGAGCAAGCAAAACTAATGAATGCCTCTCTTCTTTTTCATCAAACAGGTATGATTTATGTGCCCAATCAGCTTTACAGAAGCTGAAGTCTTGGTGTTCTAACAAGCCATCCCATCTAAGGAATTATTTCTGCGTTTCAATGACATTGGACTTTTTTTGCAGAAGGGCTATATTCCAAAAACAAACAAACAAACAAACCTTACAATATTAGCATATTGAATAATTTTAGTACAGTATTTTAACATTATGAATTTATGAATTTATGGACACAGGTCTAAACATGTAATTCATAGCCTGAAGGTTATTTTATTTTTTAAAAAATAGAAAATTTTTATCTCACTCCTCAACTACAAAAACACTCAGAGTGGCTTACAAAATTTTAATTTCCCTTCAGACTTCTTTGTATGTAATCATGTATGTAATTAATAATTGTTACATGGATATTGCAAAAAACATAATATTGCTGTATCTAGTTAACTGTCTCTCTCCCACTGAGTGCCCAGCGAAATGATAGTTGAAGGTAGTGTAGTGGATAGCTAGGACTGTTGATAAGAGGATCCATGCCCGGCGAGCATGTGCTAAACTAAATGGGTCATGACAAAACAAGAACCCACCTGGTTGAAGACAAGCCGCAGAGGTTTAATTCAATTTGACCAAAAGGGATCAAGTACAAGCAGGATACTTCAAAATGTACAAGCATAAACATACAGAGAAAAGCCTGACATTTCATACAGCTTGACAGCTAGTCAAACTTTTTGCTCCTGCATCTGATTGGCTCAAAGAAGGGATGGTCAGGATCCGCACCCTGATTAGCTGGGAGCTCTGCTGGCATTTCTGCCTCTAGGCGGGGATTCCTTTTGGCAAGGAAAAGATGGCTGAGAATTGGTCATGTGGAGAACCAAGCAAGTGGTGTGACACCTCCCCAAGAGGAGGTGCAATCTGGAGATACAATGTCAATGAAATGTTAATGAGCCTGAAAACTGTCCAGTTCTATGTTGAACAAAAATGAGAGTTTCACGAAACAAAGGTGTAAGGTTCCAGGAAGAAAGGTGATGATTTTGAGCAACCAAGGGCTTGGCTGTCAATAAACAAGTTAATTAATATACATACTGTAAACCTCTGTTTCTGCAGGTAGCAATGTCTCAGCCTCGGGTGAAACATATACTTATGCAAACAGTCTTGGGCTAATCTGGACTGGCACGGATAGTCAAC
This sequence comes from Anolis sagrei, assembly GCF_037176765.1. Taxonomy (NCBI): domain Eukaryota; kingdom Metazoa; phylum Chordata; class Lepidosauria; order Squamata; family Anolidae; genus Anolis; species Anolis sagrei. Next base: position 86,569,135 of record NC_090024.1, read on the forward strand.
TATCTTGGCATATATATAAACAATGGATCCAATGATTATCTGGCTTGGAAAACTGCCAGAAAGATTTGTTCAACCTTCCTGTTCTGAAAGATTATCTTGGTGGAGTCACAGAGAGTTGGCTGTCTTTGAGCTATATCTTGCTGCATTTTATACATTTTATATATAGGAAATAGGTGCACAATTGAAAGATACAGTAAAAGTGATACAGAAAGTTGTAAAAATAAATACACTTTATTAAAAGATTTGAACAATAAAATCTTGGAAACAGGGTAAGGCTGCTGCTGGTCCGCTCCTCCGATGCCTTGAACTTGCAAAAGTTCAGAAAGGGTTTAAAAAGGGGAAAAATCATATTTATTATGAAACCCTTGGTGAACTATGAACCTTCTCTCTCTCTCTCTCTCTCTCTCTCTCTCTCTGTGTGTGTGTGTGTGTGAGAGAGAGAGAGATCATGGCTTGACAACAGTAGTTCTTAATAAAATATATTTAATACTAGTGTGCATGAATCAAAATCTGTGTCCATTGAACCATCAGAAGCAAACGTGTCTGTCTCAATTTCAGCTACTCATGTGGACAATTTCAGAATTCCAGATAAGTATACTATAACTTGTATATACATTTCAACACAAGAGAAGGTAGCTGATATATGTGCACGCACAAAATTACAGAATTCTTTTTTTCTCCTTTCTTTCTTCTATGTCTTACTTCTACTGAATAGTTATTGAAAACGCTTAAGGGAAAAAAAACACATTTTAAACTATGAACTACAAATGGGAAGAGATCCAAGTTGATTTCCTATTTAGCTATAAAGCTTAAGAGGTGAGTTTGACCCCATCACACTCTATCAACCTACTCGACAGATATGAAAACTAGTGGGGAAATGCCACTTTCTTAGATTTACATTTGAAGAAACCACTTACATCAATTATATGTACATTAAAAAGGGAACACTTATGTTTGTTCTGCCAGTTCTAACTTGGCATTTACATTTATGTTACTTAATTGCAGTAAAAATATTAACAAAATGCTGGCAAAAAAATCATATCCATGTTTCCTACCCATTTATCCTGTTTTGTACTTGAGAGGGAGGAAAACGTCATAAATTGGGGAAAACCCTATTTTTTACTCACCTACACAGTAATGGAAAAGAATGAGTAACGTTCAAAAAAGAAATACAAAACAGGAAGGATGCATTATAAATTACAGTGGCACCAGTTCAGTCTTTACCCCCTGTCAACCATATCCAGATGAGTGCACTGCAGGCATCCTCTTCTTGTCCCTATTTCTTGTTGGCCACCCCATTTACCAATACAACTCCACCCATTGCTTGCTTCTGAAAGAAAAACTGGGAAGGTGCTAAGAAAGAGAACAATGTTGTAAATGCAAATGTTATTACCATATAGTTCCACAAGAATATACCAACTTACTCATAGAATCACAGAGTTGGAAGAGACCACATAGGCCATTCAGTCCAAAGGGTATCTTACGGCTCTCCCAAAGACAGTTAAATAGAACATTCCAATCTCTGGTCTTGCCCTTTTCAAAGGATTACTGTACAATTATCCAAAGACTTAGCCATGTTAGTCCAGAACAGCAATTCTCAAACTGGGTTCCCTGAAAGCCCATGTTTTCATGAAGGGTGCCGTGGATTCCATGAGGAGATTATGTACAATGGTGGTGGAAAAATATTATTATCTGTAGATTTTTATTCTAGAAACATTAAAAGTGTATGGTACCTCACATGGGAATACAACATTATTTAAAAGAAAACCTATAGGATGACATAGACAAAAGGATTGTTTGGGATGCAGGGAAAGTGGTTATAAGAGGCCTATTGATTCAACACAATTATATTTGGTTCAAAATTAAAAACAAAATACAATTAGAGATCCTAACTAAGAGACAAAGAAAAAGAATTAGAGAACAACAAATTAGATAATAAAAAGAAGACAAAGAGTTGGCCAATTTAAAACAACAATATGAATCGATAATTTCAAATGAGCTGGAAAGGAAAATGATGTACAACAGACACATTTTTTTTCAAATTCCAAATAAACAAGGGAAACTGTTAATTTTGCAACTGAAGGAGTGTAAGAAGCAGCAACTAATGATAAAAAAAAGATAAAGGAGAAACCATTACAGAGATGTAGTGTATAAGATATTTGAGGAATATTATAGAAATTTATAGAAAGATACTCAGACAAACTCTGAGAAGACAGTTCAATTTTTGGAGGAATTGAACCTCACAAAACTTTTAGAGGAAATGAAGCCAGAGTTAGGTAGAGCAATTGATAAGGCTAAAATAAATAAAACTCCTGGCCCAGACAGGTTGTCTGCTATATATTATAAAACATATAAAGAATAACTGGCTTCAACTCTTCTTCAGTAATGAACCAAGTGTTTCAGAAAGGAGAAACCCAGATTCGTGGTCAGAGGTTACCATAGTTCTCATCCTTAAACAGAGACATGAAGCAGGTAAAAAACTTTAGGATAATTTCGCTACTAAATTGTGATCACAAATTATTTCCAAAATTTTTGGCAATAAGATTAAAATCAATCCTAGAAAAAAAATTACATGAAGATAGCTGTGATAAAAATTATGATCTTACGAAAAATGTTATTTTAAAGGTAAAGGTAAAAGTTTCCCTTGACATTAAGTCTAATTGTGTCCAACTCTGGGGGTTGGTGCTCATCTCCATTTCTAAGCCAAAGAGCCGGCATTGTCTGTAGATTCCTCCAAGGTCTTGTGGCCTGTATAACTACATGGAGAACAGTTACCTTCCCACCAATGTGGTACCTATTGATCTACTCACATTTGCATGTTTTCGAACTGCTAGGTTGGCAGAAGCAGGACCTAACAGCAGGAACTCACCCCGCTCCCCAGATTCGAACCACCAACCTTTTGATCAGCAAGTTCAACATCTCAGTGATTTAATCCACTGCACCACTAGATTATTTCAAAATCTACAAGTAATGAAGTGAGTGAAAATCTTTGCATGAAGGAACTTAATAGATGCTAAAAACAGAGAGGCTTAACGCTCCAAGATCTTATGTATTACTATGAAGTGATAGGCTTTAGCTGAATAAAGGAATAGATCAGAATAGAAAAATGTGCTTTACTTTACTATATTGCCTCAAAATATTTATTTCAACAAAATAATGAATGAATACACATATTTAGTAACCTGAGAAGTAAAGAGAACATTTTTAAATTCACTGATCAGAGCAAGCTGACAGGCATGAATAACACTGCAAAACAGTGCTTTACTTAACTTAGAAGGATACAACTTAAGATTTGGATGGCATGTGTACTTATGGTATGAAAAAAGAAAAAGTCAGTAAATATTTTAATAAACACATTATAAGAGGCAGGCTTCTTACAATTTGGAAGAGATACAAGGCGGGGATGGAGCAGCAAATACCTCTATAGCTTCAATCTCTGGAAGCAGTGCTAAATCCAGCATTTAATGAGGAAAAGAGAAGCTATAAGTAGGACCTAAGCAAAGAATAAGGGCAATGGAAACTAAAAGGGAGATAAGAATTAGGGATAAATGGCTGGTTTCATTACTTCCAACTACATGACATATTTATGAAATATAATAAGGTATGATTTCCCCAAAGAAAAACAGAACTGGAGAACATTTTGGAGAAGAGGAATAAAGGATTAATTTCCAGATTATACAAATACATTTTCAAATACAACTCGGAAGACAATCGAATAAAAATAGCTATTATTTCTTGGGCTAAAAAGTTAGGAAAAAATATTGATTTGGAAAAATTGATTGCTATTTATTTAAAAGGTTTTAAATTTTCGATAGCTAGGTCCATTAGAGAAATCATGTATCAAATGTTCTCTAGATGTTATATTAACTCCCAAGGGAATAAGCAAAATAGAGAAATCCCATTGAGGGGAATGCTGGAGATGTAAAATTCTTCCATGCTTGGTGGACCTGTAGAGGCTGGTACAACCTTTCTAGGAAACGGTAATCAAGGAAACAAACAAAATAATTACTAAAAAGGTTAAGAAAAACCCTGAAATGTACCTTTTAGGTTTATTTGGGGCAAAAATCAATAAAGAATACATAAAAATTTGCCAATCCAGTTTTGTAACTGCAAGATTAATAATAGCAAAATCATGGAAGGGGAAAAACACTATTTATAAAAGACTGGAGAAGAAAAAATGTAGGCTACATCCAAATGGTCTAGCTGTCCAACGGCATTAGAGGAGGAAATAATTAAGACTTTGTTAGAAAATGGAGGCTTGCACTTGAATATTCTTTGCACACTGTGAAAACATTGCAAGTTGCTTATTGACAATAATGTGGTAAACAGGAAGGATGATGGTATGTGAATCATCTTAAAGTCTTTGAAGAAAGAGTGAGATAAATTTGACATGAGATATGCAAAGGGTAATACTTGGCCTTAGTCTACATACCTCTTTGCATGGAAGCTCCTAGTTCTCTCTGAAAGCCTGCTCCTGAAAGTCGGTGAGTTTAAGAGTAGGCATTCAGTGCAGAGAGAGAAACTAAAAATAGGAAGGTCCTCATGGTCAAGTGGATGCTGTTCAGGATCATTTGCAGATGTCTTCACACCTCTAACCTAGTTCTGCATGTAAACCTTTCCCCGGTGATATAAAAGCAACATTTTATCCCCATAGCAATTCTATGAGGGGTTAAATCTTAAGAGGTACATATCCAAGATCATAAAATGAATGTAATAGCCAAGGAAGAATTTAAATTTAGTTTCTCCACATTCAAGTCAACTGCATCACATTGGTCATAATGAAACTAACTGGCACTGTTCAACATATGCTATGTCTCTTGGAAGAAGAAACTCAGGATATTAGAATATAGCCAACATTTATGTTGTGTATAAAAAAGAAGTATCATAAGAAATAATAGGAATGATAAAAACTTAAGTCGTATTTTACTTGAGGATATTAATAACAATCTTACAGAAAACACATTAACATAAAAAACACAACTCGGAGAAATGTGATCTAGGAAAATCCTATTGGTTACGTTTGTCTTGAGCGTTTCAAAGTTAGATAGAGAATTTTGTAGGAAAATAAACAAGGTAGACAATAGATAGATACCACTATATGAAATATATGTAATAGCTCTACATGCAAGAGCTCTGTTTTTAAAGCATGGAGTAAATGATACAATAATATTAAAGTTCTCCTGTGAACATTTGGTTTCACAGTAGCAAATATGACATGTAATCTGTATAACACTCAACAAGTTTCCATTGCGTTGTCTATAAAGGTGCAAATGGCAAGTCAGGAGTCCTTTCAGCAGCCCTCACTGCTACATTTTCACCTGAAAATAGGCTGAGAAAAGCTCCTAGAAATGAACAGAAGTCCTGCTTTTTTTAATGCTTTGGAGTATTTGATGTGACTTGGGGATTAGGAGTTCAATAACAAGGAAACGGCTATATTTTGAGGCAATTTCCACTCAGAACATGAATTTATGGGAGGTCAGGGTGATTGGAGAGTTAGGGACTGGGTGGGGAATAAAAAAGATGATTGTGTCAGTGGCTTCAACAGTCTTGCTTCTTCCTTATAATGGGACTGTCACGATTTTCCCTAAAGAGGAGGCTATGCTATTGAAAGATGTGTGGCCCCTACTGACAGTCATATATAGAATGAGAACCAGGCCCGTAGCGAGGGGGGGGGGTTAGGGGTTTAAACCCCCCCCCGAAATTTTTCAGGTTAAAAAAAATAAACCTGGTTTACTCATTAATTTTAACTGGTTTACTAATGAATTTGGTTAACTGGTTAACTTCCCCGCCCTCCATAGACCAGCACCCGGTGCGCCTCTGCTGCTGCTGCCATCTCCGCCTCTCTTTTCCCCTCTCTCTTTTCTCTGAAGCAGCGCGGGGAGGGGCGTTCCTCCAGCTAGCCAATCGCCTTCGGCCTTGCGCCCCTTCCCAGCCTGATTGACAGGAGCAGGCGAAGAAGGCAGAGCCGGCCAAGGAGAGCCTGTCTCTTAAAGGGAACGCTCGTGATTCAATATATTTATTGTCTAGGGGCACCCTTAGAAAGGCATATATAAAGGGAACGCTCGTGATTCAATATATATATATATTGAATCACGAGCGTTCCCTTTATATATGCCTTTCTAAGGGTGCCCATAGACTTATAGAATTGCTGCAGCTTGACATCCCTTTAAACTGAGCATTATGGGAGTTGTAGTTTTGCAAGATGTTCAGCATGCACCACACTACAACTTACCAGAATTCCATAGCGTTATTTATTTATCGTGCCAGGGAACCGAACAGTTGTGTTACATTTTTTACAGAACAAACAAACAAACATACATACATACAAAAGACAGAGTTTGCAAGCTTGGTAGTTGATTAAATGTCCTTTGACCAGTAGCTGGCCACTTGGAGTGCCTCTGGTGTTGCCACAAGGAGGTCCTCCATTGTGCATGTGGCAGGGCTCAGGTTGCATTGCAGCAGGTGGGCAGTGGTTTGCTCTTCTCCGCACTCGCATGTCGTGGACTCCACTTTGTAGCCCCATTTCTGAAGGTTGGCTCTGCATCTCGTGGTGCCAGAGCGCAGTCTATTCAGCGCCTTCCAAGTCACCCAGTTTTCTGTGTGCCCAGGGGGGAGTCTCTCATCTGGTATCACCCATGAATTGAGGTGCTGGGTTTGGGCCTGCCAGGTTTGGACTCTCGCTTGCTGAGGTGTTCCAGCGAGTGTCTCTGTAGATCTTAGAAAACTATTTCTAGATTTAAGTCGTTGACGTGCTGGCTGACACCCAAACAAGGGATGAGCTGGAGATGTCTCTGCCTTGGTCCTTTCACTATTGGCTGCTACTTCCCAGCGGATGTCAGGTGGTGCAATACCGGCTAAGCAGTGTAATTTCTCCAGTGGTTTAGGGTGCAGACACCCCATGATAATGGGGCATGTCTCATTAAGGGCCACATCCACTGTTTTAGTGTGGTGAGATGTGTTCCACACTGGGCATGCGTACTCAGCAGCAGAGTAGCACAGTGCAAGGGCAGATGTCTTCACTATATCTGGTTGTGATCGCCAGGTTGTGCCAGTCAGCTTTCGTATGATGTTGTTTCTAGCACCCACTTTTTGCTTGATGTTCAGGCAGTGCTTCTTGTAGGTAAGAGCACGGTCCAGAGTGACTCCCATGTACTTGGGTGTGCTGCAATGCTCCAGTGGGATTCCTTCCCAGGTGATCCTCAGAGCTCGGGATGCTTGTCTGTTTTTTGACATGGAAGGCACATGTCTGTGTTTTGGATGGGTTGGGGATCAGTTGGTTTTCCCTGTAATAGGCAGTTAGAGCACCTAGAGCTTCGGAGAGCTTGTGTTTAACCATCTCAAAGCTCCCTGCTTGAGCAGTAATGGCACGATCATCAGCATAGATGAAACTTTCTGTCCCTTCTGGCATTGGCTTATCCCCATGCTAAGTCTATGAGACGCAAAAAATTAAGAGTCCCTCCCTGCAAGCACTATCTCAAGCAAATATTGACAATTTATTCACACTGTCATTACTTGCAGCAATAGCCGATGTAGCAAAGCAACCATGTTGGGGGGGGGGTGTTGAATGCTCTCACTAAGGAGGACAGACTTGGTGGAGGTGGTTGACAGGGGTGGAGCTGCAGGCTATTGAAGGCTGTTCTGCCCCCCCCCCCCGCTGTGCTCTTTGCTTCAGCGTGACCTAAGAGGCAGGTTTCAACTCCCCCCCCCCCCGAAATTTTAACCCCCCCCCCAAAATTTTCAAAACTCCCCCCCCCCCCCCAAATGTTCAACCCTCCCCGAAATTTTTTTCTGGCTACGGCCCTGATGAGAACTGACTTATAATGCTGTGGTTCAGCCTGGATTTGGTTTAGTTTTAGAACTGACTCATCCACCATTTCCATACTTGTGTAGCATCCAGTTTTCAATTCTTGTTGCAATTTAAATCCTGTTACACAGGGAATTAAAACTTGATTTTTTTATCATCCCAGAATTTACTTTTATAATTTTAATAGAAAATAGAGTTTCAATATAGTTTGTGTATTTGAATTGGTCCAGCATGTGAAGATATAAGTTAGGAGATGACATTCTGAGGCCCTCTACATATATTTGTACAGCTAGCTTAGCCAGCGGTGAGAGCAGATAACCGTTTCAGTCCAAAAACTTCTACACCTCCATTGTTATATCAAGTCAAGCTGTATTTACGAAAAGTATTAGAAAGGATGACATCAGCTCTAGACCAGATTTCAGTACTTGTGAATTTTGTTTTAAAATAGTTTTTATTAGTTTTATAAATACAAAGATAAAATCACGAACCAAATAGACAAACGAACCATCAAACAGACAAACAAATACATTTACAATAGTGCAAGTCACTATAATAGACCTCCCCCTCTCTCTAACATGGTATTTAGAATTACTTTTTAGTTAACATTTCTGGTATATTCTTTTTTCCATTTGTCCTTAATAGCTTTGGGATTTTCCCAGTTCTTTTCCCTTTTCATTTCTCGTCTATGCTCTTCGTATATGTGTCCATATCTCTTTATTTCTTCTCGCTGCCCTTCTGTTCGCTTTTTCTCTTTATGCACGATTTCTTCTACTTTCTCTCATTCAGTTACTTATTAGAGCTTTTATCTTTCTTAGTCCCTTTTATATACTCGAGAATTTTAAGATGTGTACCAGATCCATAATGTGGAAATGTTACTTTTTTAGACTACGGGTGCCAAAATCCACCAATTAAAATGTGGCTGAATAAATGTCATATTCATTTCCTTTGCATAGAACTGCTAAAAAGAGAATAGTGGATAAAGCATAGGGTGCATCTACACTGCATAGCTCTCTACACTGTGTAGCTGCATAGTGTTGAGCTGCATTATATGTTAAGTGTAAACTCATAGATTAAACTATGTGGAACTAGATTATATAAGTCTACACTGCCATATAATCCAGTTCAATCTACATTACAATGGCACTGTAGATGGAGCCTTAGGGCACTTCCAGACAGGGCCCAAAATGCGGGCCCTGTCGGACTTTTACCAGAGGCATCCAAACAATGCCTCCAGTAAAAGAGAATTAATTCAAGAGAAAGAAAGCAAACTCTTCTTTGTCCCAAATTAATTAGATACACCATTAGTCTTAGGATTTCCTGAAAGGCCCGGGTCTAATGGTATGAGCTCTGTGGGGACTGACCTATGGGATTGCTTTCACAGTCCCGGGATCAGTGCCCATAGCCCATCTTGATTCTTTGGGCTTCCAAAAGCTGGAGGACCAAGAAAGGCACCCCCCAAGCCCTTAATTTTTTTAAAAAAAAACTTACTGGGCTGCCATGAGGCCTCTCTGCTTACTTTAACCCATTTTCACCCACATTAAATTGCTGTTTGGAAGTACCCTTAGAGTTCCCTATCACACTCTCCTTTAGCTACAATTTAGAGCAGAAAACTCTTAACTCACTCTCCAAACGACGAATCTCAGAATTCAATAGAAAGGAACCATGTCTGTTAAAGTTCATTCAGACTACTATTACTATGTAATGTGGGTAAACCCATAGTTTCAGTAATTATTGTATTATGTAGGCACCTCCTTGGCTCCATTTCATTCCCAGCTCTTGAACACATTGTCTGGAAGAGATTCAAAACTGGTATCCATCTAACTATAGCTGGCCATGTGTGGGATTATAGTTTTTCATGGTAAATTCAACAGACTCTCTTAATTGCTGTGGAATAGTATTTCTTTAAAAGCACCTCATAATGTAATATGGCCTTTCATTTCTTGTTTTAGTTTTAAAGACTTTATGTTTTAAGAAGTTAAAAGTGTACACAAATATGTTCAAGAAATTAATGAATGACTAAAAGATAGTATGATTTTCTGAAGTAACACATTGGTACTGCATACTTTAGGAGCTATGGCAGAGGCATTAGTACATTCTTCCATACATTAATATAGGAAAACAATATGAGATATATTCTGATTTTGAAATTATTCCTGATTCATATAAAAATAAACAGGCTCATGAAAATGGCAATGAAGTATTATATGAGTAAAATAAATCTAGTAATGAAACAAATTTTGTTATTCTGATGTCACATAAAACGTGATGGGAATAAGTGCCTGCTATAAAATATAGAGAACAGAACAAAGGCAAAACTAAATGTGCCACTGAAATCTTTGCCTAGAAAGACAAAGGGAAATTATCTGTTTAGGGTTTTGTTTTTGTTTTTTAAAAATAGAAATGAAACCATTATTCACCATTTATTTTCTGCAACAGGAGACAAATTGAATTATGTTTAGTTAAAATAAATAAAGTACCATGATATGATACAATGGTTTCTACAACAACTTATAACTTAAAATGAATATATTAAATGAGCAGGCTGGGATAATCTAATGTCATAAGATTTTAGAACAGTTGTCTAACAGAACTCAAATCCTGAAATTGAAGAGGTTCCATAATACAGAAATGTAATATGCAAGTGTTAAGTTCCAATAGGATGATGTAATTTTAAGATAAGAAAACATACCAATTAAAATAATGTAAAGACTACAACAGTAGCCAATTAAAAATGCAATCCTCTAAGGGTGCTTTCAGACAGCACTAAATCACAGGTTTTAAGCAGGGGCAAAAAAATCCCAGGACTTCAGAAGAGGTCAACATACAGACCTATTGGTCCTGGGATTTCGCACCGTTGTCCAGACTTGATGCTTTGTTGTGAGATTTAGAGGTCCCCAAGATAGCCGCCATGGGACTTCTGCTGGAAACTTCAGCGGTTTTTTAAGAAAACCTCAAGATGAGGATATGCAGAGAATCACTGCAACAAATCACTGTAAAAGTTCAGTTCTTTGTCCTGGCCAGAGAAACTGTGCCCTCCACACATTTCATGAAGTATCTGCCACACAAACAAAGTTTATGGGGTAGGACTACTTCGGCCCAAGTCAGTACTGCATAATCAAACAGGAACATATACTTTCAAGCCAGGAACAGAACTTTGTCATTATTGACACTTTTTACAGCCTGGATGCCTGACCATCTGTCCAGACAGATTTGGCTGTGTATTTGGTTGTGTACATTGCAAGATGCTTCCTCAGCAACTACAGAAACCTGGGGGAAAAAACCAACAGCATCCACCACCAAAATACAACAAATACTTTTCTCCCAAAGATCAGTCTCAAGGTTAGCTCCTTAAATCCAGTAACACCCAGCTGCAACACATCTGCACACCTCTACCCCCAATTGCTTTCACCCATGAACTCCCACTTAGATTACCAAACCCTCTAGAATATACACATTAACCCTTCCATCACCACCACCAACTGCAGAACATATGACAGTTAAAACACCCCCTCCTCTGTTAGCAGACCAAATTTCAACATGTTAGGATATGTGAGCAAAAAAGAAGTTTCCAGAAATGACTTTATTAATTTCACCCCCTCCCTCCCTATTCTTTTCCTTCTTCTTTGGAACAGGACTGTTAGGGCATGTTCAGAATATAGACCCCAGAAAAAAGAGAGAGACCCTGATAAAAAATAGCAAAGCTTTAGTGGTGAGCAAAAAAGAAGTTTCCAGAAATAACTTTATTAATTCCACCCTCTCCCTGCCTCCCAAACAAACTTTTCCTTCTTTCGCTCTTTTCTCTGGCTCCAAACCCTTCCTCTCTCAAAATCTTCCCTTCTCCCTTGCCTTCTTCCATTTTCCAAAACTCCTTTCCTCTGGCTCCAAAGCCTTTCTTCCACCCCACATCCAACAGCAACAAGCAGCAGCAGCAACAACGGTCCAACCTCCCCTCTCCTTTCCCTGGCTGCCAATGAGCCTTCCAGCCATGTGCTTGGGTGTATACAGCAATGGCTGCCTAATGCTGTAAACCCCTGCCCCCCCCCCCCCAAATGCAACCCCTGATTGGCAGGAAGGCAACCAGCTTAGGCTTTGCCTCCCAGCAGGCTTAGTTGCATTAAAAACACTTCATTATAGTTCCGACTCACTTCTGTATCCCTGAAATCAGACGTGCAAGGCGAGTCGAAACTATAGGGGACTACAGCCTCACGGAAACGTGGCGGAAGTCCCTTTGGAAGGCAAAAACACCACATCCTAGCTAACCTATCCAAACCTAATTGTGCTGGTTTTGAGAACAAATGCAGAGGTTGCTTCTTTGTGCTTAGTTTAACATTTCCTCGCAGAACACTAGCATCCAGACTGAGAGAGGGAAACTTTCTATTGGTTTGTGTTTTGATTTTGAGATTCAATGTGCACATTCATTTCATCTTTATATAAAGTGCTGCTATGTAGAGAACAGTTTTATGGAAATGAGGCTCTGACAAATTTAATTTAGCTTTCTTTCTTTTCAGGAGTCTGCAGGACTGGATGATAAATACAACTCTATTGACACATCAGATTGGAAACCTATCCGCTCCAAATGTACATGCATTCTAGAGGAAGGTTCATGAAATAATAAAGCTTCAAATCAAGCATGGTAAGAACAGAGCTATAAATTATTTGAGTTCAGCATTACGTGAAATTCTTTTTAAGTATTAGTACTATTGATAAAGATACTACTGATAGAGTAATTTGTACAGATCAAGACTGGTGAGCTTAATATAGCAGCACATATTTATATACAAGCAAGGCCAACAACCGAAATGGAACTGCAAGGATTATTTCTGCTCAAAGCTATAGTTTACTAGCTGTGTCTTTTCCAGGATATTCAAAAAAATTCCAAGGTATTCAATAGACTACCTCCACATTTTCCATGGTAGTTAAAAACAAGGACAACATTTTGATGACTACCCTAAAAAATACCACTCAAAGGTTTATTCAGAGGTTTTAATTGTTGTGGGCTTTCAACCCATTTCTGACTTACGATGACTTTAAGGTGAGCTTATTATTGTAGAAAACCTGAGCCCAAAACTGGATCCCAATGAGGGAGACTGCAATGATCTTTTCCTTAGTATCAGGCAACTCTTCAATGAACTCACCTAAATGTTGCCACACTTCAGGGAAGGCCCAAACATTTAGTTACCACAATCCTTTCACAATGCCTTGAGATACACACAGGACACATTATAGGTTTAGGAAACACTACGGGGTGTTTCTTATCATTATCTGATTTTATTCATGGAAATGTTTCCTCATTCCAATTACTGGATCAGACCCCGTCCCTGGGGTCTCAGTTGTACATCCCAAAACCCTGGGCACTTCTTTGTATGTCTAGCTGGCACCAATTGTCCTGGTAGAAACAGAACCATTTCAACCCATTATCTCTTGCCCAGTTGCATTCCTGTCCACTCACACCATTCTTCTCGGCAGATCAATAAACAAATACAAGCCTTCAAAGAAACTGTGATGACAGTATATTATATTTTCCACCACAATGAAGCCATTCAGTGGTGATGATGGACAGAGATCCTGGACCTATCAGAAAATGAATCCTAGCTACCACCACTTTGGACTAATCAACAGTCAACATGGCAAAGTCATTTGTTTTGAATAGCTGTCAAATTGCCAAAAATAAATCTGTATGTTCACAATTACATATATATCAGTCTTTGGAACACAGACACCCTCTTTTCACCAAAGGAAGATAAAGCTTCTCTTCTTTGCCTTCATTCTGCCTGTGTCTTATTCAGTCCTTTGGCGAGCTTGACATATTGGGCTTCCAAACTTACAGTTCTTGAGGAGCTGAATTCATTTAACATTATTATAGGGGTTTCTTGGCAAGATTTGTTCAGAGGGGGTCTCTGAAGCTGAGTTTCTGTAACTGGCCCTCAGTTACTCAGTGGGTTTACATGACTGAGCAGGAATTTGAACCCTCATCTCCCAACTTTCTCACCACTACACTACACTGGCTAGGGTGTTTATTACATTGTCTTAATGTCAACTTGACTTTTCAGTTACTATTAATACTTCAGTTAATGTATGGCTTCAAGTTGTCTATGGACTTATGGCAACTTCACGAAAGTTATCAGTGACTCCACATTACTCCACTTAAAAGATTTATTGGTGCAACTATTCTTTAGACCTTTATATATTTTCAGCTCCAGGCCGAATACAATCTTACAGATTTTAAAAGATTAATAGAAGCATAATAGCTGGGTTGGATCATATCAATGTCCTAGTTAGTCAAGCGCCTTGTTTTGACAGTGGCTAACCAATTGGTTCTGGGAAGCCTTCAAGCAGGACAGCCTTCACACCCCCTTCTCATGTGACTGGAATAGTTGGCATACTTTCCAGGGGAAGTTGTGTGGGGAGATAGGGGTGGAAGTCACTTTGTCAGCCTATTGGGGCAAAAACAGCAGTGTAGTGACATCAAAAAGATTGACACAGCCCACTTCATGAATGGCTTTTGTTTACACTCCATGTGTCTGATGAGCCCAGCAAAGGTTATTCACTGTAAAATGTGTTCATCCTTGAAGAGAATGCTAAAATAACATACAAAAAGGCCTTTTTTTCTATTTAAAGCAACTCATTCGAGAACTGCATATTTGGAATCAATTGGTGTAAATTGTAGGGATGATGCTGATATTTGATCTGGATCAGTATCTTTACCACTTGTTGACAGCTTGCTTATTTTAACTTTGATTGTAATGCGGGTTGTATGCTGTACGTTAAATGTGTTAAATGTTTCTTAAATGTTTTGATGCAGCCAATGGGCTAATCAACAAAACATATGTAGGTATGTATGTTCATCCTTGAGGTGCCACCAGATTCACAGAATCTTAAAATCACAGAATTGAAAGGGATCCCAATGATGATCTAGTCCATCACTCCCATTTTTACAAGGCACCAGAACTTGAAACCCACCAGTTGTCATCTCCCCTAAACCTGAAAGAACTCAGAGAAGCTATTAAGTGATGTAAAACTGTAAATCGCCGGGCCTAGATGACTTAATGATGGAGAAAATCAAACACTTGGGGCCCAAAGCTGAAAACTGGCTTTTGAAATTTTATGATCAGTGCTTGGCACACAAACATATTCCCAGACTATGGAGGAAAACTAAATTCATTGCCATTTTAAAACCTGGTACAGATGCCTCCAATGTCAATGCTGACCAAGCTCTCTCTTATGTCATCTAAATAAAGTATATGAGAGGGTGCTTTTAAATCAGTTAGGACTTGTTATCGAACTCCAGCTTATTGCACAAAAAGCAAGTTTCACAGCTCAAATTCTTAATCTGACTGAGTATATTGAGGAAGGCTATGAGAAAGATTGTATTGCAGGAACAGCTTTTGTGGACCTTATGGCAGCCTACGACATGGCGCAACATAAAAAAATGCTGCATAAAGTCTACCATATTAATCGGGACAGATATTCCTAGAAAACCCCTGCTTCTATGTGGAGTTTCAAGGCAGGAAAAGTAGATAGAGGAGGCAAAATAATGGTTTACCTCAAAGCAGTATTCTTGCACTGACCTTGTTTAACATCTTTACTAACGATCAGCCACAGCCACCACTCACAAAGAGCTTTATATATGCTGATGACTTTGGCCTAACAACAAAGACTTTTGAAACAGTCGAAAATCAACTTACTAATGCCTTGAAAGATCTCTCCAGCTACTGCATACAATGACACCCTGTAGAAACTTACTGGTAGCGCATGGGGTGCAGATGCAAAATTAATAAGAACATCAGTCCTGGCCTTGTCTTACTCAACTGCTGAGTATGCCTGCCATGTTTGGCACAAGTCTGCTCACATGAAGCAGGTGAATATAGCACTGAACGAAACATGTAGAATAATCACAGGATGTCTCAAACCTACACTTGTTGATAGACTCGATATTATTTATCATGTCAGGAGCAACCAGACATTTGTATTACATTTTCAACAAAACAAACAGACAGACAAAACACAAAGTTTGCAAGCTTGGTAGTTGATTAAATGTCCTTTGACCAGTATCTGGCCACTTGGAGTGCCTCTGGTGTTGCCGCAAGGAGGTCCTCCATTGTGCATGTAGCAGGGCTAAGGTTGCATTGCAGCAGGTGGTCAGTGGTTTGCTCTTCTCCACACTCGCATGTCGTGGATTCCACTTTGTAGCCCTATTTCTTAAGATTTGCTCTGCATCTCGTGGTGCCAGAGCGCAGTCTGTTCAGCGCCTTCCAAGTCGCCCAGTTTTCTGTGTGCCCAGGGGGGAGTCTCTCATTTGGTATCAGCCATTGATTGAGGTTCTGGGTTTGAGCCTGCCACTTTTGGACTCTCGCTTGCTGGGGTGTTCCAGTGAGTGTCTCTGTAGAATAGTCTCTATAAGCTAGCTGGCATTGCCCCCGCCCAATGTGCAATGGGAAGTTGCTGTCAGCTGTGAGACAAATAAGGTTGAACACTGTGAAAGCCATCCACTACATGGCTATCAGCCTCCTCCCAGTAGACTCAAATCAAGGAAAAGCTTCATGAGA
The DNA here is from genome assembly GCF_037176765.1 of Anolis sagrei. Taxonomy (NCBI): domain Eukaryota; kingdom Metazoa; phylum Chordata; class Lepidosauria; order Squamata; family Anolidae; genus Anolis; species Anolis sagrei. The sequence goes on from NC_090024.1 coordinate 86,585,485, forward strand.
ACCACCACTACTCTTAATGTTCCCCCAGCAACAGCAAGGGCATCCCTCTGGGCAGCTAAACCAGAAACCCCCAACTAGATGGCCCCCCACGAGGATCTGCCTTCAGGGGCAAACCAAGAATGGGAAACTTGGAAATCCCTGAACAGACTCAGAAGTGGGCAGATCATCCAGTCCAACCCCCTCCCAAGAAGCAGGAAAATTGCATTCAAAGCATCCCCAACAGATGGTCATCCAGCCTCTGTTTAAAAGCCTCCAAAGAAGGAGGTGTCACCACACTCCGGGGCAGAGAGTTCCACTGCTGAACAGCTCTCACAGTCAGGAATGTTCAGGTGGAATCTCCTTTCCTGTTGTTTGAAACGATTGTTCTGCGTTCTAGTCTCCAAGGCAGCAGAAAACAAGTTTGCTCCCTCCTCCGTATGACTTCCCGTCACATATTTATACATGGCTATCATGCCTCCTTTCAGCCTTCTCTTCTGAGAGGAGACATGATGGCCATGTATATAAACAAGTTCAATGTAGCTGGCACTGCCTCTGCTAACATCTTGGCTTTGGTTGTAGTGACCTCCGCCTCCATCCCACCTGCCTCAGTGGGCAAAATAATAATAATAATAATAATAATAATAATTTTTCTTAACCACTTCTTCTCATGGTTGTAAAATACACATATTAGAACATGTCTCAACAAAATACATATTAAAATACACAGAACAAAGATTAAAATAAGATGCAAGTTTTAAAATTGTGATCAATACTGGCTGGGTAGGCCTGCCGGAAGAGTTATATCTTCAAATATGTTTTAAATCCCAACATCTGATCTAGCTGTCGGAGCTCTTCCATTAGTCTCCATTGGCTAGTTTCTTGGGAGGTTTTGAAATGAAAGGAAGCTTCATTTAAATCTACTATGTATTTCATGTAATGAACTTCAACCAACCCTATGATAAATAAAATAAAGTGGCTACATAATCAATACTCCAAGTAGGTTATTTGGAAGATGATTAACAGAAATAAGTAAAAGGTGGCTTCCTATTAGCCCTCAATTATATTATTAAATGGTAGAATATGACTGCTGTATTAACCATGGGATGCCATTTATAATCCCTTTCCTATACTCCAGTATTCAAATTATATACTCGGTATCAGTGTGATTCACTTTATGTAATACTTATATTTCTTCAGGAGAGAAAGAATGGCTTTGCCTTGATTATATTTCTCTCCTGTTCATCTGCTGCCTGAAGACTTCATTACAATAGTTTTCCCAAATGGATTTGCAAAATACTGTTGGAAGAGGGAAAATACATGTGGTTATAAAATGCTGAGCTCAACTGCTCAACAGTTATTGTTAACTTCCTCTTATTTTATGCTCCCCTACTTGTGGAACAGTAGGACATTTTGTCTTAAAGACTCAGTTGCCTAGTAAAAAAGCAAACAAGCACATTCCTTTTAAATACCGGTCCTTCAAAAATAATGCAACAACTCCCTTACAAGCAGCCTTTGGCCAGCCAATTCTGAAAAAACTTGATAATTTCTCAACTATGGGTGACTATTTTAAAAAATGCAGCACACTGGTCAAGATTCTGCCCAATAGTGGCATCGCAAATGACTCACCTGGTTTGTTTCTTTCAGGCTGTATTCCAGGCTGCCCAGGTCCTTGGGCATCATCCAACTACTATTTTGCAATGGAAGCAATGTTGCCCTGACAGGCCTCAACTATGGGTGACTATTTTAAAAAATGCAGCACACTGGTCAAGATTCTGCCCAATAGTGGTGCTGCAAATTACTCACTTGGTTTGTTTCTTTCAGGCTGCATCCCCATTTACAATCTCAGTTTTGATGCAATGGCTGGAGGTCCTTGGGCATCATTCAACTATCATTTTGCAATGGAAGCAATGTTGTCCTGATGGGCCCCCAAGAAATTATGTCTGTGTATTTCACCAAAAAAAAAATCCATCCAGACTGTCTTCTCATCCTTCTTGTCGCTATGTTTTGTGGCCTCTACAAGAGGATATAACTTGCCCAGAGTTTGGAAAAGTAAATGTTCAGACTATAACCATCACAGTTCTGGAGCCTACACAGACACTAACCATATTAACTGATGGATTCTGGGAGTTGTAGTCATGGCCATCATTACTACACATGGCCATCATGACTACTTTTTCACACTGTAAACCTGCTCGCCAGGTTCTAGAAGCATTAACTGACTTTCATTGGTCATGAAGCAATCGGCTTGTATGTATGTGCCTCCAAGTTGCCTGTTGACAAATTTCACAGGGCATTCTTAGGCAAGAGATTGTTCAGTGGGCCATAGTCTTCAATATTGGCAGGAACATCTTACTATTTCACCCTTTTATATGATTTCCCAGTTTCTTTCTCTAGAACAGTGGTTCTCAACCTGGGGGTCAGGATCCCTGGGGTGGTGGTGAGGGGGTGTCAGAGGGGTCGCCAAAGGCCATCAGAAAACACAATATTTTCTGTTGGTCATGGAAGTTCTGTGTGGAAAGTTTGGCCAATTCTATTGTTGGTGGGGTTCAGATTGCTCTTTGATTGTAGGTGAACTATAAATTCCAGCAACTACAACTCCCAAATGTCAAAGTCTATTTCCCCCAATCTCCACCAGTGTTCACATCTGGGCATACTGAGTATTCATGCTAAGTTTGATCCAGATCCATCATTGTTTGAGTCCACAATGTCTGGATGTGGGTGAACTACAACTCCAAAACTCAAGGTCAATGCCCACCAAACCCTTCCAGTATTTTCTGTTGGTCATGGGAGTTCTGTGTGCCACGTTGGGTTCAATTCCATCGTTGGCAGAGTTCAGAATGCTCTTTGATTATAGGTGAACTCTAATATATCCCAGCAACTACAACTCCTAAATGATAAAATCAATCTCCCCCCAACCCCACCAATATTCAGATTTGGGTGTATTGGGTATTTGTGCCAAATTTGGTCCAGCGCATGAAAATACATCCTGCATATCAGATATTTACATTAGAATTCATAACAGTAGCAAAATTATAGTTATGAAGTAGCAATGAAAATAATGTTATGGTTGGAGGTCACCACAACATGAGGAACTGTATTTAGGGGTTGTGGCATTAGGAAGGTTGAGAAACACTGCTCTAGAATCAAAGAACACAAAAGGCACTGCAGACTAATTCAGCTCAAAAAATCAGCAAGAGCAGAACACATAATAAACCAACTGGGACACAGAATATTATTTGAGAGCACAGAAATTCTGGACCACTTTGACAACCACTATGTCAGACTACACAGAGAAGCCATTGAAATCCAGAAGCACATGGACAATTTCAGTGGAAAGGAAGAAACCAAGAAAATCAACAGTTGTTTAAAATGGCCACTGTTTTGTGTTCAGTGGCTTTCTGTTTAGTCTAAGAGTAACTGGTTTCATTGCTGGGTGATGCCTGAAGGAATCATTTATCTCTGCCCAGCCTGACTAAGAAAGAAGTGTGGTGGTGGTTGTCATTATACAGCAGGCAAATGAGATCATTTTTCGAGACACAAAGCTTGCACTGTACCTTAAAGGGGAGGATGGTAGGAGGAACAGAGATGCCAATTTTATATGACCTCCCTTAGAGTCTAGAGCAATGTAGAATAAATTAACAATTTGAATACAAGAGCTGGGTTACGTGTTTTATCACCCATGATAAAGCAGTTTTGAATATGTGCAGTTCAGTAGATCAAAGCTAACAAATGGATATGTCTGTGAGCAAAATGAGGGCAGGAAATACTAGGATGAAACAGATACCTTCCATGGTATTAAAGAGCACTTACCCTGTGGCCAAATGTCAGGAGGGTGGTAGGGCAGGATCCATATTTTTATATATACCTAATTTCAATTGTTAGTTCCAGAAGGATATAAGCTTTCCCCACCTTGAAACTCAAGGTGGTTTACAACAATTAAAACCAAACATAGATAAAAAAATAATGACATAAAAAGTTGAAAAGTAATTAAATACAATGGAAAACCATAAAATATTAAAAGTAAAAAATTAAAAGAACAAACCAAACCAAAGAAAAATCGTGCGTTACACTGTAGGAATGGGAATTTTACAATACAAGGCCCATTTCTTCCTAAAATTCAATTATCACTGGAATAAAAAAATGTTGGGAAAGATAGTAAAGAGGATGCAAGTCTAACCTCTTTGGGAAGGCAGTTCCAGCGCATGTAGCAGCCACCATGAAGGTCCTTGACTGTGTTCCCACCAGAAATACTTGCAAGGTTGTTGGCCTCTCCAGAAGATCTCAAAACATTAGTTTTGTATGAGATAATAGGGTGTTTTGGCAGTCTAATAACACAACTTTGTCTGGATTAAGTTTCGGTTTAATAAAAATACTAATACTAATAACTTTATTCTTATATCCTGCCACCATCTCCCCACAGGGACTTGGGGAGGCTTACATGGGGACCAAGCCCAACAAAATTTATTTATTTATTTATTTGCTGCATTTATTAACCGCCGTTCTCAGCCCTAGGGCGACTCACGGCAGTGTACAACATATAAAAGACAATTTACAATAAAGCCAAGACGACAAAAAACCAACATATCACTAATGCACAATCATCTAATTATACTAAAAATAATCCGCTCCGCCTTATCGTGGAATCATAACCAATCTCGTAGTCCATATACCGTTCCAGTTGTCATTCCAGTTACTGTAGCACTCAGTTAAATGCCTTCTCGAATAGCCATGTCTTCAGGCTCTTACGGAAGGACATAAGGGAGGGCGCCTGTCTGATGTCAACAGGGAGGGTGTTCCACAGCTGGGGGGCCACCACCGAGAAGGCCCTCTCTCTTGTCCCCGCCAGACGTGCCTGTGAAGCAGGCGGGATCGAGAGAAGGGCCTCCCCAGACGATCTCAAGGTCCTCGTGGGCTCATAGGCCGAGATGCGGTCCGAAAGGTATTTTGGGCCGGAACCGTTTAGGGCTTTGTAGGATAACACCAGCACCTTAAATTGGGCCCGGTAGCAGATCAGCAGCCAGTGGAGCTGGAACAACAAGGGCGTTGTGTGCTCCCTGCGTCCCGCTCCAGTTAGTAACATGGCTGCCGCGCGCTGGACTAGCTGAAGCTTCCGGGCCATCTTCAAGGGCAGCCCCACGTAGAGAATAAACCAGAATAAAATATAGCACAATTAAAATACATTGCATTTCAATAATTAAAACAATAAAACTGAACAACAGACATCATAAAAACATAAGAACAACAATATCCATCAATCAGTAGTCAAGAACAGTGGGCATGTTCAGATCTAGGAGGGTGGGGCAAGGGCTAGTGTAATACAGCTGTAAGGGCAGGGCGGGTAATAAAGTGCTACAAGATCAGACAATGAGTTAGGGCTGGCGGGGGGGGGGGGCGGGCGGCAGTCAATAGATGAACTGATTAATCAAAGGCATGTTGAAACACCCCAGTTTTCTTGTCTTTATGGAAGGTGGACAGGGTGGGCACTAATTTAATATCCCTAAGTAGAGAGTTCCAGAGCCGGGGGGGACACCACCAAGAAGGTCCTCTTCCTCATCCCCACCAACTGTGCTTGTGATGGAGGCAGGAGCAAGAGAAAGGCCTCCCCAGCAGATCTTAAAGCCCGTGCAGATTCATAGGGGAAGATGCGACCAGTTTGTTCATCCTCATTGGTTCCTGGGACTGAAGTGGAATAGTGTGACAAAGTGGGATGTCAACTGTATGCTAACAATATGAGGACATTTGCTTCTAATGACTTCAAATCTTGATTAAATAGCATGGGCAAAAGAACTCAGCCCTGAGGAATCCAACAAGTTGACAGTGAAGGGATCAAACAGAAGTCCCTTGGCAGTGGAAGAAATGGTGATTATGAATCCAATCCCAACTAGGCAGCCCAAAAGGATATCATGGCCAATATTGAAAACTACAATAGGTCCAGCAGAAGCAACAGGGTCACAGTTCCCCTGTCTCGTTACCAGTGCAAGTTATTAATCAAGACAAAGCTGTCTGTCACATAGTCGTACTTGAAATAACCTTGAAATAGATTCTGATAATTCATTTAATCCAGGATCCCCTATAACTGGAAGACCATCACATGGGATTATCTTGCTCAGAAATGGTATACTAGAAATTGGAGACCCATTCGTACACCCCAATTATAGTTCTGTATCCCACCTTAATTTCCATGGCAACATCCCTTGGAATCCTAGGACTGAAGGTCTCATTTAGTATTCTCAGCCAGAGAGCTCTAATCACTTACCAAATTACAACCCCCAGGATTCCTTAGAGTGGTGTCATGTCATTTATATAGTGTTTAATATGTGTACTGTGAATTAACCTTCCTCCTACAACTGCTTCCTTTGGATATGGTGGAACTCTCATCTACACATTCAGGAAGTCCTTCTTTACTTTTTTACAAAAATAATAAATGATCAAGGACACCAAGGACAAATTGAGAATTATCTCCTATCACAGAACAAAAAGGGACAAAAGCTTTACACATTGATAGCATTCAAGTCTGTTATCCAGGAGATTTTGTCTACAAAATCCCAGGCAAACTATTCACAGTAAGCTGTAGAGGTGATAAAAATGCATACATAAACACATGTTGTTTGAAATCTATATAAGAAGAATATTATAAAGGAGGGAATAATATCTATCACTGATTCTACATAGAAATATTTTCACTTCAGATGGATCAGATTTAAAATTATCAATTTGCTAAAATGGAGGACAATGCAATGTTTCTACCTGGTTGCCATCTTCATGACATTGACAAATTAAATAATGGTAGTTTTTAATCTTAGACAAGAACAGGCTAGTACAGTGGAACACTGTGTTCAACACATGCTGTCACTATGGAAATTTTTAGAAACACTTTTCAAAAGCAGGGAAAAGCCTATACATTGCATCTGAAGGCAACTGTTCTGAATCTAAATGTATATGCTTCTCTACAGTGTGTGTATCTGCCTTTAACTTGCTTGTCAACTTCTGGCAACCCACAGATTTCAGAGGGTTTTGTTAGGCAAAGAATACCCAGAAGTGATTTTGTCAGATCCTTCTTCTGAAAGTGTGGTGTAGTGGTTTGAGTGTTGGATTACAACTCTGGAGACCAGGTTTCAAATCCCCACTTAGCCATGGACACAAACAAATGAAGACAATGTAGAACAGCAAATTTAGATTCCACCAGAATATTAGGAAGAACTTTCTGATAGTAAGAGCTTTTTGACAGTGAACTCTACTAATTTGAAGTGTGTTGGAGTCTCCTTCTTTGGAGGTTTCTAAACAGAGGCTGGATGGCCATCTGTCAGAAGTGCCTTGACTGTATGTTCCTGCACAACATCCAAGTACTAACCAGGCTTGCTCCTACTTAGCTTCCAAGATCAGATGGGATCTGGTGGCTTTCCATCTACATTACTGTTTAAATATCATAATAATTATCCTTCTAGAACTACCAACTGAAACTAGGTATATATGAAAACAGCCCCTACCAGCCTTCTGACATTTCCCACAGGGTGAGTGCTCTTTTATACTGTGGAAGGTATCTGTTTCATCTTGGTGTTTTCTGCCCTCATTTTGGGTTGTTGTAGATTTTTCGGGCTGTATGGCCATGTTCTAGAAGCATTCTCTCCTGACGTTTCTCCTGCATCTGTGGTGGGCATCCTCAGAGGTTGTGAGGTCTGTTGGAAACTAGGAAAATTGGGTTTATATATCTGTGGAAAGTCTAGGGTTGGACTAGGTGTGAATGTTTCAATTGGCCACCTTGATTAGCACTTGATGGCCTGACAGTTTTTAGGTTAACTTGTTACTGCCTGGGGGAATCCTTTGTTGAGAGGCAATTATCTGTTCCTGATTGTTTCTTGTCTGAAGTTCCCCTGTGTTTGAGTTTTGTTCTTTATTGGCTGATATAATTTTAGAGTTTTCTAATACTGGTAGCCAGATTTTGTTCATTTTCATTGTTTTTCCTTTCTGTTGAAATTGTCCACATGCTTGTGGATTTCAAAGAATTCCATGTGTAGCCTGACATGGTAGTTGTTAGAGTGGCCCAGCATTTCTGTGTTCTCAAATAATATGCTGTGTCCAGGTTGGTTCATCAGGTGCTCTGCTATGGCAGCCTTCTCTGGCTGAAGTAGTCTGCAGTGCCTGTCATGTTCCTTGATTCGTGTTTGGGCAATGCTGCGTTTGGTGGTCCCTATGTAGCCTTGTCCACAGCTGCATGGTATACGGTAGACTCCTGCAGAAGTGAGAGGATCCCTCTTGTCCTTTGTTGAACGTAGCATTTGTTGGATTTTCTTAGTGCCCTCATTTTGTTCACAAATATTTAGGGACTTATGCTCCAGGACTTTTGTCATTAATGAGAATTATATTTCTTCAAAGAAAATTTAATTTAGGGTAAGACTACATTATTACACTATGACCATAAGTAGGAAAGTCAGCTGGTCCCGTCTTCTTTGCAGTGTTCTCAGATAAGGCTGGATGTATATGTATATGTGCCTTTGTTGTTGTTTATTTGTTCAGTCATTTCCGACTCTTCATGACTTCATAGACCAGCCCACACCAGTCACTTATTATTACGTTCGCCCCAAGAATTTCATTGCATTTCCTTAGGCAATGGATATTTAAAGGTGGTTTTGCCAGCATCTTCCTTTGAAATGAACCTACAGTAACAATTATTTGTGGTGGTTTCCCAACCAGGGCTGACTCTTCTTAGCTTTTAATATCAGATGGGATCTGGTACCAATGCCACTTTTCAAGAAGCCTCAAATATACATTCTCAGTTATCTAGAAAGGTTAGGTAATTTATTTGACAGTACTCATACAGATGGGACAAACTATTATGCATCAAGCTATTAAAGGTCACTCTGCTAATTTGTCAATTTATTAGTTTAGGCATTAGTGTTAAGCACCAAAGGGATTTAGCATTGCCTAACTGTTTGCCGTGATATCTAAAATATTATCTAATGTTATCGAATGTTATCTAAAATATCTAAGGAGCAACAAACTAGAGGATAGTATGCCATCTCTGTGGAAGAAGTGACTTAAAAGTAAAATGCATACGACATACATTTACATTTGAGTAAGTTTTACAGGGAACCCTTATATATAGTGGTTTGAATGTTGGGCTAAGATGCCTGGTCTCTAGGGTTCAAATCCACAAAAACTCATTTGGTGATGTTGGACAAGTCATACTCTCTCAGCCTAAGAGGTTATTTTGTTGGCAATCTAATCAATTTTCAATATTTTAGAAAAGGCAGTCAGAATCCTCTGTCACAGTCTATATTGTATTGTATTGTATTGTATTGTATTGTATTGTATTGTATTATATTACATTAACCTTTAAAGCCCTAAACGGTTCTGGCCCAACTTACCTGTCCGAACGTATCTCCCCTTATGAACCATCTAGAACCTTGAGATTGTCCGGAGAGGCTCTGCTCTCAGTCCCGCCTTCGTCTCAGGTACGTTTGGCGGGGACGAGAGACAGGGCCTTCTCAGCAGTGGCCCCCCGGCTGTGGAACACCCTCCCTAGAGATCTGCTCCTTCCCTCCTAACATTTCGGAAGCAAGTCAAACCATGGCTGTTTGAGCAAGCGTTCGCAAACACGGAGTAATGGATATGGATAAATGATGTAGGAAATGGACGATTGACGATGGAATTGGACAATGCTTGACAATAAGGTAACGCCAATGATGTTGTTTTTATTGCTGTTGTGGTTTATGTAATTGTAATGTTTTTAAATTGTTTTATGATATTGTGTATACTGTTTTGTTGGAAAACGCCTTGAGTCGCCGATAGACTGAGAAAGGCGGTATACAAACACAGTAAATAAATAAATAAATATATTATTTATAGTATTTCTATCCCACCTTTCTCAGCCCGAAGGCAACTCAAGGTAGCTTACAAATTGGCATCAATTTGATGCCACAACAGTCACAAATACCATTAAAACATTTAACATGACATGATAAAAATCCATATAAAAACCATATATAACTTAAAGTATACAATACCGTACTTTATTATATAGCACAGTCATTTAGGGCCCTTTGACACTGCACTTTATCCCACCATCTGATCCCAGATTATCTGCTTTAAACTGGAATATATGAGGCCATACTGCCAGATAACCTGGGATAAACAGATAATTTGGGATCATATCCTGGGATGAAGGGGCAGTGTGGAAGGGCTCTCAGAAACCCGATTGGTGGACTGCAAATATATGAAATGGGAAAGAGTACAAGAATGTTCTGATGCACAAGAATGTTTCCATAAACACTGGAATTTCTTGATGCACATTGGTACTGCCTAGCCATTGTGTGTCAGTCCCATTACACATCGCTCACTTTTCTGACTCCATTATGTAGGAATGTAGCAGAAGCCCTTTATTGGATATGGACGTTGTGGAATGCCCCAATTATAATTCCTGTACAGGTCAGTCCATTCATGAAGGCACAAATCCCCAACAGGATTCCAGCCATAATTTTTGCAAGAATGTAGAATAATACATATTAAAATGCTTTCTATAGTTCCTGATAGATACAGTCAACAGAGATTGTTCAGGAAGGGAAACATTACGCAGTTACTTCTTGATCAATAGGGATAGATTTTATTGATCTCAGTAGCTGCTTACTGTTAAGTAGAGTTGTGCGGGTGCGGGGAGTCTGGTCAGAATCCACTATGTAATATGTGGCACTGTGCACAATAGTAACAGTGCCACATATTACATAGTGGCCATAAAGGATTCTAGTCTATATAGCACAACTTGTGGTTTCAACTACCTGCATCAAACAAAATATGTCCTCTCCAGATATTTTCTAGATTCTCCAGGTGATTCTCAGTTTGCTTCTGCCAAAAGATACTATAGAGTTCTTAGGAAGATCTCACTAGAGACGGTATAACTTCCAGAGGAAGCTATTTATTTAAAAAGATTTTGATTACCCACAGTTTCCTGTTAATTTTGGTAAATTCGGGAACATATCCTGTTGATATGGCGGGGGGGGGGGGGGGTTCTTAGAAATGGAACTGCTTTGATTGCTATTAAATTGATGGTATTTTTGTGAAGGAAACTGAGTGCAGTTTTAACTTTTCCAAATATACTCCAGTACATACAAATGACAATTAAAAATACTATTAACTGTACTATTAAGAAATTGTACAGACATGTAAATGTATCCCATAGTATTTTAACAAGAGATATCTAAATAAGTACACATGAATATAATGAAAATGGATCTAATGCAAACTTTTTTTCTACATGATTAGAGTAGGATTGTTGTTGTATAGAAATAAATTTCTCTCAATAAAAAAACTAACTTTTATCTATTTTCTTCCAAGAATTTCTATTGCTACTGGGTGCAGTGCCTAAAGACCTTGGCCTGCACTTAAACACAATCGGTGCGGAAAAAATTACCATCTGTCAGCTGCAAAAGGCCACCCTACTGGGATCTGCATGCATTATTCGTCCTAGACACTTGGGAAGTGTACTATGTGTGATCCAATAAAACAACCGGCATAGTGATCTTGTTTGCTGTGTACTAATCTTTTTTGTTTTGAACAACAACAACAACTTTATTTTTACACCACGCCTCCATCTTTCCAAAGGGACTCGGGGCAGCTTACATGGGGAAAAGCCCATTGTGTTTAAGTGCAGGCCAAGGTCTTTAGGCACTGCACCCAGTGTGGCAATCACCACTGGGACCACCTTTACTGGCTTGTGCCAGAGTCTTTACAGTTCAATCTTGTCAGCTTTTCCAGTTGTTTCTCTTCAATCCTGCTGTCGCCTGGGATTGCAATATCAACAATCCATACTTTGGTCAGGAGTATTATGCTCCAAAACTCTGTCAGTCTTAATTTGGAAGTCCCAGAGTAGTTTGATGTGTTCATTTACTGTAAATATTTCAGGCTTGTGATCCCACCAGTTCTTTGTCACAGGCGGATGGCATTTGTGGCACAAGTTCCAATGGGTCATCTGAGCAACGGTATTATGCCTCTGCTTGTAGTCTGTCTGTGCAATCTTCTTGTAGCAGTTGAGGATGTGATCTATCGTTTTGTCTCCTTGCTTGCAGAGTCTACACTTGGGATCTGTCATCAACTTTTCAATTCTGATGGCATTTGCTCTAATTGCCTGTTCTTGGGCTTCAAGAATCAGCCCTACTACTACTACTACTACTACTATTACTACTACTATCCCCCCCCCCTTTTTTTTCTTTATCAAGACCAAAACAGCCAACATTGTTCATCCTTGTGTCGAAGAGTATGGTATTCTGGAGCAAGTGTACCATGACTATAATAATTAAAACCAAGAAAGAGACATAATTGCTGGTAAAGTCCAGTTCTTTTGCCTCCCAATACAAATAGCCATTTGCACAGAAGTTATGTTTCTCAGCCATTTTTAACAATATTTTAAGATCAGCCTTGTTCAGAAGGGCTAGATTGTTTCTGTTTTCATATAATAAATAAGAGTCGTTGTTCTTTTGAATGTGTTGTCAATATGGCTTTTCCCCATTTTAGAACACCCACCTCCCAGTTTTGTCTTTTAGAGTACATCGAATGAGATTGTGAAAGTCCTTGGAGTAAAAGCAGGAAAGAGAATTGGAGCTGAACGGCAGGAAAGTGATAGCCCCACAGGGAAATAACAGATATTGAGAAATAAATGTTCTCCCCAATTTTTTTTTTACTTAGAATAGAATTGTTCCAATTGGTTATTGTTTCCTTTAAAATATATCTATTAATCATGTGTATTAGATTTTTATTTTTATGATTGAGTATTAATGAGGGGGACAGTTTTTTTTAGTTTAAATTGTTTCTGTGCATGTGCATTTCTTTCTAAGTTTACATGTAGTGGTTTCCTTGTAAAAACAATATACAATTAAATAAACATTTCAATTAAAAGTTAAAAACAAGGTTAGAAAACATTAAAACAGTTACACGATGCATGGAAATCCCCACCCCCAATCCCATAAACATTTTAGCATTGCCCAGCTGTTTGCCCTAAGGGTATCCTAGACCATAACTCATAGAATACCTGCCTTAAGTATATGAAAACTGTTATCTAAAATTTCTAAGGAGCAACGAAGTAGGGATGACTGTGTCATCTCTGGGGAAGAAGTGACTTAAAAGTAAAATGCGTACTACATACATTTACATTTGAGTTACACAGGGAGCCACTATGTATAGTGGTTTGAATGTTGGGCAAAGATGCCTGGACTCTAGCGTTCAAATCCACAGAAACTCATTTGGTGACCTTGGACAAGTTATACTCTCTCAGCCTAAGAGGTCATTTTGTTGGCAAACTAAATATCCCTTGGTTATTCTTGCTGCAGGCGGCAGCTTCCCAAATATGACCAATATGACTTTCCAACAGAACAATACTATGGGGCATTTAAAAAGAAGCCAAATTATCTGAGATTTCTTGGACTACTGTGTTTGTTGTTGTTTTTCTAAAAGAGAAGACCAGGACAGATGCCAGCAGTATACCTTGATATGTCCCCAGTAGCTGCCCAAAGATGCAGGGGATGACACCAGTCCTATAAGGTAGAATTCAGGCCATGTAGTGTTGTGATCATGTTTATAATATGTGGCCCCATTCCACAAGGGGGGGGGGGGGCAGGGGGGAAATTGTCTTCTAATAATGTTCCCGGTTTAAAGGGCTATCTGGATGCGCCCAGAGATGGAGAAAATAACAACAGTAACAGTCAGCTCTGAAGCTGACACCAGCCATTTGAATTGTACTTAGAAAGAAACTGGCAGTCAAAGAAGTTGGCATACAAGCAGAGTAACAAGAGGAAACTATTTTCAAATTAGAGGAAAGCTGAGAATTAAATGTTCTCAGTTTTTTATTTGGCTGTTGAATTCTCTCACCTGTTGGGCAAAACATGAGGATCACAAATAGAACACTGTATCCATGGCAATGGGGAAATGGTTCCCTTGACAAACTGATGACAAATTACTTTGCATTTTCTTTAATATTACATGTTGATGCCTAACATTTGTATCATACTTTAGACTGCTTGTGGCACTTTACATATCATAGGGCAGCTGGCAGCTCCCCCATTAATGGGGCAGGGAATCCCATGTGAAGTTTGCTCCAAATTTTAAAGGAGCTATCCAAGGTACTGAACCCATTATTTATTTATTTATTTATTTATTTATTTATTTATTTATTTCGCACATTTCTACCCCGCCCTTCTCAACCCCCAAGTGGGGACTCAGGGCGGCTTACAAAAGGCAAAATTCGATGCCAGCAAAACAGATAATAAGATAAAACATATATCAACAACAGTTATAAAACAATTAAAACAATCCAGTTATACATCACAATTAATAAAAACCAATCTAACGATCAATGTTCGCCAAGCTCAGAATCCGTAAGTTCATTCCGCGTTGTCAAATCCTATCCAATTCTAGTCGTCATTGTCCTTTGTCTGTCTGCTGGATTACCCAAAGGCCTGGTCCCATATCCATGTTTTTAGTTTCCTTCTAAAAGAGAGGAGGGATGTCGATTTCCCCGGGAAGCGAATTCCACAGGCGAGGGGCCACCACCGAGAAGGCCCTGCTCCTCGTCCCCACCAATCTCACTTGTGATAGAGGTGGGGCTGAGAGCAGGGCCTCCCCAGAAGAACTTAAACTCCGAGGTGGGACGTAGAAGGAGATGCGTTTGGACAGGTACGCTGGGCCGGAGCCATATAGGGTTTTGTAGGTCAAAACCAGCACTTTGAATTCTGCTCAGAACTGGATCCTGCTGATCAATGCTAGATCCGTTAATGGTAAGACCGCGGACATCCAGGACCTGATTCTGGATGAGAGGGCGGATCTGGCGTGAATTACTGAGACCTGGTTGGATGAGCTGGGGGGAGTAAATCTCACTCAGCTGTGTCCACCAGGTTTCGGAGTGCATCAGCAGGCCAGACAGGGGGGGCGGGGAGGAGGGGTCGCAATAGTCTTTCGGCAATCCATCGCCATGATCAGATGCGCTGTTCCGCAAGCTTCTGGTTTTGAGTGTGTCCACCTGAGGGTGGGGAGCCGTGACAGTGTGGGGTTCCTGCTGGTGTACCGCCCACCCCGCGACACAGCAGCTTCCCTGTCTGAGTTAGCGGAGGTGGTCTCTAATTCGGCCTTGGTTTCCCAGCGCCTGGTGGTGCTGGGAGATTTTAACATCCACGCTGAAACCACCCTGTCTGGCGCAGCTCAGGACTTTATGGCCTTCATGACGACCATAGGACTGTCACAAATAATATCTGGACCCACCCATCAGGCTGGACACACACTTGACCTCGTTTTCGTGGCGGACAGCGAAATGATTAGAGTGGAAGAACAAAACATCCTTCCGGTGTCATGGTCTGACCATTATCTGATCAGTTTTAGACTCACTGCGACCCTTAACCTCCGCAGGGGTGGAGGACAGATTAAAATGATCCGCCCTAGGAGACTGATGGATCCGGATGGATTCCTGAGGAATCTTGGGGTTCTTCCTGCCTTGGAGCCTGGCGATTCTATCGACGCCTTGGTGACTCTCTATAATAGGGAGATGTCCAGGGTGATAGATACGATCGCTCCCGAACTCCCCATCTCGTTGCGTCGTGACAGGCCATCTCCCTGGTTCACCGGGGAGCTGGCTGTGATGAAGCATACGAGAAGGGGGCTAGAGCGCAAATGGAGGAAATCTCGGGACGTATCTGATCAAGCACGGGCTAAAGCCTCTCTTAGGGCGTACTCCGTGGCTATACGGGTGGCCAGGAAATCATTCACGACCACCCGTATAGCGTCTGCAGCAAATAGATCATCGGAGCTGTTCCGGGTTGTGGGAGAACTCCTTCACCCACCTGTGGCGGAGGAGGTCTCTGACGACCCAGCAGCTCGGTGTCGCGATTTCGCACACCATTTTGCAGGCAAAGTTGCTCAGATACGCCTTGAGCTCGACTCCAATTTCATCGCAGTGCCAGAAGAGGTGACGGAGGTATCTGCTTGTCCAATTTTGTGGGATTCTTTTAGGCTTGTTCTTCCTGAAACCGTGGAAGAGGTTCTTGGGGCTGTGAGGGCGACCACCTCGTCTCTAGACCCGTGCCCATCCTGGCTCATTAAATCGGCCAAGGAGGGGCTGGTTGATTGGTTTGTGTTGATCGTTAACGCATCGTTGGAGCAAGAAATTTTTCCATCTAATCTGAAACAGGCTGTGGTTCGCCCACTCCTCAAAAAGGCTTCCCTTGACTCCACGGTGCTGAGCAATTACAGACCAATCTCCAACCTCCCTTTTTTGGGTAAGGTGCTGGAGCGGGTGGTCGCCTCCCAGCTCCAGGGCTTTTTGGATGATATCAACTACCTAGATCAGTCACAGTCTGGTTTCAGGCCTGGTCACGGCACCGAGACAGCCTTGGTCGCCTTGGTGGATGACCTCCGCATAGCGCTGGACAGGGGGAGTGTGACTGTTGGTTCTCTTGGACATTTCAGCGGCTTTCGATACCATCGATCATGGTATCCTTCTGGGTCGTCTCTCTGGGATGGGCCTTGGGGGCACGGTTCTGTCGTGGCTCCAGTCCTTCCTGGAGGGACGAACCCAGATGGTGAAGCTGGGAGACGCCTGCTCGGACCCCTGGTCTTTGACCTGTGGGGTCCCGCAAGGCTCTATTTTATCTCCCATGCTCTTTAACATCTACATGAAACCGCTGGGAGAGGTCATCCGGAGTTTTGGAGTTGGGTGCCATCTCTACGCAGATGACGCACAACTCTACTACTCCTTTCCATCTAATTCCAAGGAGGCCTCTCGGGTGCTGGACGAGTGCCTGGCCGCTGTGTCTATCTGGATGAGGAGGAACAAGCTGAAGATCAATCCTGACAAGACAGAGGTCCTCCTGGTCGATCGCAAACCGGATCGGGGTATAGGTTGGCTACCTGTGTTGGACGGGGTTACACTCCCCCTGAAGCCACAGGTCCGCAGCTTGGGAGTCCTCTTGGATTCATCGCTCACACTTGAGGCTCAGGTGTCGGCGGTGTCCGGGAGGGCCTTTGCACAACTGAGACTTGTGCGCCAGCTGCGACCGTACCTCGCGAAGGCAGATCTGGCCGGGGTGGTCCATGCCTTGGTCACCTCCAGATTGGATTACTGCAATGTGCTCTATGTAGGGCTGCCCTTGAAAATGGCTCGGAAACTCCAATTGGTCCAGCGGGCAGCAGCTAGGATGCTAACCGGGGCTCATTATAGAGAGAGGTCTACCCCTCTGTTTAAGGAGCTCCACTGGCTGCCATTTATTTTCCGAGTCCAATTTAAGGTGCAGGTGCTCACCTACAAAGCCCTGAACGGTTTGGGACCACCCTACCTGCGTGACCGCATCTCCGTCTACGAACCCACACGCTCACTCCGGTCATCAGGAGAGGCCCTGCTCGTGATCCCACCCGCGTCGCAAGCGCGCTTGGTGGGGACGCGAGACAGGGCCTTTTCTGTGGCGGCCTCCCGACTTTGGAACACCCTCCCAAAAGATCTCAGACAGGCCCCTACTTTGGCAGTTTTCAGAAAGAATTTAAAAACCTGGCTGTTCCGATGTGCCTTTTCAGATTAGGAATCCCCATTACCAAGTCCTAGAAGCACTTTAGTAGAATTAAGATCGCTGCACACCGCACTTATTTTATAATCCTACATTCCTCCTGCCACTTCAGCACTTTTAATTCCTGTACCCATTGCTCTGGCCGGCCCAGTTTTAAAGTGTCCTGATGTATTGTTACTGTTATTGTTTATTTTGCTTAACTGTTTTGATTTGCTTCTGGTATTGCTGTTGTATTATGTTCTGTTGTATTGTGTTTTGGGGCTTCGGCCTGTGTGAGCCGCATCGAGTCCTACGGGAGATGCTAGCGGGGTACAAATAAAGTTAATAATAATAATAATAATAATAATAATAATAATCGGCAGCCAGTGGAGCTGACATAACAGAGGGGTAGTATGTTCCCTGGATGACGCTTGCCAATATGGTCCCATTGAATGAGAGTTTGGAATATATTCCATAGTGGATACACTGTCTTACTAACATGGTGGTCACCACTGGTTGAAAGATATTGTTGTCATTGCTATTGCTGATGTTATTGTTATTGTTATTATCATCATCTCATCTCTCCCTGTGGATATCTTCCAATCTGCTGCCCTGGAGACTAGGACGCAGAATAATGGCTTCAAACTGCAGGAAAGGAGATTCCATCTGAATATTAGGAAGAACTTCCTGACTGTGAGAGCTGTTGAGCAGTGGAACCCGCTGCCCCGGAGTGTGGTGAGGCTCCTTCTTTGGAAGCTTTTAAACAGAGGCTGGATGGCCATCTGTTGGAGGTGCTTTGAATGAGATTTTCCTGCTTCTTCGCAGGGGGTTGGACTGGATGGCCCACGAGGTGTTTTCCAACTCTGATTCTATTATTCCAAGGTAGAGAAAGGAACAATATAATAAAACACAACATATACAATCATCTAAAACACATAATCCAGTTAAAACATCAGTTCAAAAAAAATATACATTCAATACAACTTAAATTAGATTTACTCCTACATAAGATTTCAGGCATAGTATCGCAGCCATAGTCATTATAATCTGCCAACTCTCTGAGTATATAACAGCAGTGGGTGCAAGTTTTGACATTTCAATGTAGTCTAAATCTAACCCAGACTGTCTGAGTGAAACAATAGGCATGCCATTGTGCCTTCTAAGACCAAACTAGCTGATATGTGGAATATATGAATGAGCTCTCTTTCTCTTTTCAAAAAACAAGCAGTATTAGAGGTTGACAGGTTCGGTAGAGGAATAGCAAAGACTGCTTAAACCATAATGCATGAATTGTTGATTTAAAATGGGCCTTGCTAAGGTACATTCTTGGGCTAAAGGAGTCATTTGGGTTGGCTGAAAATTCTGCATCTGCTTTTCAGCAAAAAAATAAAGATGGAAGTAGTTATTAACGTATTTCCTGTGCAGTGCCCATTTGGCCTTGAGAACTGGGGTGTCAGTTAAATGAATGATCTTTAAACACTATTTTAACACTTCCTTTTCTAAATGCTAGATGTTATCACTAGAAAATAGGTTTTCTAAACGAAAGCAATTGCCGCTGGCAATTGGCAATGAAGAGATAAACATTTGGAAGTAACTGGTTAAAAACAATATAATTGTGTGGTTTCTCCTCCTATACAACAAATTTTTATGTGCTTATATAATTGTGTATTTTCCCCTCCTATAACAAAAGCATAACTGTGTTCCATTGTGATGGTGATTTAAAGGGAGCTGGTTCAGGTCTTACTATGTTGGAACTAAATACCTTGGTTACTTCTACCGTGAGCAGCTGTGGCCTCATTAAAGGGGGAATATCACAATGTTTCACAAACTATATTGTCTCTCATGATGCTACCTTGGCCTCTCTTGGAAATATAGGACAAGTTGAGATGATAAAGAAGTGAGTGAAAGAGTATTTTGTACAACAGGGTTGCAGCTTACAGCTTTCAGATGGATTACAGCAACTACAGTACTATACATAATTTTTAAGAAATGTAAAATTTATTTATTCATTTATTTACAGTATTTATATACCACTTTTCTCACCCCTAGAAGGACTCAAAGCGGTTTACACATAGCTGGCAAAATTCAATGCCTTACATTGAGCACCAACACGATGCCAATCCATAACAGCTACAATAATACAAACCACAATTCAGCATAAATCATAATTAAATGGTACATAAACAATCATTAAAATTAAAAGTCACTTCAAAAATATAATTAGAACTTTTGCTAACTACATTGGAGGTCCCTGAAATATAACTAAAATATTTTGGAAAAATGATACCATAACCTTTTGGAGAAATTATGGTCTTTGGAAAGGCCTTGTTAGAAATCATAACCTTGTTAGAAATCCTAACCTTTTGGGAAATGGAAATCTTCATAACCTTTTGGAAAATGGCATTTATAACCATTTAGGGAAAATCTGGAATCTCCCTGAAAAAAGTTAAAAACTCACTTGAGTCAACCGTCTCCTTAGTGGGAAACATTCACTAGCATTCATGCAAGGCAATGAGGTTTCTCAGCTGTTAAATCTAGATATTGCTTTGAACTGTTAGGGACAAAGATATACCAGTGCGCAAACACACACATACATATAGCAGAGTTTCAGAAGTGTTCTTTCAGTATTGTATGTTGTGGAACACTGTGTTAAAAGGCATTGAATGTTTGACTTATATATGTAAACTGTAATGCGCTCTGAGTTCCTCCAGGGAGATAAAGCAGAATATAAATAAAGTGTTGTATTATTTAAAAAAATCTACTCTCCCTTAAAACAGCTTGGTTTAAATCATGCTCTCAAGGGACCAAAATAACTAGACTTCTTTAAAAATAACATAGTTAGGTATTGTGATCATCGAATTGTTGCCCTGTACACCGCCTTGAGTCGTCTGCGGGCTGAGAAAGGCAGTATACAAAAACACTAAATAAATAAATAAATAAATAGTTGGTTTACTCACAAACTTCATGTATTCAGCATACAGGTGCTTTGCATATCAATCCAGTTACAGATAGGAATTGAAGCAGTTTCTCTGTGTAGATAACACAGGGCATCTTTCTTAGAATCTTAACGGTCCAAAGTCTAAAGCACCTCTCTGTTCTGAGATCTAATAGAGTCTCTGATGAATTCTGTTCCTACAGACTTCTAAACTGTACTGTTTCTATAGTAGTCTCATTTAACCGACCTTTGCTTATCCAACATTCCGTCTTATTCGAAGAAAGAACACGGAAGGCCTTACCTGAAAAAGTCAAAAAATTTAATGACATAAAATGCATAAGGTTATGGGTGAACTACAACTCACATAATGCCAGCTTAACCCCTTGAAACTCCATCAGTACATACTTACAGGCCTCTCCTGTCCCCTTCACTTTGTGCCGACCAGGGCATGTAGCCCTTAGCTGACAACACGGTGCAGGGGAAAGGGAATGAAGTAGGTGGTTCTGGGAGGGAGGGCCCTCCTTTTCTTCTTGTCCCCCTCCCCAATTGTTGACCCCCTTCCAAAAGCTTGCAAACCCCTCTCCAAAGAGAGAGACAGAGCCCCACATACTTTTTCTTGGGGCGCCTTTGGTAAAAGGATGGCTCACAACTCCTGGATGGAAGAAAGAAGTAGGAGGGATCCAGAAGGGGATCAGGTCACCAGGATCTCTGCCAAGGGCTTCCCGAGGATCCAGGGGAAGGGGCTCCTGGCCCGGGGTAGGGCCCGCTTTGGCATCCATCTTCTTGGTGGGGCTCTCCATCCGTGTTGTAAGGAAAACCTGGACTGGACAGTCCAGGAAGGGAGGCAGAGGAGGAAAGGAGGAAGGGTGCCCTTCAGGGATGGTGTGAAGCCTCCACCAGTGGTGAGCCAGTCCGACAGGCCAGGAAGGAAGGGAAAAGGGGAGAAGAGGGAGGACAAAGATGGGTTGGGAATGAGGCCCTTTTTTCAGTCCCTAAAAAAAGAGATAATCCCTCCGTATTATCCAACAATTTTGTTTATCTGACTGTTCCACTGCCCATTTATGTCAGATAAGTGAGACTTTACTGTATTGACTTCTGAAAGCATACTCTTTCTACACTGTAAGTACAATCACTGCTGATAGCATACTGTATTGCATGAAAGTTTTAAATAGAGTCTGAGTCCTGAATACTCCCTGATCACATGGTCTGCAGCCCCTCCCACAACATAGAGTTAAGGAAAACCGCATCTCAATACACACATACACAATGTTTTTATTGTATTTTAAAGTTAATTGTATTGTTTTAATCTACTGCTGTAAACCGCTCCGAGCCAAATTGGGAGTAGCGGTATACAAGTCAAATAAATAAATAAAATAAAATAAATACAGTAAGTAATCTAAATTATATACATAACAAATAACTAGCTGAGGCTTGAAGAAGGTTGCTATTTCCAATAAAATAACCTTTTTAATAGTAACTTTTCAGACAGAATGATTCAGAAATTTTGATAAGTAAATTGTCCATTGACTTCATAAGGCCCACTGGTTGTATTTGTATAGTAGCTTGTGTGTTGGATTAAGATTTTTGGAGACCAGGGTTCAAATTCCCTTTTGGTCATGGAATCCCACTGGGTGGTCTTGGGCAAATCACACACTCTCAGCCTCAGAGACAATGGAAACTCTGCTCTGAACAATTTTGTCCTAAAAACCCAAATGTACTGACTTCTAAACTGTACTGTTTCTACTGATTGCTGAAAGCATACTGTTTCTACCTTGGGGTCTCTACAAGTCAGAAATGACTCAAGGGCATGCAACAAAAATAATCTTGGCTAGACAAAACAAATCTAAATCTTCCTGCTTCTCCTCTTATATTCTACAGTTTGAATCCTGCCTGCATTTCCTGCCTTGCCTGATCCTTTTCCCCTGGCTCACAATGTTTCTTAAAATGAGTGATATTCATTTATACTTTAATGTAGTAGACACGAGTTTAACACTGAAAACGTTTAGAACAAGTTCAGATTAAACTTTATCTTTACCCATGTGAAACACAAGACGCACATTATTTTGCTACAGAAGATAAGAAAGCATCCCTGTCTAACATGACATAATCTTAGTTTTTTGCTAGGATTGGGCATACATCAATGACCAAGGGACCATCTTCGGTTTCTCCCACCCCATAGTTTCAGTAGCAACTAGAAGGGAGATTTCTGGCGACCAGAGTTTGGGTTTTTTTATTTATTGAATTAATATCTCAGCTTTCTCTCTAATGAGATACAAGGCAGCTAATATTTCTTATGTAATTTCTAGTTACATTCTAATGTGAGAGCCTTCCCCCCCCCCCCAACCCGGTTCATTTTATTTTGTTTTGCAGGCAGAGCAAGAGTGTGTTTATCCTCTTTCCACTTCACCAAGTTAGTTAAATTCTACTGAATTCTACACTTAAAATTTGGGACTCCACTGGGGTTACTACGTTAGTTTGGGTCCAAGTTTTTGGGTCCAAGTCTACATTAGTTTGGGTTCAGTCTTTAAAGGGGGCAATTCAGTCTTTCAATGCACCAGGAAGAGGTGAAGAAATGGAGTTTTCTCATTTCTCTGTTTTTTGTTTTTTTGCCAGATTTCTAATAAAGTAGCATTTGTTGCTCCCAGTTGAAAATGTGCGAGGGGAAGTTGTGGGAGCAGCTAAAACACCCATCTCAGTTAGGAAGAGTTCCCTCACTGCCATTTCCTAGGTCTTTGCCAAAACAATTTCTTTTTCTATAAATCCCACAGAGTTCAGTTAAACTTTAGCGCCATTCAGGGATGTCTGAAGCATTATCCCCTGACGCTTCACCCACATCAGTGCCATCAGTGCCAGGAATCCTCTGTGGGAAGTGAGAATGCAGCAATTGGTGATCATGATTAGCATTGAATAGCCTTGCAGCTTCAAAGCCTGGCTGCCATTATGCAATGATGCAAGTCTCCAGACCTTATTTATTTATTTATTTCATACATTTCTATCCCGCCCTGTTCCCCACAAGGGGACTCAGAGCGGCCTCACATAGGCATCAACGATGCTTACAACATATGCATCAAAGACTACAATAAAACAGTAAAACAGTAAAATCATCTTAAAACATCAAACACATCAGCCAATACATTCATTTACTAGATAATATTAAAATGCTAATAAAAGAAAAATCAAACTGGGAAATCTAGTGATGCAACCCCAAATCCTTTCCAATTGTCATTATCATCTAATCAAACACCTGGCTACAGAGCCAGGTCTTCAGTTGTCTTCTAAAGGACAGGAGGAAGGGGGCCAACCTGATGTCCTTAGGGAGGGAGTTCCACAGATGGGGGGCCACTGCTGAGAAGGCCCTGTCTCTCGTCCTCACCAACCATGTTTGTGAGAGTGGCAAGATTGAGAGCAGGGCCTCTCCTGACGATCTTAAGCTTCGTGATGGTTCATAGCAGGAGATACGTTTGGACAAGTAATCTGGGCCAGAACCATTCAGGGCTTTAAAGGTTAAAACCAGCACTTCGAATTGTGCAGCCAGTGGAGCTGACGATTGTCTTCCGGGCACAATTCAATTGCTGATGCATCATTATGCAATAATGCAAGTCTCCAAACCTTTGGGATTCAGAAGCTGGAATATATGGCAGTGTAGATGGGGCCCCCACTTACCAGAGGCAAGTGGGAATAATGCAATTGGTGACCTTCATTAGCCTTGAATAGCCTTGCAGCTTCAAAGCCACACTGCCATTATGCAATGATGTAAGTATCCCCTAGTAATTTGTTTGTATATGATTATGAAAGTATTATACAGTGTATATGCACCTTTGTTCCCAGAACACATACAAGTAAATTTGTCCTCCTACCCACCTTCCAGCAATGGCACTGAAATACCTAATCCCTCTGTTTTCCTCTCTCCCTCCTCTCTGCTCAGCAGCATCCCAAAGGGAGAAACTGAGGTTTCTTTAGAAAAAAAAAAAAACACTGAGGGATGGTGGGCGGGGCCTAGTGCCTCCCAAAAAAGCAGAGTTAACTGGAAAAGTAAACCAATGTGATGAAAGGTAGGAAAAACATCAGGGTTTTGTTTTTGTTTTTACTAAATGGAGTCAGACACACCTCTTCTCTCCTCTTTCAAACACTTCCCAGCTTAATGTGATGACATCCCATTCAAGAGAACAGTCAAAATAATGTATTCAGCAGATTTTAAAAAAGAAATAAATACATACATTAGGGCTTAGATCGGTGGTTCTCAACCTGTGGGTCCCCAGATATTTTGGCCTACAACTCCTAGAAATCCTAGTCAGTTTACCAGCTGTTAGGATTTCTGGGAGTTGGAGGCAAAAACATCGGGATCCACAGGTTGAGAACCACTGGCTTAGATCTTAAGGGGAAGGATACAACAGAGGGCCGCTCTAAAGCAGTACAATCCCCACCCCTGCTTTACAAAGTTATTCATGTCTGGCTAGAATCCATTTATATTTAATTGACCCTACTTCAGTTCCCATCAGTCTAAACCAGGCCTGGGCAAACTGTTAGGAATTGTGGGAGCTGAAATCCAGAACACCTGGAGGGACGAAGTTTGCCCAGGCCTGGTCTAAACCTAGCGATGGAAAGGGTGGTGAGAATAGTCATTAATCAACAGTGAGAGGATAAGTGGGCTGCCTAGTTAAACATAAATGCATGCTGAGCGTCCAGTTCTAAGTCCATGTGCATCTACCAGCACGGTCCATGTAATTCCAGTTATGTACTTTTAACAACACCATTCATTTGTTCAGGATGAGGAGTGAGAGTCTGGATTTAGATCTTTCCTTCTTCACCGACCACCTAATTGGATTTATCCGAAGTATCTGCTAGGGTTATGTGTGTTTTTCTCAGCTGTAACACAAATGTCATCTTCTACTTTCAGAGCTGTGCTTATTTCATTTCAGGTTCAAAGAGCAGACACAATACAGTTCTCATCACATTACTGAGGTGTATGAGCTTCCAAGTTAGTTGTTGTTTGAATATGGAGCATATTTAAAATGATATTCAAGACTTCATGTTATCTTGCCATTTAATTATATGATAGCTGCTTTACCGAGAAAAAAAATGTTGTTCAGAAGGAAATGTGAATAGTAAAATTGTCACTCTGAGGCAAGTTTCTATCAAGATAAAAAAAATCCTGTTCTTAGTTTGCTTTTTTTCAATTCTATCTTGCTATACTTATTTTCAAATGAAGTATTAAGAGATTTTTTTTCTTGTTTATACCACTCAGAATTAGGGGAACAAATAAATCTTTGCAAAAGCCTAGGTCTTTTTTCATGAAATACAACTGAGAAGCTGTTGGACATTAAGATGAGAATTAGGAACCTGTGATATTTTAGATCAGAGCTTTCCAAACTGTGTGTTGCAATACATTAGTGTGTTGGCTGCAGTGTATAAACGTGTTGTGTGAACTTAATGGGAAATTAGAAAAATCTTGGAAATGCATGTTATTATTTTACAAATCATGAATTTAAAAAAAATATCAATGAGAGGTTTTCATTAGATATGTTGTATCCTCATATATATTGTTACAACAATTTATGTATCTCTTATAAGGTAAAAGGTAAAGGTTTTCCTCTGACATTAAGTCTACTTGTGTCTGACTCTGGGGGTTGGTGCTCATCTCCATTTCTAAGCCAAAGAGCCGGCATTGTCTATAGATACCTCCAAGGTCATGTAACCGGCATGATTGCATGGAGTGCTATTACCTTCCCACCGGAGTGGTATCTATTGATCTACTCACATTTGCATGTTTTCGAACTGCTAGGTTGGCAGAAGCTGGGGCTAACAGAGGAAGCTTACCCCGCTCCCCAGATTTGAACCGGTGACCTTTCGGTCAGTAAGTTCAGCAGCTCAGCTGTTAAACCCACTGTGCCACCACAATTTATGTATCTCTTATAAAGGGTTGGTTAAATCTCCGATTTGCTGGTAAACTGAATTATTGTGTTGTGAAATGATGCATGTCTAAAAAAAATATTAGCAACATGAAATGTTTGGAAAGCTCTGCTCTAGGTGTCAACACACTTCTTCGCCTTCCAAGGGCAAATGGCAATTGGAACTGAACATCTTTTTTAAAGTTGGTATTTATTAATGTTGACACATGCAAACAAATGCACAAGAAAAGAAAAAGAGAAAAGAACCAACTATACATGCGTAACATGTATCTGCAGTATGAACCCCATATCCATGGGAGATACATTCCAATAACACCTGTGGATACCTACTCCATTGATAATGGAAATCTATATTTTGACTATACTTTGACAAGAAGAATAACATGGAATCATACTGGAGAACCTAGAGAGACTCACAAACACTTCTGGAAGTGACTATATTTCAGCATTGCTAAGTGCAGTTGTTCACTTCTGGTTGCTTCTGGAGTGAGAGAATCAGCCGTCTACGAAGATGTTGCCCAGGGGACGCCCGGATGTCTTGCAATCCTGCAAGGAGGCTTCTCTCATGTCTCATGAACAACTGCACTGCATCCTGTCAGATCCCCAAAATCTGGAGGAAAGCAAGAGTCATCGCCATCTTGAAGCCAGGCAAAGACTGTAACGACCAAAAAAGCTATAGACCAATCTCCCTGTTGTGCCACCTCTACAAAGTTCTGGAGAGACTTATTTTGCATAGAAGTACAGAAAAAATAGACCCATGTCTGATCCCACAGCAATCTGGCTTCAAGAAAGGCAAAAGCTGCACATTGCAAGTGCTGAACCTGACTCAGCACATAGAAGATGGCTTTGAAAGGCAGCAGATCACAGGAGCTGTCTTCATAGACCTGTCAGCAGCTTATGATACTGTGAACCATTGCCTCCTCCTGAGAAAAATGTATAATATCAAAAGGACTACCACCTCACCCGCCTCATAGGAAATCTGCTACAAAACAGGAGCTTTTTTTGTTGAGTTCCAGGGCCAGAGAAGCAGATGGCAGAAACAGAAGAACAGCCTGCCTCAGGGGAGCATGCTCGCTCCATCAATGTTCAACATTTACACAAATGACCAGCCATTGCCAGAAGGGACGGAGAGTTTCATCTATGCTGATGATCGTGCCATTACTGCTCAAGCAGTGAGCTTTGAGATGGTTGAACAGAAGCTCTCCAAAGTTCTTACTGCCTATTACAGGGAAAACCAGCTGATCCCTAAGCCATCTAAAACACAGACATGTGCCTTTCATCTCAAGAACAGACAAGCATCCCGAGGATCACCTGGGAAGGAATCCCACTGGAGCATTGCAGTGCACCCAAATACCTGGAAGTCAGTCTGGACCATGTTCTTACCTACAAGAAGCACTGCCTGAACATCAAGCAAAAAGTGGGTGTTAGAAATAATATCATACGAAAGCTGACTGGCACAACCTGGGGGTCACAACCAGATACAGTGAAGACATCTGCCCTTGCGCTATGCTACTCTGCTGCTGAGTATGCATGTCCAGTGTGGAACACATCTCACCATGCTAAAACAGTGGATGTGGCTCTTAATGAGACATGCCGCATTATCACGGGGTGTCTGCTCCCTACACCACTGGAGAAATTACACTGCTTAGCTGGTATTGCACCACCTGACATTTGCTGGGAAGTAGCAGCCAATAGTGAAAGGACCAAGGCAGAGACATCTCCAGCTCATCCCCTGTTTGGGTATCAGCCAGCACGTCAATGACTTCAATCAAGAAATAGTTTTCTAAGATCTACAGAGACACTCGCTGGAACACCTCAGGAAGCGAGAGTCCAAAAGTGGCAGGCTCAAATCCAGAACCTCAATCAATGGCTGATACCAAATGAGAGACTCCCCCCTGGGCACACAGAAAACTGGGCGACTTGGAAGGCGCTGAACAGACTGAGCTCTGGTACCACGAGATGCAGAGCCAACCTCAAGAAATGGGGCTACAAAGTTGAATCCAAGACATGCGAGTGTGGAGAAGAGCAAACCACTGACCACCTGCTGCAATGCAACCTGAGCCCCGCCACATGCACAATGGAGGACCTTCTTGCCGCAACACCAGAGGCACTCCAAGTGGCCAGCTACTGGTCAAAGGACATTTCATCAACTACCAAGCTTGCAAACTCTGTTCTGTCTGTTTGTTAAAAAAATGTTTAAAATGTAATACAATCGTCTGGTTGCTACTGACATGATAAATAAATAAATAAATAAGCATGGCTAAGTGAAGCCTTGGATATCAAATATGTTGATAAGATGAGACTGGTATTTTATATCTAAAACTAATCTAAACTATACTACATTAGACTAAAGTAACAGTATAATATATTACTGAAACACTAATCTGTTACACGAAACACAACCCAATCCAAGAGATCAGGGACAAAACATGAGCTTGATTAGTCCAAGAAACAAGGAACAAAACATGAGCTTGTGTACATGGTAAAATCCCCAAGATTGGTAGCAAAACTTGACTAGGAAATTGGCTTGAAGTTAAGACATGATCAGGAACAAGGCAGGAGCGTCTTACTCCATTTGCGACGTTGCTTGATCTGAAACCTTCCTATCCCTAATCAAGGACAGCAATGCATGAAGGCATTCCATTGGCCTTGAGAAGCCTGTCTCTGGCTCTCTTTCCCCGGCTTCCCTTTCCCATGGCATGGCTTGCACCTGGAATTCTTCCCCCGCAGGAGGAGCCTTGATTCTCTGTCCAACCCCTCTGCTTCGGGTGCGCTCATGTCCTCCTCCCTTCTCTGCCTGTCAGCCTCAAAAGCAGTTTCCTTTTAACACAGAGAGCCAACATCTAATTCCAAATACCCCTCCGTTCTCCCAATTGGGGAATCACAATCAACATCCCATCAGTCTGAATATGTCATCAGGCCCTGCAGACCCTGCATCCCCAAATCCCTCATCCACATCATCAGCTGGCTGAACTACAACAAGGTTGGACGATTGATCTCCATTCTATAACACTGGTGGGAAAATGTCCTGAGCTACAGCAGAGTGAAAACATTTCACAAGAAACAATAATTGAACATCAGTAATATTAGTCATTAACAGGCTTTGCAATCAATGAAAAGATGTGATTCAATAACAAAGAAAATGCAAGGCAACAATGAGAGAATCATGATATCATGTGATAAGGAAAAATCAAATAAAGAACTAAGCCAGTCCAATCGTGCGACTAACCTTAAATTTAAAGAGTATTTCTCCGAGAGGTAGTTGTCTGCAGAATACAAATGGTAGTGATCTCAGCTAGAGAGATATTCAGGCATGTGTTACTTTTCAGTCAAAATGGCATCCATGGGACATACAAGCACATTAAAACACAATAAAACCAAATGAATTCAATTAACCAATTGAGCAGTAATAGTTATTTTAAAAACCTGCAGAAGAGAAGAAACAAACCAGGCAACAAATATTTTGGTTATGGGGACAGGCTTCTCTATTTTGGAAATTTTTGAGAAGGAGATAGATTGGCCTTCCACTTTGTGCTGCAACTGAAACGGCTCTCTTCAACATTCCCACCAGATAGAGAAGTATTATTTGTGGCAGCTTCACATTGGAGCTGAGGGAAGAATTAAGGGTGGCCCAAACTGGGAATGGTAGTCCTATAATAGCTAGAAGTCTCAATGATTTCTATTCCTGTCACAAGCCAATTGGTCAAAAAGACTAATTTCATAGTTAAGCCTCCTGGAATCTGTCCTTTCTTGTAAAATCAAATCAATATTTCCCTACAGACCAGCTAGTCTGAACAAGCACACTTTTGTGGGTTCCACTTTACAAGGAAAAACCAGAAGACATCCGAGCTAGCAGGCCTTGCGGGATGAACAGATGAACAATAACCATTGCTCTGGCTCCTGGGGGAAAAGAAGAGCGTACTTCAATTATGCCAGGAACGGCTAGATTTCATCTTCCCTGCCATTCCTTTTCCCTTGTGTGACATGTCTTGCTTAGATTGTAAGTTTAAGACGAGCAAGTGTCATATTATTTGTAAGATGTTCAGGGAGGCTTTTTGGCTGATGAGCAGGATCTAAATGTTTCCAATGCACAATAAAATGAATGTGGGCACAAGCCCAGTGGGCATTATTATCATCATGTATTCAGTCCCAGACAAGCCAACCCCTACATGACTATAATAGTAACTAAAGGACAATTGTTCAGTTTAAGGACAATTGTTCAATTTATCAAAAGTCAAGTTTCTACAGGTTATAACAAGTAAACATTGGATACATTTGAACTATGCTGTTGTTTCACATATTCAAAGTGTACAGGCAGTCTCCAAGTTACGAACAAGATAGATTCTGTAGGTTTGCTCTTAAGTTGAATTTGTATGAAAGTTGAACAGGTACATTTTGAAGTGTAACTAGAACTATATATATATCACACACAGACACATATACACACAGGTTTTGGATAGCATAGGGAAGAGTTAACATCCCTGTGGTGTTTGTTTTGCTGTCACCTCACTTTCTGTCCCTGTGATAACTGGATTTTGAAAAATATGGCTTGTAATGGAAACAAGGATTGGTGAGAAAGCTTCAGTAGAGACACCTTTTCCCATGCTAACTCTTTGTTTCCTTTCTGGGGATAGATTTCTCTCACTTCCTGTTGTCTCACCCCTGTTCTTAACTAGGAGTTGGATGTTTATAACTCGGGGACTGCCTGTACTACAGTCATAAATATTAAAAATGCCCAAGGTGTTTTGGTTGAACTAACATGAACATGCTCCCCCTGTAAACAAGCAACCAAAGCAGGCTATGAGTGTATCTGCACTTTAGAATTAAAGCAGTTTAACTGCCATGACACATGCTATGGCATCATAGGAACTATAGTTTTACTAGGTCTTTAACTTCACCAGAGTACAAAATTCAGGATTCCATAGCATAATATTGTTGTTAAGGTGGTATTAAACTGCATTGATTTTGCAGTGTAGGTGCACCCTATATCCTCAACCAGACCATCTTTCTTCTTTAAAGGATTTTGAAAAGAAAGATAGACATTATAAAGTGAATTGGCTTTGACTTTATTCAAATATGCCCTCATTTTTTGTTGCCAACTATTTTCCAAATTGGAGGAAGAGAAAAGTACTGAGCACAGACACCTGTCATTTGAACAAGAAATACCAGGGTGTCTGGATGAAGGTGCCAGCTCTTATCCTTAGTCGTATGAAAAATTGCACTGGTTTATGCCAAGGCAGGATTTTGCTTTGCCTAGAGCTCAGCTTCTGAATGACTCCACCCAGTTCCTGCTAGACTGGCCTTGAATGTTGGCTAATTGGCTACTTCAGAACAAAGAAAAACATGGAGAAAGCCAAAGCCTCACTATATAGGCACCCATCCAGTCTAGTACGTTGAAAAGCTTTTCCTCAGTTCTCTTGGTTAGCTTCTAGTATTTTCTTCAAGGCAGTCTCTTTGTTTTCTTGAACATTGTTTTTGGTGAATTTGGGGCCCTTGTTGTTCAGCCCTTGATGTATAGTCAGATCTCCACATTTGTGATTTAATTTTTGCATTTGATTGATTGGTGATTTAATTAATGTATCTCCAGCAATCCCTTGATATGACTCTATGCCTTGCAGACAATCTACGGTCATTCTATATGATGTGATGGGAGTTTTGGAGAGAGGAGGAGGAATATCCTCCTCACCTAGCTAGCAGGGGATGGAGTAAAGGCAGAATGACTCAATCCCTTCTCCCCTCTCCAAAGCTTCTGTCATGTCCCTTTGTAGAAGAGGACTGCCTCCATTTGCAGGCCTTTTTGGTAAGTTTTTAAAGATAAATTGGGGGGGGGGGGGGAAGGTGGCAGCTGGGATCAAATTGGGAGGATTTCTATCAGGTTTTTGGCCTATCTGGAAAGGCCCTCAGTCTTCTCCCAAAAGTTTAACAGTGCTCAACTTGGGGAGGATGGAGCAGAGGATGCAGTAGGGCAAATGAAGCACAGAATAGGTAAAGAGACAATTCAGGAATATTTGGCTAATCTAAATGAATTCAAGTCTCCAGGGCCAGATGAACTACACCTAACATTATTAAGGGAACTGGCAGAAGTAATTTCAGAACTACTGGCAATCATCTTTGAGAGTTCTTGAAGAACAGGAGACATTCCAACAGACTGGAAGAAGGCAAATGTTGTCCCATATAAAAAAAGTGTGTGAGGGTGGGGGTGGCCTGACATCTATACCAGGAAACATTCTGGAGAAGATCATTAAAGAGACAATCTGTAAGTGCTTAGAATGGAATGCCATACAAAAGATCAACATGGGTTTTTCAAGTACAAATCATGCCAAATGAACCTTCTCTCTCTTTTTTTTATAGATATACAAGCTTGGTAGATGAAGGGAATGCTGTGGATATAGTATAACTTGATTTCAGTAAGGCTTTGGCAAGGCACCCCATGATATTCTCACAAAGAAGCTAGTAAAATATAGACTAGAAAATGGAAATGTTAGGTAGATTGGGAATTGGTTAGCTGGCTGACTATGGACAATGCTGGCTCTTTGGTTTAGAAATGGAGATGAGCACCAATCCTCAGAGGTGGACACAACTGGACTTAACGTCAGAGGAAAACCTTTACTTTTACCTTAACTGGCCAAACCCAAAGGTTCCTCTTCATCCTCAAGAGGGAGCCCCCAGTGGCGCAGTGGGTTAAACCCCTGTGCCGGCAGGACTGAAGACCGACAGGTCGCAGGTTCAAATCCGGGGAGAGGCAGATGAGCTCCCTCTATCAACTCCAGCTCCTCATGCGGGGACATGAGAGAAGCCTCCCACAAGGATGATAAAAACATCAAATCATCTGGGTGTCACCCTGGGCAACGTCCTTGCAGACGGCCAATTCTCTCACACCAGAAGCGACTTGCAGTTTCTCAAGTTGCTCCTGACATGACAAAAAAAGAATCGTCAAGAGAAGTGACAAGTGGGTTACCAAGGGATTCAGTCCTGCTCCCAGTGCTACTCAACATCTATACCAATGATTTGAACAATGGAAGGCGTGCTTATCAGATTTGCAGCTGACACCAAATTGGGAGGGATAGCTAATACCCTATAGGACAGGATCAGAATCTAAAATGGCCTTAGCGGATTAGAGAGCTGGGACAAAACTAAGAAAATGAATTTCAACAAAGAGAAATTTACAGTACAAAACTGAGGCAATAAAAATGAAATGCACAGATACAGGATTGATGACACCTGGCTTGAGAACAATGTGTGTGAAAGGTATTTAGGAGTCTTAATAGATTACAAGCTAAACATGAGTTGACAGTGTGATGCGGCAGCTAAATAATCCAATGCGAAATTAGGCTGCGTCAATAGGAGCATAGTGTCTATTAGATCAAGGGAAGTAATGATCCCATTCTATTCCGCCTTGGCCAGACCTCAACTGGAATACAGTGTCCAGTTCTGGACAACACAATTCAAAAAGGTATTGACAGGTAGGAACATATCCTGAGAAGGTGAGTTTTGCATGGATAAAAGAAGCCTGAGAAGGGACATGATAGCTATGTTTAAATATCTGAAAGGATGTCACATTGATGAGGGGTCAAGTTTGTTTTCTGCTACTCTGGAGACCAGGACACAGAGCAGTGGATTCAAATTTCAGGAAAAGAGATTCCACTGAAACCTTCCTGACCTTCCTGACAGTAGGAGCTGTTTGGCAATGAAATATGCTGCTTTTGAACGTGGTGGAGTCTTCTTCTCTGGAGGTTTTAAAGCAGAGTTGGGTGGCCATTTGTCAGGGGTGCTTTGGTTGTGTGTTCCTGCGTGGCAGGAGGTTGGACTGGATGGCCTTTGGGATCCCTTCCAACTCTGATTCTATGATTCCGATACACAGTTAATACCAATGACATGCTACTGGAAACACAGTTTACCACTAAGGGTGTGTCTCTTCTAAACACATAATAAATGTGTAATCTAGTTTGACACTGAGTAGTAGGATTTGTCAAATAATATGTTAAGCATGTAGCGAGAAACTGCATGTGTTCTTCTCTTTTCTGTGATAAATAGTATTTGGGGAACTGAGATGGAAAAAAAGGAGGATTTTGCAAAATTCATGTATTGGTGCTGATGGCAGCTTCCCTCAGGGAGAACAGCAGCTTTGTATTATGTTACAGTAGAGTCTCACTTATCCAACCTTCACTCATCCAACGTTCTGTATTATCCAACACAGTCTGCTTCCTGCCTGATCCAAAGCTGTTTCAAAACATTTAGATGTTTTGGTGCTAAATTCATAAATACAGTAATTACTACATAACGTTACCATACATTGAACTGCTTTTTCTGTCAATTTGTTATAAAACATGATGTTTTGGTGCTTAATTTTAAAATCATAACGTAATTTGACGTTTAATAGGCTTTTCCTTAATCCCTCCTTATTATCCAACATTTTTGCTTATCCAACGTTCTGCTGGCCAGTTTATGTTGGATAAGTGAGACTCTACTGTAGTTGTTATTTTCCTTTAAAAGGTTTATTTCTAACAGGTTTGATTCTTGATAGTTTAATTACATTTTTAAATGTTGTTTGTTGTGAATTTTTTCTTATTCTGTTTTAACTGTTGTAAGCCACTCTGAAAAATGAGTTGTGGAAAAAATGAGATATAAATGAATGCAATGATAATGATACTAATTGTGATTTTGACCAGGAGGAGTTCAGTATGATAGGGGTGCTATTTTCCTATATGCCAAATTATGTGTTCTCTGGTTTGGCCCAGAGTGCTTTCCTATGTTTTTATATGTAATTATAATAATTATAATAAGCTGCTGGTTATTTCTTAGTCATGAGTTATGGCGTGGATATCTGTAGTGCAATTCACCGAAGAATAGTTGGCTGAAACTGAACTGTAATCTACAAGGTGATATTTTGTTCTTCTTGCAACTGACTTACATGACTACTTTCTAGAATTTATTAAAATCATATGTTAGATCTGTCTTGCCAAAAGATTGGCTTCCCTTGTGCTGTTACATTTTTGTTGTTTACTATATTTTCACCAATTGGGTTTCTCTGTTTTTGTCCAGTGCAAACTTTGCCCGCAATCTTGTGAGAGATTCTCCCAAACTAAGAGCTAATTTTAATTTCATTTCATTTTATTAACAACCACAGTGTACTGAGAATTAACAATTGAATCATGACCTTCAAGGGCAGAAAGCATAACAGAATTTCAGCAATGGGAAGAGGAACACAGACTGAGCAGTCAACCATATGTTCAGATTCTCAGTCATTCACTCATTCCCAGCACTTCTTCCCTTGCTATCAGATACGTCCTTGAAAAAGAGTGAAGCAATCGCCAATTAATTAATTTCAAGTTCAGAGGAGAGCAAGAGTATCTTTGTCATGCTGACCTTGTAGCATTGGCAGCCAATCTCGCTTTTAGTTTAAAATAAATTACAAATGAATCTGTCCTAAGGCAGTGGTGGGGAAAGTAGGTCTAGGAGATACTTGAGGCCTTCAGGTCTGTTTTGACCTCTCTAGAGCCCAGACCACCTTCTTCAGGCCAAAGGAACAAAAATGACTCAACTTTCCAGAAATAGTTTAATAGGTTGCAGTCCACCTCCACATCATTTAACATGAAAAATCCTATTTTTCCATTGAAAAAAGTGGACAAAGCAGAGGGGAGGGGGGTCACTGAAATGCAGCTTATAGCACATGGGATTTATGTGTTGGTTTATGACAGGTGTGGGCTCATAGGTTTTTCACGTGTTGTTGAATGAATTTACTCACTTTTGGCTGTGCTCTCTGCAAAATTTCCACCCCTACATTAAGCCGCCCAAATCTTGGTTTTAACAGCAACAGAAATGGGTTATGTACAAGGGGTGTTCATTAAAGATTTCCCCTGGCCCACTTCTATTTATCCAGAACATCTTCCTAACAAGGCTAGTGTTGCAGTAGAGTATCCTGGTAACGTTATAACTGATGGTGGGAGTAGCAGAGGAGGGAAGAGAGGTGCCCAGTGTTTGGATGAGGAGCAACAAAGAAAGAGAATGGGAGTAGAGGTGTAAAAAGGACTACTCGCAAGCAAGAGTCAGACGAGGAGTAACAGAGGAAACGGATCTGTGACATACTGCTCCTACTGAAGAGGATTTAATGGGCTTTACAGGAAGTAATGGGTCTGGGAGTAGTGACGAGGAGGAGGATGGGTTGGATTGGACTCGTGTGCAAGAAGTCAGAGATGTGTGTATGCAACCTATGTCCAGTGATACTTTTAAGGGGTTTTCTGGGGATTGGCAAACTGGTGATACATGGGGAGACCTAAGTCTTGATAAGAGATGGAAAAGTTGGCAGGATGGGTGTTGGCGCTCAGTGTAGAGGCTAAAGCAGCTGACAGTGATGAGGAGAGGGCGGGGACAGTTCATCAACAGATAATGAGTTGTAAAATAAATGTGGGCACTGGAGTAATTGAACTTTGCAGAAGGCAAAGTGTTGGATTCGTGCCTGGGTCTTTGTCGCTGCCGTTTCTCTTGTTGGGTCCTGGAACTACAGGTTGCTGTATCCTCTGTGTATCGACTGGCTTGGAATATCGTAAGTGCTGACTTCCCTTCTCTTGACTTCGGATTGCTTGGACGCCACCGCTGCTTTTTGGACTCTAACAACTTCTACTGGACTTCCTTCGACTTTGGACTGTTTTTGGATTACGGCTTTGCTTTTCTACACTTTGTTTGCTTGCATTCTTTGAACTCTGTGATTTTGGGGCATTTTGCCCAATCTTTTGTTTATCCCAGATTATATGCTGGTTTAATCCGGGTTATTTGCCAAGTTAAGTTTTTACACTGCAATTTGCTAGAGACTTTCAGTTTTGACCAGGGACACTGAAGTAAGTGTCCCTAAGTCCTTTTTGTTGCCTTAATAAACTTTGTTTGGGTTTTATCCCTGTGTCTGGCTCTTTAAAGGCGTCTGGGTCCCGACAGCTGGTACCAAGGCATTCAGAGTCTCTCGAACCACTTTATTAGAAGATAAACCAACCTTTAGTGATAACAGATTCGTATGGCCCCTAGCACTAACTAATTTGTCCAAGTATGTTATTAAAACCGTGAAAAAATATTGGCAACTCATAAGTGACATACCTGGGTGCGAGAGACCCCCTATGATCACACATAAAAGAACACAGAACATCAGAGACATGCTGGTACATTCAGACATAGACTACCATTCTCAAACCACTAAAGTCAAACCAAACTTAGTAGGAAATTTTGCATGCCTTCACTTTTTGATACGTCCACAATTCATCCAGACAAAGGTATTTCAGAATCCTGACACCAAAGCTCTTTACCAGTTACAACATTTTGCCACTTGTACTACCAAAGGCGTGGTCTATATTATTTTTTGCCTGTGTTCTCTTCTGTATATCAGCCAAACAAGCAGACAAGTCAAACAATGGATCATCAAGCACAAGAGCAAAATTAGAAATCACTTCGCTGATTCCATTTTTTATAAACATTTTGCTGATTTAAATCATAATGCAGAATCCCACTGGGTGCTGGTTTTAGAGGTTGTCACATCCCCCTCTAGTTTGGATTTGAGTACTAAATTATTACAGCGTGAATTCTTTTGGATTTTTACCCTTAAAACTGTACATCCCAACGGTCTAAATGACCCCATTTCATACCAATTTTTCCTGTAAACCATAGTGTATAGCTCTTTAAAACTTTTATCCCCACCTCTATCTGTTCTGGGCCCCTTTAATTGCTTCATTTTATATACTAGTTTCTACCTGCTTGCCATGTGCTTGCTACAGAATCAAACCATTGCAGAGCACTGTTTAGGAGAACCTGATGTAGCCATTGATGCCTATTTTGTTTTGTATGCCTTACATGTTAGCAATATATGGAAATATTTATCCCTTTTGGGACATATGCTAGCCACCTGTATATATTCCCTTTAGAACCACTTCTTCATTGTATCCTTATCCACCTGAGGAAGAATTGTTATTTTGGAGAACTTGATGTCCACTTTATTGTTCTTTTCACATTTCTCCACCCAAGGAAGATGTTAGACAGTCGAAACCGGTCTGGAAATTCTCTACGTGGATATCCTCTTACAAGGGACTGGAAGCTCCACTCAGTAGTATCTTTAGAGAAAGTAAGGGATCTTATGCCCTTAAGAGAAGTCTGCTTTACAGCAAGAAAGACTCTACTTTTGTGACTGATGTAAAATCACTGTATAAATAACAGTTTTTTGTTCTTTCTATATCACTCAATGCTGCATTATATAAGTTGGTTATCAGTTTAATATTGTATAATATAAGCTGCAAAAAAACATTTACCTTTGTGATTTATGTACTACGACTTGTAGTGAATTTGCGTTTGTTCCACTTCTATTTACCATAGGATGCTGAAACTGAGCCCTGTGATATAAGTCTCTATAGGTTAGGTGCCAATTTACAACTCGGAACTGATAACGGTCTTGATTTTACAGGTGCTGAAATGGTGTGAGGTTTGATAATGGACCCAGTGGAACACAGAGCAGTCATCAAGTTCCTTTACTTGAAAGGCTGCACACCAAAGGAGACATTTAATGAGATTGAAGAGATTTATGGTGATGATCCCCATCATATGATGTAGTCAGGAACTGGCATCGTCAATTCAAATGTGGTCAAAATTCAGTGGAAACAGCTGCAATTCCAGGGCAACCCTACTCTACTATTGATAAACACACCATCCAGCAAGCAGAGGTCGCCATTTTGGAAAATCTTTGTGTAACCATTTGCCACCTAGCCCAAAATGTCAAGATTAGTGCGGAGTCTGTGGAAAATATCACCCAAGACCATCTTCACATGCTTAAGGTATCCACTCTCTGGGTCACCCGGCTGCTCACACCTTTCCAGAAGCAGGAATGAGTTGAATGCTTTCAGGCTCTATTGACAATGTGCCATGGAAACCAGGAGAACTTTTTAAACAGACTGATCACACAGGATGAAAGCTGGAT
The DNA here is from genome assembly GCF_037176765.1 of Anolis sagrei. Lineage (NCBI taxonomy): Eukaryota > Metazoa > Chordata > Lepidosauria > Squamata > Anolidae > Anolis > Anolis sagrei. The sequence continues at coordinate 86,624,764 of NC_090024.1, forward strand.
CCATCACTATGATCCTGAGACCAAAGTCCAGTTGATGCAATGGAAGCATCATGACTCACCACCCCCAAACAAGGCACGTGCCGAACTCTTGGCAGGAAAGGTCATGCTCATAGCATTTTAGGACCAGCACTTAGTAGTAGATGGATTTCCAGCAAAGGGTGCCATGATCACTGGCGCATACTATGCTTCATTGCTGCGGAAATTGCGGGCACCATCAAAACCCAGAGACATGCCATGCTTACCAAAGGTGTATGCCGTCTGCAAGACAATGCACCAGTTCACAGCTTTCATTTTACCCAAATGGAAGCATGCTCCTGTTGCTTTGAAATTCACCCAACTTCGCACCATTGGACTTCCCCTTCTTTCCAACAATGAAGTTATTTTTTGAAAAGCAAGCATTTTTCAGATGATGAGACTCTGATTTTCAAAGTCACAATATGGCTTTTGGAGCAACCTGTCGACTTCTACAAGCGAGGTGTTTACAATTGCTTAAAAAGATGGGAGAAGTGTGTGTCCTTAGGTGCCACCTATGTAGAGAAGGACTAATAACCATGCCAAGTTTCATTGCTCTCAGTTCACAGGAAGTGGGTCAGGGGAAATCTTTACTGAATGCCCCCTGTATTAGTGCTTGCAGCCCACTTCTACCTGCTTCGTTCAAAGAGCAATACATCTTGGTTTAAAGATATGTTGTCATCATGGTTTGATTGATCACAAAAAACCTGAATCCCAAATTTTGATTTCACATCAAACTGCTGAAATGTTTGATTTTTTTTTATAAAATATTTTATTAGTTTTCTAACATATACATCGAAAGAGTGGGAACAATATTTTAAAGAAAAGTTCAGAAAAATAGGAAAAGAGAGAGAGAAAGAAGAAGAAGAAAAAACCCTAACAATAGAAAAACACACAACAAAACCCTAAACTAAACAAATCCTACTAATTAAAATTGACTTCCATTTCACACTTCGGTTTTTTAGTCCATTATTTCTCTTTTACAATCTCCAGTTCCTCTTGTTCTCTTCTTCTTTTATCATATTCACAGAAGAGGGCCCAATCGGTCCTCTTTATCATCTTGCCCGTATTCTTTTTCAGATAAAAAGTCAAAGTGTCCATATCTCTTATTTCTCTTACCTTCTCCAACCATGAGTCAGTTTCTGGGATTATTTCCTGTTTCCAGACACTAGCAAAAGTTATTCTTGCTGCAGTTGTTATATAAGTAAACAGCCTATCTTCATTGTCATTAAGCTGTAGCTCTTGGTCAGTAAAACCTAATAGGTAGTATTCAGGTTTCTTTTTAAAAGATTTCTTCAATATTTTTTGTACCTCCCCATGTATTTGAGACCAGTATTTCGTAGATTCCTTGCAAGTCCACCACATGTGGTAGAAGGAGCCTATTTGCTGGCATCCCTTCCAACACTTATTTGACATATTTCCATAATATGGGCCAATTTTTCAGGTGTGGTATACCATCTGTGGAACATCTTTATCCAGTTTTCTTTCAAATCTATCGCATATGTATATTTTAATTTCCTGTTCCACATTTGTTCCCACTCTCTAAGGTGGATAGGTCTTCTTATATTCTCCGCCCACCTAATCATACAATTCTTAACTTGCTCCGTTTCTGTTGCCCAGGACAATAATTTTCTATACAAAGCTGTTATTATTTTCTTTTTCATATTTAATATTTTATCCCAAAAAGTTTCTTCTAGTTCAAAGTCTGTTTTTTTATCTTGTTTATGATAGTCTTTCAGTTGAAGATAGTGTAGCCAAGTGAGGCTTTTATACTTTTGTTTTAATTGTTCAAAAGATTTGATCTCCTGTGTTCCCTTAGTTAATATATCTCTGTAAGTAGGCCATTCTCTCCAACCCAGAAGTCTCCTTTGATGAGCTTCCATTGGGGATACCCACAAGGGTGTTTTTTTATAGAAATAATCTTTGTATTTCTGCCATACACGCAGTAAAGATGATCTTACAAAATGATTACCAAAGTTCTTTTCTTTAGATTCTCTGTTATACCAGACATATGCGTGCCATCCAACTCGCAAGTCAAAGCCCTCTAAATTAAGACATTGTTCTTTATCAAGTAACATCCATTCCTTAATCCAAAGAAGAGCACAAGCTTCGTGGTAAGTTTTTAAGTCCGGGAAGTCCAGGCCTCCTCTTGTCTTACTGTCTATTAAGTTCAAATATTTTATTCTTGGTCTTTTCCCGGCCCATACAAATTTTGACAGTTCTTTATTCCATTTTTTGAAAAGAGATTGATTTCTAACAATCGGTATATTCTGAAATAAAAATAGCATTCTAGGCAATATATTCATTTTAATCAGGGAGATTCTACCCAGTAGGGAAAGCTTTACATATCTCCATTTTTGGAGATCCTTTTGGATCTTCATCCAAATCATTTTGTAGTTATTCTTCAACAATTGGTTATTTTTTGCAGTAATCCAAATTCCCAGGTATTTTATCTTCTTTACTATCTCCAAACCTGTAGCTTCTTGTATTTTTAGTTGTTTCAGCTCCCTCACATTCTTTGTTATAATTTTTGATTTTCCTTTATTCAGTTTGAGACCTGCTACCTTTCCGTATTCATTGAGTTTTTTTAACCAATATTGGGCATTCTTGACAGGATCTTCTACAATGCCTAACAAGTCATCAGCGAAAGCTCTTATTTTATATTCATATTTTCCGACTTTTGCTCCCTTGATTTTTTCGTCCTCCTTTATTTCTCTCATCAATGGTTCTAAAGCCATTATGAAAATAAGCGGAGATAGGGGGCATCCTTGTCTGGTACCTTTAGTTATAAAAAATTCTTCCGTCAATTGTCCATTGATCCTTAGCTTTCCTTTTTGTGAGTTGTATATTGCATTAATTGCATTGTTAAAATTTGTTCCCATGTCCAATTCTTGGATCAGTATTTTGAAGAAGTCCCAGTTTAAATTGTCGAAAGCTTTTTCTGCATCAATGAATAACATAGCAAGTTCTTTTTGATGATTCGATTCGTAGTACTCCAATAAGTCTATAACTGTATGAACGTTATCTTTCATCGATCTCTTCGGGAGGAATCCTGCTTGTTCCTCCCCAATCCAATCATTTAGAAATTCTTTAAGCCTTGTTGCCAAAATATTTGCAAAAATCTTGTAATCCACATTCAACAGGGAGATAGGCCTATAATTTTTAATCTCTGTCTCCGGAGTGCCTTCTTTATGAATCAAAACCACTTCCGCCTCATTCCATGTATCTGGGATTTTTTGAAAAGACATTGCCTCATTTAAGACTTTTTTCATAATAGGTATTAAAGATTGCTTAAATACCTTATAAAAACCTGCTGAGTATCCATCTGGTCCTGGTGCCTTATCGGCATCCATTTTACTTATTGCCTGTTCAATCTCTTCGACCGTAATTTCTTTATTCAACTTCTCTCTAATTTCATCTGTAACCTTTTGAAATTTCCTTTTACCTATATATTTCATAATCTCTTCTTTGTCAATATTTTCCTTAGCATAAAGCTGTCCATAGAATTTCTTAAACTCCTCAATTATTTCCTTATCCGTCGTTAACACCTTGTCTCCAATCTTTATTTTTGTAATTTGTTTATTTTGTTTCTTCTTCCTTACTTGCCTTGCGAGCCATTTCCCTGATCTGTTAGCGTTCTCAAATGACTGTTGTTTCAAAAATTTTAATTGTCTAGCTTGGTATTCAAGATCTAACTCGTCTCTTTCTTGCTTTAACCTTTTTAATTCTTTAATCAAAGTTTTCTTATCCGGTTTTTTCTTCAATTCAGTTTCCTTTGTCTCTATTTTTTCCACAATGTCTCTCATTTTTTTATTTCTCTCCTTGTTTTTCTTTGCCCCTTGCTGAATCAAGTGGCCTCTTAATACTGCTTTCAGTGCATCCCACACAATTTGTGGGTTCATTTCTTCCGTATCATTAAAGTTTAAGTATTCCTGAATTAATTTCTTATAGATTTCTCTGTCTTCTTCTCTGTGTTTGATTTTTTTATGTTATTGTATGTACAGTATATGGGCTGAATGTACCATCACATGCTGCTTATATTGTGGTTTGATGCTAGGATGCAGTGATGCACAAACACACCTACACAGTTAATTTTACTAAAAATATTTCTATCACTACAATTTATTTGTAGGACAAGCTTCACTTTACTTAAGGCTGATTCACAGAGAGATTTCTGAGGAGGAAAATGTGGTAATTTCCCCCTATATTTTCAATGTAGCAAAAAGGTTTTGTATATTTTCTTCCTAAAATTCTCAAGCAGCTAGATTCTTAAAATTGCAACCTCATAGGAACTCTTTGGAAAGATAGCTTACGAATCTGAACGTGCCAGGAAAAATGTTGAAGACCACTCGATGATGTGAGAAACATTTGTGATTTAGTCTGTCTGGACTACTGATAAAGAACTAATTTGGCCATTGACCTTTGAGCAAGTGCCTCAGACGGGATTGCTCCTGCCAATAAGACAAGAAAATAAAACATGCCTTGATTTCTGAGACAAACCTACAATTTAGAAAGGCAATTACATTGCTTTCTCCCAATCAGTCATAAGGCTGGCAGAGGTACAAAGGTCTCCTCCAATTTTCTTTCATAGGATAAGTTTTATGTAATAGTTTTTAATGACTGTAAGAAGTTTATTAGAGGAAACGGCAGCCTTAGGAAAACAGATTGGACAGAACAATTCTAATTGAGGTGGGTAAGAATGAGCCAGGAAAATCTGTATTTTAATTTCACTGGGAAAAAAATATGCTCATGCTAGCTCCAAGCTGACATAGGGTGCATCTACCCTAGAATCAATGCCATTTGACATTTGACACCACTTTAACTGCCATGGCTCTGTGCTATGTAATCATTAAGTTGTAGTTTGGTGAGGCAACAGCACTCTTTGGCAGAGAAGACGAAAGACCTTGTAAAACTACAGCTCCCATGATTCCATGGCATTGAACCATGACACTTAAACTGCATTAATTCTACAGCGTACATCCATCCACAGACAAGAGAAGAAATTGGTGAATTACTTTCAACATGATTGAATAACATGAAATGTTGCCATCATCCTTTAATAAGTAGTTGTGGGATAATGCTGTGGGTTCCAGAGCATCATCCAACTGCCATTCAGTTATGTGGGTTTCCATAGTGTGATTATATACAATAATCTTAAAAGTAACTTTCCCCAAAAAGCCGTAATTCTGGAATTTGTCAAGCTTAGATCTAGAATCATAGAATCATAGAGTTGGAAGAGATCTTGTGGGACATCCAGTCCAACCCCCTGTCAAGAAGCAAGGAAATCACATTCTAAGCACCCACAACAGATAGACATCCAGCCTCTGTTTAAAAACCTCCAAAGAAGGAGCCTCCACCACACTCCGGGGCACAGAGTTCCACTGCTGAACAGCTCTCACAGTTAGGAAGTTCTTCCTCATGTTCAGGTGGAATCTCCTTTCTTGTAGTTTGAAGCCACTGTTCCACGTCCTAGTTTCCAGGGCAGCAGAAAACAAGCTTGCTCCCTCCTTCCTATGACTTCCCCTCACATATTTATACATGGTCATCATGTCTTCTCTTAGCCTTCTCTTCTGCAGGTGAAACATGCCCAATTCTTTATAGATTATTACCTATAAAGCCCTAAACGGTGCAGGACCTGCCTATCTTCATGACCACATCTTCCCGTATGTACCAACACGATCTCTAAGATCACCTGGAGAGGCTCTTTTCTCGCTTCCAACCCCATCTCAGGCATGGTTGGTGGGGATGAGAGGGCCTTCTCGGTAGTGGACCCCTGGTTCTGGAATTCCCTCCCCAAGGAGATTGGCTAGCATCCACCCTGTCCATCTTCCACAAAGCTTTAAAGACATGGTTGTTCCATTGTGCCTTTGACTAGACAACCCCCTAGATAGCTTGGCCCCAACTAGGATCCAAAATCTTGTCCATGCACTTTATTATTGTTCTGCACTTAAATTCATAAAGCTCTCTTCTCATACTGCTCTCTATTTCCATGGTTGTCATATGATCGATGCACTTTATCCATCAGCCCCATTGTCACAATTGTCCTTGCACCACTTCTCCCACCCTTACCCAGAAACTGATGGTTATCATAGAACTCGCAAATTGTTGGTTGATTTTTTGCTTTTATACTGTGTTATAACGTTGTTGTTTTATTTTGTTTTATGCTGCCGTTATATATTTTAATGTGCTATTTTATTTTATTATGATGTTTGGGCTTTTCCCCATGTAAGCTGCCCTGAGCCTCTTTGGAGAGATGGAGGCGGGGTGTAAAAATAAAGCTGTTGTTGTTGTTGTTGTTGTAGTTATTCGATACAAAAAAAGATTAATACACAGAAAACAAGATCACTATGCCAGTTGTTTTATTGGATCACACATCGTATACTTCCCAAGTGTCTAGGACGAATAATGCAGGCAGATCCCAGTAGGGTGGCCTTTTGCACCTGACAGATGGTAATTTTGTCAGCACCGATTATGTTTAAGTGCAGGCCAAGGTCTTTAGGCAATGCACCCAGTGTGGCAATCACCACTGGGACCACCTTTACTGGCTTGCCAGAGTCTTTGCAGTTTCATCTTTAAATCCTCAGTTTTTCCACTTGTTTCTCTTCAATCCTGCTGTCGCCTGGGATTGCAATATCAACAATCCACTTGGTTTTTTTAACACGATCATGAGGTCAGGAGTATTGTGCTCCAAAACTCTGTCAGTCTGAATTTGGAAGTCCCAGAGTAGTTTGACATGTTCATTTTCTATAACTTTTTCAAGCTTGTGATCCCACCAGTTCTTTGTCGCAGGCAGATGGTATTTGTGGCACAAGTTCCAATGAATAATCTGAACAATGGTGTTATACCTCAGTTTGTAGTCTGTCTGTGTGATCTTTTTGCAGCAGCTGAGGATGTGATCTATCATTTCACCTGCTTCCTTGCAAAATCTACACTTGGGATCTGTCGTTGACTTTTCAGTTTTGGCTTTGATGGCATTTGTTTCAATGGCTTGTTCTTGTTCTGTCAGAATCAAGCCCTCCGTTTCCTTTTTCAAAGTTACATTTGTGAGCCACATCCATGTTTTTTCTTTGTCTATTTTGCTCTCAGTTTTTCCCAGGAACTGTCTATCGAGAGCCTTCTTTTGCCAGTTTTCTCTTCTGCTCTGCATTGTATTTTTACTAAATTATTATTATTGTTGTTGTTTAAGCTGCTCCTCATAGGGCTTGTTCTCCAGACCCTTGATCATTTCAGTCGCCCTACTCTGGACACATTGCAGCTTGTCAACATCTCCTTTCAATTACAGTGCCCAGAATCGGACACAGTATTTCAGGTGTGGTCTGACCAAGGCAGAACAGAAGGATAGCATGACTTCCCTGAATCTAGCCACTAGACTCCTATTAAGAAAACTCAAGGGCTGTCTTCAACTCAATACTAGAACCTCCTATTTCTGGGTCTTCCACCAGCAGAAATGTTCCTGGTGAAAGATCTGCAGCTTCAGAGCTTTCAACAGGTACACCAGTCCTGTAGTTTACATGTGTGCCTCCATTGATGGGGCTCCTTTTTAAATAGCAGAGATATGTGCCTACTAGGCCTGGGTAACAACGCAAAAATTTGTTTCTAAAATCGATTTGTAATTGGGGTTTTTTTGTTTCGATATTTAAAATAATTACAAAATTTTCCAAAAAAAAGTTCGGTATTTACGAAATTTTGTAAATATTTACAAAACATTTTGTAAAGATGGCGCCCTTTTTTTTTCAATATTTTTAAAATATTTTTTAAATTTAATTATTAATTTAGTAGAATAGGGAGGAGAAATTATTATTGAGGGAAGGCAGGCACTCACTCTGGCGGGCCCTCTCGCTCGCCGCTCGCTCGCCGCTCGCCCGATCGCTCGCCGCTCACCCTCTCACTCGCCCTCTCGCTCGCCGCTCGCCCTCTCACTCGCCCTCTCGCTCGCCGCTCACCCTCGCCCTCTCGCTCGCCGCTCACCCTCGCCCTCTCGCTCGCCGCTCGCCCTCTCACTCGCCCTCTCGCTCGCCGCTCACCCTCGCCCTCTCGCTCGCCGCTCGCCCTCTCGCTCGCCGCTCGCCCTCGCCCTCTCGCTCGCCGCTCGCCCTCTCGCTCGCTCGCCCTCTCGCTTGCTCAGCCGGCGCCGAGAGAGGAGAGCTCCCAGCAAGCCAGGCGGCCATCTTACGTATTTCCGAAATGGACGGAAATACAAAAATTTTTGGCGCCTGCCGTTTCGATATTTAAAAACACTTCCAGGTTTAAAAATAAGTTTTGTAATCGTTTCGTAATTCAAAAATTAACGAATTTTTTAACGAATTACGAATTAACGAAACGAATTGACCAGCCCTAGTGCCTACCCCATCCTAACCCCTTCCGGCTGGCAAATGTGGATGTTAACATTGGCCAGTTGGTTACACCATCATTCATCCTTCTCCCCATGAAACAAATTCTCTAGCTCAGCTAACTTAATCATAGAACAGTTGATAAAAATAGAAGATCAATTCCCAGGAATTCTTAAGGGAACCAAAACCATGTTTTATACCCATGCTTCAAGATTATCTGCTTTCAAAAACCATATAATCCCAAATTAATAACAGTGGTTTACTGTGACAGTAGTGACAGGGATATTGTTAAGCACAGTCTAAAAAGATGACATTTGAAATCGGAGGAAAATAAATGATTGCCATATTTAGATGCATTTAACACTGGGATGCGGATGCAGGTTTGCTCTGTACATCTACCAGAAACAATCGAATGTTATTGAATCATATAGAGTTCATGCAGCCTGTGCTATTGTAGCCATAAATTAAAATGACAATTTATCGGGTGGCAGCTTCTCCTTTGGAATAGTGTCTCTAATCTCATGTTGTCTTTCTAAAGCGGCTTGCCTGGTACGGCATGCATGATGTGATTTTCTTTTACAGCTAAATTATGACTCCAGTATGATTGATCTCCCTCAAGCTATTTTGAGATTCCCTAACTGCCTAAAAGTGTCAGTCGATTGCATGTTTGCTAAAGCTGAGAGGGGGAAATAATTTTATAGTGATTTTGGTGCAATACAATTATCACTTTATTGTCGAAGGTTTTCATGGCTGGAATCACTGGGTTGTTGTAGGTTTTTTAGGCTATATGGCCATGTTCTTAGAAGCATTCTCTCCTGACATTTCACCTATGCGAAACAACAACAACAACTTTATTTTAACACCTCACCTCCATCTCTCCAAAGGGATTCAGGGCTCTTCTACATAGGCCCTAAAATGCAGAAGAAACTGGAATAAAAGGGTGGTGGCTAAATGATGTTTAACAAAAATGTGTGCTGATTTGGATTAGCATCTGAAAAATACATGTTAAAAGGGTGAGCTTAAAACCCAATTTTGGCCAAAATGTGCATATTCACATGACTGTATATCTCTGCAGTCAAGAAAAACATGTGACCATTCCTATATGCTGGTGTGGATTGCTCCAGCACACATCCACATTTTAAAATCCCAAAACAGCTGATGAGGGCAGTAAACAAATGGAGCAAGGGCACACCAGTGGCTAAATAGAAGCACAATTGGAAAGCAATTACAATGAGGACTCCCTGCAACCATTCATTTGTTCTGATGCTTATGAAAGCAAACAAAGCTAGAATTTACAGTAGGATGGGAAGAGATAAATCTGCTTGTGGGTACATTTAGATATCTGAATCAGTGCATATGAGGTCCAGTACATCTTGGAGTGCCAATTTTAAATAAATAAATTTCTACTGGATGTCTCTCATCTCTCTTGTGGATTTCTAAAATCTGCTGCAAAGGAAGGTGACCACTTACCAGTACTGCCATCTCTGTGTTTGGACTTGCTGTCAGGTCCTGGGTTGTTTTGTCCCTCTTCTTTGACACAGATTATGATGTTGTCTGGAAGCGCCCTTAGTTCCAATGAATATTCTTGTGCCCTAAGACTTGACTGAATACTTGTGTTGCTAGAGAAATTAAGATTAAAATTGTCAGTATAGTACACTCTGTCAGGGGGATAAACTCTTTGCAGGGTCACATAAAATATAATGTTGTAAGTAGAAACACCATGCAAACAAAAACCCATCTTCTTTGATGATTAATGTCGGCAACTGCAGACAGGAAGTGATCATTTCAATTGGTTTTTTTTGTCGTGTCAGGAGCAACTTGAGAAACTGCAAGTTACTCTTGGTGTGAGAGAATTGGCCGTCTGCAAGGACGTTGCCCAGGGGACGCCCGGATGTTTTGATGTGCTACCATCCTTGTGGGAGGCTTCTCTCATGTTCCCACATGAGGAGCTGGAGCTGATAGAGGGAGCTCATCCACGCTCTCCCCGGATTTGAACCTGTGACCTGTCGGTCTTCAGTCCTGCTGGCACAGGGGTTTAACCCACTGCGCCACCTGGGGCTCCAGAGTTTCAATGGTGAAGGCAGTGGAGAAGGCCCAGAAAGGAAAGTATTGAATGGCAGTAGTAGTGGGATGTGGCACTGGTGGAAGACCTCCTAAAGACAAGAGCAATGGCACTTTAACCCTTGTTATAACTCGAAAGAAGGTGGCATTAGTAAGCCATGAAACCATAGGGTTTCAATGAAATTGGATGAATTCATCTGGAATGAAGTTAAAACAGTGTTGGAAGATGAGGCCCTGAGGTTAGAAGACATGAATACTAGAGGAAAAAAGATTAGTAATTTCAGATATGCTGATGATATCATACTATTAACAGAAAATAGCAAAGGCTTGGATGACTGATGAAAATTATGGGAGAAAGTACAAAAGTAGGGTTGGCACTGGATAGCTAGAAAACAAAAGCAGTGACCAGATTATGTTTGCATAACTTTAAAATAGGAGAGGAAGACATTCAATTATATATATATATCTCACCATAATTACACAATAGTGTTTTCCATGGGGGCAGCATTCTGAAATCCTTCTGTGTGCTTCACTTGCAAGAAGCATTGAAACTGCAGCATAAGAAGAATAAAATAATGGCAGGAACACACTATGTATGTAGAACAGACAATGGTAGGAAGGCAGAGTCAAGGGAGGCAGCATTGAAGATCAATGGAAGGAAATGTGCTTCACTGAGGAGCACCATAGCTCTATTGAACAGAAGGTGTGAAAGTGATCTCAGTATGTGTTCATTTGCTTAAAAAACACTATTGCTGTGAGATAACAGGCTAGTGTGACAGAAAAGTCCTAAGACTTCAGAGACAACAAATGACCATCAAAGGGTTTTATAATCCTTATCCAACATAGATAGGTGGTGTCTAGAGAGATGAAGGAGTTTTGCCACTTGTACTTAAGATTTCAGAATTCAAAATTCTTATTGTTCAAATTCAAATTGTTATTTCCTCAAAAGCTAACACTTTTATCATTGAAAGGTCATGCATATTAAGTTAGCCCTGGAAAAAAAGAGAAACTTATAACCTGTCTAGTGACAAGATAAAATCTTAGACAATGTACCTTTCTATTACCAATGTAATGATTTCATTTTAATTATACCTGAATATGGGATTACTTTGAATTGTTTATGGTTCTTTGCTAAAGCCCGATTTGTTCATACAGAACTAACCTGACTTAATTCATTAATTTAATTAAACTAAAAATATTAAATTAGTTAATAAATTAAAATATTTCTATCATGCCCGATATCAAAACATTTCTTAAATCAATATAAATAATTCAAAATGTAAAAATAATTTAAATAATCCATGAGACATTTAACAATTGAATGACATTTCAATAATTTAAAACAGCTTTGCCCCCTACATGACACAGTTGCATAATATTTGCATATGCTAACTTGAATGCTAATAAAAACTAGTCATTGTAATTGAAGAGAAATGCACTGTATCCTTCTACCATGGGGAAGAGCGACCAGTTTGTCCTGTCTGTCTGCATGCGTCTCTCATAATCCAGATACTAAATGCCAAGGAATACCTACAGGGGCCTCATTCTCCCTTCTCATTATTAGAATCATTGAGTGGGAAGAAACCACACGGGCCATCCAGTCTAGATTCCTGCCTTGCAGCAAAAGCACAATCAAAGCACTCCCAACATATGGACATCCAGCTTCTGTTTAAAACCCCCCAAAGAAGGAGCCTCCTCAACACTCCAGGGCAGAGAGTTCCACGGTTGAACAGCTATTACAATCAGGAGGTTCTTCTTAATGTTCAGGTGGAATTTCCTTTCTTGTAATTTGAGCCCATTGCTCTGAATCCTAGTTTCCAGGGCTGCAGGAAAAAAAAAAACACCTTATGAAATCCTTTCAAATAAACATGGTTCTTATGTCTCCTTTCAGCCTTCTCTTCTGTAGGCTAAACATATCCATCTCTTTAAGCTGCTCCTTATAGGGCATGGTCTCCAGTAGGTTGGTTGATTTAAAAAATGGTTCAAAACTTGTTTGGATGTAAGGGGCGCTGGTGGTTCAATTCGGAATTGCATTCTTAATTTTTATGAAAAAATTCAGAACTTTCTGAAATTTCCAAAATTTCCGAATCTCTTGAAAGTATGGGATTTGTAGTGTCTTCTTAGGCAACTCACAGTAAGCCCAGCCCTGGGAGCTTTTGGGGCCTTCTAAACTGATTTCACAAATTAGGGAAATATGGGCTTGAAAGTATGGGATTTGTAGTGACTTCTTAGGCAACTCACAGCAAACAAAGAAAATAACAATAGCTTTTTCTTTTTTTTTTGTCGTGTCACGAACAACCGCTCCTGTTGTGAGAGAATTGGCCGTCTGCAAGGACGTTGCCCAGGGGACGCCTGGATGATTTTTGATGTTTTATCATCCTTGTGGGAGGCTTCTCTCATGTCCCTGCATGAGGAGCTGGAGCTAATAGAAGGAGCTCATCTGCCTCTCCCCGGATTCAAACCTGCAACCTGCAACCTGCCGGTCTTCAGTCCTGTCGGCACAGTGCTTTAACCCACTGCGCCACCGGGGGCTCCTATAACAATAGCTGATTTCACTACTTTAGGAAGAAGAGTTTGTGTTCGAAGAGTGGCCTGAATTGATGAGAGATTTAGTTCTTTTGAGGCAATGTGCAACACAACCTAAAAAAACACTGAGGCCAGAGAGATCAGTTACAATGTTGGCTTTTAAAAATGTTAAAGTGAGTGCTTTGGTTCCTCCGTGTTGCTCCTTCCACACACACCACTCACCCACACACTACCCTTGCGATATCCCCAACCTGTTGCAAAGCCAACAGCAACAACACACAAACGGCAAGGCAGGCTGCCCAGCTAGCCAGCTAGCCAGCCAGGCACGGCAGGCAACAGCCCTTCTCCCAGCCCTTCTTCCCTGCTTGCTTGTTTGCTCACCGTCCTCTTCTTCCAACCTCCCTTCAACACAACCTCCCTCCCCTTTGTCTTTCTCTTTCCCTTCTCCCTTCCATTCCCGGCTCCGAATGAGCCTCTGAACCATGTGCTTGTCTTTATATACAGTAATGGCTGCTAGTGCTGAAACCCCTCCCCTCCCCAAAACTTCTCCCCTGATTGGTTGGGAGGCAAGGAGCCTCCCAGCCTCCCAGCAGGCTAGAGGGCTGAAAATATGCTGAATCATTTCCGACTCACTTTCTGAGTCGTAACAAAAATGGTGGAAAAAGCTTCGGAAGGGCAAAGGGACTTCCGATTTTTAAAAATGTTTCAAAATCTCTTCAAAAAGGTAATTTTAACAAAATTATTATGAGCAACGAGTTATCCAACGCGGCTCTATCTATGCCTAGTCTCCAGATCATTTTAGTTGCCCAGAATTGGTCACATTCTTTGTCTTTAAACTAATCCTGCACCAGGAAGCTTTCAAACAGATGACTCTTGTAAACAAAGGATTGTTTTCTCTAAAGCAGGACATGTGGCTATTCTACTGCCTTATCATCGCCTCTTGTTCCATAGCAAAGCTTGGCCAGATTCGCTGCCAAATGGCTTTTTATTGTGGTGGTTGTTTTGTTCCTTCCCTGTCCTGTTTACCTAATTTTCCTTGGGGTCCACATGGAAAGTGGTATCAGAATACCCCTTCGTCACACAATCTACCTGCCTCATTCATTGACTTTGGGGGTAATTTGGATAATGTCATTATCTGCTCTTAACTTCCCCTTATCTTTCCATTGCATGTTCTTTTTACTTATCACAGAAAATGTACTAAAAATGAAAAGGGTAGATTGCATAGTGCGTCCTAATTGCTGGCATGAGGGAGGCCTCCATCTGGAAATGTTTGTAATCTTCTATTGGTTAGCCGTCTGTGCTTCCCCACCACAGAAAATCAGTTAAGGAAAGGAAAGCTGGATATCTAAGCATCTTTTCCTTGGTAGCACAACTCGTCTAGAAGCATCTTCCATCATTGTTTGCTGCAGTCAGATAAGGAAGGGAGTTCCCTCATGAGCTCCCTTCTGTTGGTGTTTAGACTGGGGCTCCAAGACTTGGTTTCTCTTCCATTGTTGTTGAGCATAGTGATGCAGAGCATCTTTCCCCCCCCCCCCAAGTATTTGTAGTTCACCAAGGGCCGGACAATGGATTCTGCTGCTTCCTGACCCAGATGGGACATAACTGGGTTCCTGTTTCCTCTCTGTGAATTCTCTGGCTTGTGCACTGGACCCTGGCCCCTGATCAGGGAAATGCAGTTCCCCAAAGGACATTGCCCCACTCTCCACTATTTGCAGATTCTTTTGCGGACCTTTCTGCCCTCTCTGATTGACTTGGTGCCCTGGCATCACGGGCTTCCCCCATGAACTCAAAACCAAGCCGCTTGGGGAGAAGGAGCTCCCCGCCTGTGTGTGCATGCTCTTGTTGCAAGGATCAAACCTCAAGAACTCTGCTGGTTGCCCTTATCAAATTGCTGTGTTTTTCTAATAAACTATATGGGGATGGGACGGGGATCTTTTATATGAAATCTATGAGTTATAAGAATCTATAAAGAATATGTGCATGAAGTATATAATATGTAATGAAATGAAATGAGATGTACCCTCAACCCCCTTTCTTTGCCATTCCCCTCTTGAACTTTACCCTATAAAAGAGTATGTGACCTGGGATTACAGTTAAGGAAATCCAATTTCCTTGGAAGAGACTCCATTCATATTTACATTGCATGGACAAATACTGGCAGATCTATGGCTTTGTTTTCAGAGTCAGACGAACAAAAGCCAGAAATCTGTCAGCCAAAAGGCCCGGAAAAACAGACTGATTAAATCAATCATGGTGTTTTGTGTACGCTCCCCTGTGACAAAGGACTCCCTTCGCCACAGGGTTAAGATCCAGACACCACCCATAGCCACCCTTATTTTCCTATACACATCTTTTATCGGAACCCAGGAAATCCCTTGTCTCCCCTTCCGCCTCCCTGCCGTGCGAAGAACAAAGGGTGTTCAATCAGCTGGCGGACACCTCCAGGCAAATCCGCCCCTCTGCGCTGTCAAGATACGTCCCGCCTCCTGGCCGCTGATTGGACGATCTCCGGAGGCGCTCCGAGGGCTCTGATTGGCCCCCTGGAGGCGACAGCGGCCGGCGATTGGAGGGAAGGCGGGACCAGCGGCCAAGCCCCCTCCCAGCTGTTCTGGAGCCGGCCAATCAGGACAGAGGGAACTGACAGGAGGCGGGCGGGAGATTCAAACCGGGATTTCTTTGTTTCTTCTGTATAAATATGCCTGAAATTCACTGTACTGCATGCTTATTGTGGACTCATCCCTTTAATGCATCCTTTTCAGCTGAATCGCTAAATAAACGCCTCGGTCGCAGATTTCCCCTTCAGCCTCTGGCGAGATTGATTTTCAACGTTTGTGCGTCTTTTTGAATTGGCATCCGCTGGCCGCTCGCCAAGGTCAGGACCCCATTCGCGGTCCTTAGGGACTCCCCTCGCAGGGAGAACCCCCAAAAAGAGCTCGATATCAATAGGAGCTCCCGGTGGCAAAATGAGTTAAAACCTTGTGCCAGCAGGACTGAGGACTGACAGGTCAGAGGTTTGAATCCGGGGAGAGCGTGGATGAGATCCCTCTGTCAGCTCCAGCTCCCCATGCAGAAACATGAGAGAAGCCTTCCATAAGGATGGTAAAATATCAAAACATCCAGGTGTCCCCTGGGCAACGTCCTTGCAGATAGCCAATGCTCTCACACCAGAAGCGACTTGCAGTTTCTCAAGTTGCTCCTGATATGAAAAAAAATGTTGAACATATAATAAGTTATGCAAGGTTGCATCCTCCTGTGAGTTATTGCTGCTCAAGTAGTTAGAACAGTCTATCCCTAGAGCAGGGGTGTCAAACTTATTTTTACTGTGGGCCACATCAGCCTTATGCTTGCCTTCAACAGGGCATTGAATCTATGGATGGAAAATCTGTGGATACAGAAGGCCAACTACATTTTTTTAAAAATAGTGGTGCTTTTTAGCTTTTAATTTCAGGTCCCCAGATGTTATTGAATGTTAACTCCCATCACTGTTGATTATCATAGAATCACAGAATAATAGAGTTAGAAGAGACCTCATGGGCCATCTAGTCCAACCCCCTGCCAAGAAGCAGGAAAATTGCATTCACGGCACCCCGGACAGATGGCCATCCAGCCTCTGTTTAAAAGCTTCCAAAGAAGGAGCCTCCACCACACTCCAGGGCAGAGAGTTCCACTGCTGAACAGCTCTCACAGTCAGGAAGTTTTTCCTAATGTTCAGATGGAATCTCCTTTCTTGTACTTTGAAGCCATTGTTCCGTGTCCTAGTCTCCAGGGAAGCAGAAAACAAGCTTGCTCCCTCCTCCCTGTGACTTCCCCACACATATTTATACATGGCAATCATGTCTCCTTTCAGCTTTCTCTTCTTCAGGCTAAACATGCCCAGCTCTTTAAGCTGCTCCTCATAGGGCTTGTTCTCCAGACTCTTGATCATTTTAGTCACCCTCCTCTGGACACATTCCAGCTTGTCAATAACTCTCTTCAATTGTGGCGCCTAGAATAGGACACAATATTCCAGCTGTGGTCTAACCAAAGCAAAATAGAGGGGTAGTGCCCTGGATCTAGGCACTAGACTCCTATTGATGCAGGCCAAAATCCCATTGGCTTTTTTTGCTGCTGCATCACATTGTTGGCTCATGTTTAACTTGTTGTCCACAAGGACCCCAAGATCTTTTTCACATGTACTGCCCTCGAGCCAGGCGTCCCCCATTCTTTGCATTTCATTTTTTTCTGCCTAAGTGGAGTATCTTGCATTTGTCAGTGTTGAACTTCATTTTGTTAGTTTTGGCCCATTTAATCAGTTAAGATCAGTGTGGACTGTGGAGTGTGGATAAGGGGAATTGCAACCCAACAGCACTTGTAGCCCTGAGGTTTAGGAAATGTTAAAGGACACTTTAAAGTCAGACATCATAGTTGCTAGCCTTGTATCTAAATTCAAACTGCACGGAACAGAACAAACTTCAGCCCTCCAGATGTTATTGTGTCACAACTCCCATCAGCCGTAGTCGCGGAGTCTAACGATGAGGAACACAAGAGTTGTAGTCCAACATCTGGAGGTCCACATAAAATGACCCGGCCAGCCAGCTTTAGCCTGTGGGCCTTGAGTTTTGCACATGTGCCTGAAATTTTGCATGTCTACAAGAAAGGCCACTTCCACACAGCTGTAGAAAATCCACACTGAACTGAATTATATTTCAGTGTGGACTCAGATAATCCAGCTCAAAGCAGATGTTGTGGATTATCTGACTTGATATTCTGTGTTATATGGCTGTGTGGAAGGGCCCAAAGAGGAAGTACAGAAACTCAGAATTAGAGGCAAGGAAAGAGAGGAAAAGGGGGAGAGAGGGAGAAGGAGAGACGGATGAGTCATCTCTCCCAGGATCTGATAAGAAGAATAGTGCTGAGTCAGACTAGAAGGTACATCTAGTGCCGTTTTGTCTTTCCTCAATTGCCAACTAGATATCTCTGGAAAGCTCGCAGCTAGGACATGAAGGTAACAGCATCCTTCTGCTCATGTTTCCAAATCACTACTATACAGAGGTTTATAGAGAGCTTACAAGTGCTTATAACAAAAATCAGAGAGGTCGGTCTCTTTATTTTAAAAAATATTAAACACACACACAATTTTTACTTTATAGAACAAATATAGGTATTAATGCAAATAACCTCCAAACTACATTGACATATAATACTGAAAAGAAAACCAAGAAAGAAACTGCACAGAAAAAACGAAGCAGGGGAATAAAGAGGGCTTGGCTGGATCTAGACCTCAAAGGGAGTTACTTGGTGCTCGTAATGGAGATGAAAATTCCATTTACTGGCTTTTACTGCATCTTTCTTCATTACCCACAGAATCAAATTACAGGAAAAGAGATTCCACTGGAACATTAGGAGACCTTCCTGACTGTGAGAGGTGTTCAACAGTGGAACTCTATACTACAGGGTGTGGTGAAAGCTCCTTCCTTGAAGGCTTTTAAACAGAGGCTGGGGGGCCATCTGTCAGGGGGGGGGGGGTTTGATTGTACTTTTTCTGCATGGCAGGGAGTTAGACTAGATGGCCCATGTGGTCTCTTCCAACTCTCTATAGTTCTATGAAAACCTTTACTGCCATTCTTCAAGACCAAAATGCTTACTTAAGATGATCTAAAAATGATGGTGGTCCTTGCTGTCAGTTCTATTCTCTTGTTTCTTTTTAAGTAACTTTTCCTGATGTAATGGTTGTATAACATATTATGCATTGTTGGGTTTGCTTAATGAAGTATTGTGAACTTTGTATGTGTGTGTGTTTGTTTTTGCTGTATGGCCAACACACCAATCTCTGAATATATATTTCAGAAAAGGTTTATTGGGTTGTTGTAGGTTTTTTCGGGCTATATGGCCATGTTCTAGATCAGGGGTCCTCAAACTTTGTAAACAGAGGGCCAGGTCACAGTCCCTCAAACTGTTGGAGGGTCGGATTATAATTTGAAAGAAGCATGAATGAATTCCTATGCACACTGCACATATCTTATTTGTAGTGCAAAAACACTTTAGAATACAATAATTAAAATGAAGAACAATTTTAACAAACATAAACTTATTAATATTTCAGTGGGAAGTGTGGGCCTGCTTTTGACTGATGAGATTGGATTGTTGTTATTGTTGTTGTGTGCTTTCAAGTAGTTTCAGACTTAGGTTGACCTTGAGCGAGGGCCAGGTAAATGACCTTGGAGGGCCGTATCTGGCCCCCAGGCCTTAGTTTGAGGACCCCTGTTCTAGAGGCATTTTCTCCTCTAGAAAATGGCCATATAGCCCGAAAAAAACTACAACAACCCAGTGATTCCAGCCATGAAAGCCTTTGACAATACAAAAAGTTTATTGCAGATAATTGATGGAGTTGTCGAAGACTTTCATAGCTGGAATCACTGGGTTGCTGTGAGTTTTCCGGGCTGTATGGCCATGTTCCAGAAGCATTATCTCCTGATGTTTCACCCACATCTTTGGCAGGCATCCTCACAGGCTGAGGGGTCTGTTGGAAACTAAGTAACTGAGGTTTATATATCTGTGGAATGTCCATGGTGGGGAAAATGGCAACATTCACACGTGCCTCTAGCAGACAAGAGTTCTTTCTCCCACTCTGGATGTTCCACAGATATATAAACCTCACTTACTAAGTTTCCAAAAGACCCCTCAACCTCTGAAGATGCCTGCCATAGATGTGAGCAAAGCATCAGGAGAGAATGCTTCTGGAACATGGCCATACAGTCCGGAAAACTCACAGCAACCCAAATAATGGACTGCTTGTAAGTATTCATTTTCTAGATATCTGTAACTAGGTTTGTGGGAAATAACTGATGATATTTTTTGCTACATGATTGTCATCATTGGCTTATGGGGTAATCCCTGGCAAAGTTCTATTTATAGACACTTATATGCACTCATTGCCCTCAGCTTATTAAAGATCTCCTTTTTAATGAGTTCACCAACCTTGATGGTAACAGGGGCTGAGATTGTTAACATTCTACAGTGTGTGTTTGCAATGCTATTCTGGATAAAATCATTAAAATTGACTTCTAACCCCCTCCCCTTTTTTAAGAATAGAGAAATTGCCCACACTTTCACTCTCTTAATGGATTCCCTTTTCACTGCTCTCATTTTTCCTCTTTTCCGCTCCTGATGCTCTCTCTCTCTCTCTCTCCAAAATTCTGTTGTAATCCAAGTGGCTGCTGAAAGACCTTGGCATTTTCTTTTTTACTTTCCACAACAGCTTTGCTTCATCTAATGGCTGTGAGAGCAGGCTGCCAAAAGCGACGGTAATGTTAAAATTTGAGATCCGTGCTTCTGCCACTTTGTAGAATACCTGAAATCCTCGTCTTTCTTTGAGGTGACATCATCCCATCTCAGCCAGACTATTCTCTCATGTATTATACATGTGTTTATGTAATGTATTTATGTAATAAGAGCACTTGCCATGTAACAAATGCCATGTCCTCGGGTACCAGACTACTTTCATTATCATTCCATTTTCACAGCCTATTATCATTGCAAAAATGGTTCTTTGAGCTGGATATTTTTTGTGCTTGAGATCAGTCTGAAATTTCTGAAGAATGTTTGTTTGAAGACTTTCCGCACCCATTCTCCTCCAAAATTGACACTTTTAAAGATATAAGCATATAGCTCTTATTGAGGAACAGCTCAAAAACCAAGATGAAATTAGATATTTTTGTGTTAGGTAGGCAGGTGGTATGTAAGTAGATATGGAGCTTATGGAATTATCACAGCACTCCGTTATGCTGTATTATTCCATTTGAAATTCCCTCCAGTCCGTCTCAGAAGATGGCTGATTGTTGACACTCTCTATCATAGCCTAATAATGTTTGTGATCTAAGGCCCCTTTCACACAGCTGAATAAAATCCCATGTTTTCTGCTTTTAACTGGAATATATGGCAGTGTGTACTCAGATAAACCAGATCAAAGCAGATATTGCAGGTTATTCTGCCTTGATATTCTGGATTATATGGCTGTCTGGAAGGACCCTAAGACTGTCATTTACAGGTTTTTTTGTGCAATTTTGGTCTGTATTAATGACATCATTACAGACCCTTGCACCCTACTCCTCAAATTATGCATGGTTCATCTATTTTTTTAATGTAGCTGTATGTAATAGCTGTAGGCAGCAATACGGTATGACAGTAGGAGGTGCTATTAGGTTATGAAAATATAATAGCAAACACCCTGCAGAAATAAGAAGTGGATGTTAAGAAGAGTCTAAACATACTAGAAAAGGCATCTGTCCCACCTGACCGCTGGAAGCTTCCCTGCCAGAGATTTACTTGGGAATCATTGAGGGAGGGATAACGTGATCTCATTGCATCCACTAATTGATTGTTCATGGAAGAAGGTGCTATGAGACATCCACACTCAAACTGATTCCTGAATTATGGTAAGAAAAGGGGGTTATATCCAGTATGGGGAAAAAACATATATTAAGTGACCCCTACAACACAACAATGCTTGGAAAGCAACAATGTAACACAGCAAGCATCCAAGGATTTGTCAGAGGATGAAGATGATGGGTTTCAAAATGAGGAGTCTCTATGTGATCGAAGAGAATTGCAAACATCAGATCAGAGAGAATTGCAGGCTGTTAAGGTCATGATGTTTTGAATTCTAATGTTGGTTCCCAGGCGATAGGGGAAAGTGAAAGTCCTTGGGCTGATGATGAGTTTTCCTGAGACCTTGGATTAGGCCTGAGAACGGAGGGAGTGAAACATAGACAAAGTAGACATTTTCACAGGAATCATGGGAAGGCCTTGAAGTCCAGGTGTGTTCAGCATGATGTCATGGGTGCCTAGACAGGCTTAAATTAAGTAATTTGGATTCAAGCCTCTCAGAGGAGACAACATTGCAAAAGGATGGTATTTCTGTCGTTGCTCTCAAGTTCATGATTTAAGTTTCCTGTTCTGGTTCATGTCGTTGTCCATGTAAGGGTTTGCTAGGAAAAAGCACCTGTTTTCTAGTTTAAGGATAATCTGGTTTATGTTTCAATAATCTGCTGTGGAGTCTGTTTCTCTTGACTTTATGTACTTTGCCATTTTTGGATTACTGCTATTTTGCATTTCCTATTTTTGGATTGCTGCTATTTTGCATTTTCTATTCTACTGACCCTTTTGGAAATGCTTCCCTCCCCACTTTGTATCTGCTTTTCTTAATAAACATTTCTAGATAGTATTATTGGACTCTGGTGTGGTGCTGGGTGAAAAGATGCTTCAGTGCTAGAGTACAACAGAAGCAAAAGCGATACTAATATATCACTATGATGGTACAACAGCATAATGTGATAATACCATTAGACAGAGGTAAAACCATATACCTCTACTCCAAAAAAAGAAAAAAAGAATTGGATTTGAGAAAAAGGATATATCAATGTATAGAGGTAAATGTAGCATATATTTCAGAAATTCACTACTTCAATGTGTATCTTTATATAACCAGAAATGGCACCATCCATGCCATTTAGCAGATTTAGGGGGAATTCATGGAATATTACCTGTTGGGTAATATAAGTCAATAATTGGGGAAAGACATGAGAAATGCAAAAAATAGTTTGGCTGAAACTTTGAACAAAAGCAGGCAACCATTGCAATATTTTAGGGCAAATCCACCAGTCTCTGAATATTCTTCAAAATCAAATATACTTTAGGTACCTGATGCAACAACCATCTTCGTAAACTTCTTAAGCAGACTTGAATCAGTTATTCCCTAGATGGGGAAGATACAATGTCTGCCCACCACGTTCTGAAGTTTGCCCCACTGATACAGAAGTGGAGCAATATACCTTTACTCCAAAAAAGAATTGGATTTGAGAAAAAGGATATAATAATGTATAATTCTCTGTGGAAGCTCTTTGTGTGAGTCCATTGGGGAAATAATCATAAAAGCATTGCATTCGACAAAGAGGAGACTTGTCCAGAAACAGGAAATTGTTGGCACTATGCTGGCTTCAAGCCATGCAATTGTGAGCCTGAGAATCAATGAAATACTGGCTTCCTACAAGTTTTTTTTTTTTACTTTCTGAGCTATTTATGAGCAAGTAAATTTTCCTGGATGGTTGGAAGAGAGATTTCCTAGCATAATGGAGAATCATGATGTTTTTATATAATTCCATCAAGTCTTTCTAAATGAGTTATTACGCTATCTTTATAGCAGATTTTTCACAAAGATGTGCTTAATTTTAAATTAAAAATTCCTGCAGCATATAACACTATTAAAAGATGCTTTTAATAGACCTCAAGGCATGTGATGTGGCTTTTGAACACAATGTTTTTGCCATCTGCATCTCACTTGCAATAAAATTTGGACCATTGGAGTTTGGTGTTATTACTAACACTACCAGTTTTAAATTCCCTTTAATTTATTTACTGCAACAAAAAAAATAAACAGAAAAGAAAAAAAGTCAATGTGTTGTCGAAGGCTTTCATGGCCAGAATCACTGGGTTGCTGTGAGTTTTCCGGGCTGTATAGCCATGTTGCAGAAGCATTATCTCCCGATGTTTCACTCACATCTATGGCAGGCATCCTCAGAGGTTGTGAGGTCTGTTGGAAACTAGCTAAATGAGGTTTACATATCTGTGGAATTTCCAGTTCAGGAGAAAGAACTCTTGTCTGCTTGAGGCAAGTGTGAATATTGCAATTGGTCACCTTGATTAGCATTTAATGGACTTGCAGCTTCAAAGCCTGGCTGGTTGATGCCTGGGGGATCCTTTATTGGGAGGTGTTAGGTGGCCCTGATAGATTCTTGTCTGGGTGTTGCTCTTTATTTAAGTCAGACAGATACTATGGATTTTGTGTCAGGTGACTTTAAAACTGGTTGCAGAGATGAGGGAGTGGATCTAGGATATACTTATCAGTTATAGCTATTTGGTACCATTTGAACTATCTCTCCAGTGGAATCCTGGAATTTGTAGTTTGGTGAGGTGGTTTGGATTCTCTGCTGAAGATCTCTGCTTCAATCTCTTTTACTATTTTGTTCTTTGGCGTACCTTCAAGTTATTTCTGACCTATGGAGAGCCCAAGGCAAACCTATCATAGAGTTTTCTTGGAAAGATCTGTCCCAAAAAGATTTGCCAATGACTTCCTATGAGGATGAAGGAGTTTGAGTTGCCCAAGGTGGGCTTCCATAACCAAGCAGGGATTTGATCCCTGGACTCCAGCACTAGAGCTCCTTAAAAGTGAATGCTAATCCTGAGATTCTTTAGGCTGCATTCACAACAATTAAAACAGCATCATAACTGCCATGGTTCTGTTCTATCAAATCCTGGGATTTTTCCTCCATGGAATGTGGCAATCAAG
The DNA here is from genome assembly GCF_037176765.1 of Anolis sagrei. Lineage (NCBI taxonomy): Eukaryota > Metazoa > Chordata > Lepidosauria > Squamata > Anolidae > Anolis > Anolis sagrei. The sequence goes on from NC_090024.1 coordinate 86,649,016, forward strand.
AATTAGGATATCATGCTGTGTTGTGCAAATACATTTCTGGCCATGTATGGCTGGTTACACCTCTCTTCCTGTAATCCGCTTTTCAGATTACAGTGCCTTCACCATGATTCTGGGAGCTGCAGTGGTGCAATGGGTTAAACCCTTGTGCCGGCTGAACTGCTGACCTGAAGGTTGGCAGTTCAAATCTGCGAGATGGGGTGAGCTTCCATTTGTCAGCCTCAGCTTCCCATGCAGGGACATGAGGGAAGCCTCCCACAGGATGGTAACACATCCGGGCATCCCCTGGGCAACATTCTTGCAGATGGCCAATTCTCTCATGCTAGAAGCAACTTGCAGTATTCTCAATTCACCTCTGACATGATTGAAAAACAAACAAACCATGATTCTCTTTAGGATAATACCTACCAAAATGTATAAATATATGCAAAGTGTGAAGGGCAAGCTTGGTGCCAGCCAATTGCAGCTCAATAAATGCTGTCTATTGGGTAGAAATGATATTAAACTGAGGCTTGTTTCTAATAAGGGGTAAGATGCAATAGAGATGGAACAGTCAGCTCATGGAAGAACTGAACAGGGTTTTGTGGAGCTATGAATACTTAAATAGTTCAAGGTTAATATGTGATTTAAATGTGCATTTATAAATGTCCACTCATTTATTCTTTTCTACAATTGTATCTGGCTGTACAGTTTTGATAGTCTGGTCATGCTTGCCAAAACAAACCCACAGATCAACATATCCAATGGTCCCTATAGGGATAATATGGAAGTCCAAGTGCTCCAGATCAAGGTAAGGATCTTAAAGAGAAAACAGTCAAGGTGAGTGACCCTAGCCTAGGAGTTGGAACTGTGGTCCAGCCTGGAGAGGGGATCAAGCACACAGATATAACGTTTTTACATACTGTAAACCTGTTTATAACACAGATGACTTATCTAACACATAATACTCAAGACAGAGCAGATACAAATAATTGGGGATTTGCTGTTATTGTAAACAAGAAGTTTCAAAAAAGTTGCAAACGGTTCTAGATGGAATATAGAAAGGCGTGGATCATATCAGGCAAAGAACAATCACAAGATGTGTGCCTTCAAAGTCATCTCCAATCACTCTACTATATCATATCTCATGTTCCTAAGAAAGTTACCCGGCAAATTAATGAAACAGTAAAATTACTTGAAAAGTCCTATTACTTGAGAAAAGTCTACACCAGTTCTTTAATGGAATATAAACCATTGAAGGCTTTCATGGCCAGAATCATTGGATTGCTGTGTGTTTTTCAGGCTGTATGGCATTCTCTTCTAACGTTTCACCTTCATCTGTGGCTGGCATCTTCCGAGGTTCTGTTGGCAGTGAGACAAGTGAAGTGTATCTATACCTGTGGAATGTCCAGGGTGGGAGAAAGAACCCTTGCCTGCTTAAGGAAATGTTAATGTTGTAATCAGCAAGCTTGAATTAGCATTTGAGTAACCATGAAGTTTGCAAAGTCAATCAGTGAAGGTATCTGCTTAGAAGTAGCCAGGTATTTGTTGCCTAGAGGTATCCTCTGTTTGGGAGGTGTTAACTGGCCCTTGATTGCTTGTTGTCTGGAGTTCTTCTGTTTCTAAGTAATATTTATTATTTACCGTCTGGTGTTTTAAAATGCTGATAACCAGATTTTGATCATTTTCATTGTTTCCTCCTTTCTGTTGAGATTGTCCTTGTGCTTGTGGATTTCAATGGCTTCTCTGTGTAGTCTGGAATAATGGTTGTCAGAGTGGGCCAGAGTGGTTCTCAAATAATATTCAACAAAGGCCAGGCTACCTTCATGGCTACTCAAATGCGAATTCAAGCTTGCTAATTACAACATTCACATTTCCTTAAACAGACAAGGGTCCTTAAACAGACATGGCCATACAGCCCGAAAAACTCACAGCAGCCTAATGATTCTGGCCATGAAAGCCTTCGACATACATAATTTGGATTTAGAATTTTATTTTTTCTTAGAATGTGTTCTATATTGTTTCCAAGTGAAATCAATTGGACAAGTTAGTTGTCTAACATATCATACTAATGTGGGACCAAAATCTGTCTAATTTAGTCTATATCAAACCCAAAGTATTTCTGATTTTAGCAGGGTTTAAAGCAATTCCACCATCTCTACACCCCCAAAAACTGGACTTGTTTGTATGTTGAAATCATAGACAGAGTAAGCCATTGGTGACTAGGAATCCAAGCAGGGTTTGAATCTGTCAGATGCATCTAATACTATTAGCTGCTTGTGGTTTTGGCTAGTTGTCTCATCCCAGCTTTGCTAATAACTATTTTTATGCTATGGTGTGGAAGGAATTAATTGCTTTGAAATGCACTCACCAACTGCGTTTTCTCCCTAGGATGTCTGTAAATAAGGTAATTGCAAAAGGACACTGCCATCTTATCAATAAGGGGGTGTATTTATAAACAATTGTTTATTGTTTGAATCGGTTTGAATTTCAAATTGGCAAGGGCCTGAAAGAAGTGAGAAAAGGTGAATATTGGCAAGGTGATCTAGTGGGCATTTCTTGCTATCTCTACTGGATATAAGTTTATTTTATTTTATGTTTTGCTTTGATCACCTATTTGGGTTTCAGCATCGAATGTTTACCATGTTGTTATTTCTGGAAATTGCCCTGAATTCCCCCGGAGAGAGATGGCCAGTTATAAATGAAGTTTTATTATATTTATTATTATTATATGATAGATCAATAACCCCAACTTCCAGGAAGACTAACAACTAAGTTGTGTGTGTGTGATGTTAGAGTTAGTAATCTCCATCTGCATATACCCTCTAATGGCTTTAGGTCAGTGGTTCTCAACTTGTGGGTCCCCAGGTGTTTTGGCCTACAACTCCCAGAAATCCCAGCCAGTTTACCAGCTGTTTGGATTTTTGGAAGTTGAAGGCCAAAACATCTGGGGACCTACAAGTTGAGAACCATTGCAGTATATATTTATGATAACTTGTTGTTTTATCATATCCCTTCTTTTCTTGGACCATTCTACCCTGCGGTGATTTTGTACACACATACATCCTTCTCTTTTGTTAGATGATATATTTGACTATGGAGAAATTTGTAAGTAATCTACTTTTATTTGTTTTACAAAGAAGTCTAAACATGCTTCTTTTGTCTTATAATTTGCTATGTGGACGAAAGGTATGGAATTGGTTGCTCTTTGTTTTCTATCCTAATGATTTGATTATTCTACTTAAGAGATCATGGAATGGGAAGGAGAAGGAAAAGAATTAATGGAGTATGTATGTATCAGTTCCAGCCCAGGGCATTTTGTGCTCGAGGTGGGGCAGCAAATGTCCCACCTTTCTCATTCCAGTCAAGCTACATACAGTTGCTATTTGTGTAAGGGACACAATTTTATTACAGCATTGTATATGATGGGATTTGATCATCCATGAATTTTAGTATCCATGGGGGGACCTGGAACCAAACCCCAGCAGAAATCAAGGACCCACTGTAGATGATATAGAAATACCCACAAATGCTTCTTCTCCTAACTGCGAAGATAAAACAGCAATGATAATAGATTAAATAGTATCTAGTGTTCAGATCTCAGGAGCTGGCTCTGAGGCCCCTTCTACACTCCCATATAAAATCTGGATTATCTACTTTGAACTTGATTATATGGCAGTGTATGTCTGTGTTGCTTATGTCTCATGTTTAATTGTTTTAATTATTTTAATTTATAGTTTTATGCTAGTGTTTAGTTATTATGATTTTTTCTGTCTACATGTATGTTAGCATTGAATTCTTGCCATTAGTATTTTGTAAACTACCTTGAGTCCATCCCAACCCCTGTCCCGCAGGTGAGAAAAGTAGAATATAAATATCGTAAATCAATAAAATCAGTGTAGACTCATATAATCCAGTTCAATGCAGATAATCTGGATTATATGCTTTGATAATCTGGATTATATGGCAGTGTGGAAGGGGCCTGAGTCTCAAGGCCTTTCTACTCTAGTCCACTGCTCGGAGTGAGGGTGAGGAATCATAGCACTGAATGATGCCACCAAAATGATATTGAATCGGAACATTGAAAACTGTGCGTACAAATATTTTGCTTTATTTTTCAGACTTGGTTTTTAAAATTATGAATGCTATGTATTATCATCATGAGCTGCCTCTAATAATATCAATAGTGAAATATCAGCAGAACCCAACCCCATGATATCACATCACCTTGTCCCTGGATTGCAGGTTTTGGCCTTGAAATCTCAGAACAAGGGATAGTTCAGATCTTGCAACCTTAACAGTATTAACTGCCTGAGGCTCATTGCATTTGTAGCTGAACTAATCAAAGAAATGTAGGGTCAAGTCAATGATGAAATATTATTAATCCTTGAGTTTTATTTCCCCTGACCAGTGCAGATTGAGTATTTCTTATCTGGAATTCTGAAATCTACAATACTCAGACATGGGTGGCTGAAATAGTGACAGCTTTGGTTTCTGATAGTTCAATGCACACAATGTTTTCATACACAACATTATTAAAATACTTGGATACAATTCCTTTTAGTTATGTGTAGACGGTACATATGAAACACACAAATGATTATTATGTCTAGACTTTGGTCTCATTTCCAAGACATCTCATTATATACAGATATTCTGAAATCGAATTATCATCTTCCAAAATACAAAAACACTTCTGGACCCGAGCATTTTGGATAAGGGATACTCAACCTGTATACCGGCTTAGAAGGAAATATTTTGATCATTTCAGATACTGAAAAATGTTGAAATACTTTACCATCACTTGGCATATAATGACACCATTGCCTCCCATAAAGGCAGGGCATGTGGAATTGATGTTGGGAAGATGTCTTGGAGATGATTATAACCGAAAAGAGCAGAAAAGAGACACATATACATGTGTATCTTAAAGTTGCCTTTTGATTTACACATTTTGTGTGCTTTTGTATTTCATGCTATACCCTGAAAAACACTTCTCAACAGAAGGTGACTTGCCATGAGCTGCAGACAGTTGTATGATTTTTAAAATCTAGTATTACTCTGTAACATTTTTGTCCTAGGACTCAACCCCCCCCCCCCCCCTTATACAAAGGTCCGATTATTTCCCTGTCTCTCTATGATTTCTCCCTTAGAAATAATCCTGCTCCTTTATCTCACGCTGAGTTTTTAAATCATTTTATGTACATGCTCATTGTCATTATGTTTGGTTTACAGTTTTTTTCCCTTCTCTTTATGTTTTGTGTATATTGTTTATATGCTTATATGTTTTATATTTTAATGCTATGTTGTTTATTTTATTGTAATTTGTATCTTATTATATTGTATTTTGTTGTTCGGGCTTGGCCTCATGTAAGCCGCCCCGAGTCCCCGTTGGGGGAGATGGTGGCAGGGTATAAATAAAGATTATTATTATTGTTATTATTGTTGTTGTTATTATTATTATTATTATTATTATTATTATTACTGTGTCATTTGCAGGAATTACTCTGTACTTGTGTCTTGCTCATGAGCCAAAATACTGTGGTGATCTGAATAAGAACCTTGGAAAGCAAGATTCTTCAGTTAGTGAAACCCGCGCAATGTCCTTTGGTAAGGTACACACTTTCAGTCTCAGACAAAGGCAATAGTAAATGTCTGCTGAAAAGATCTTATCCATGATACCATGAGTTAGAGTCAGATTCATGCATATAACCATGATAGTGGGTTAGCTATGAAATAATCAAGTTTACTGATCAAAATGTGACAGGAATTGGCATAAAGAATTCTGGTTCCAAGCTTCATGGCGTTCACACCAGGCTCCTCTAAGCTGCCTCCACAGTGGGAGATCAGCTAGACAGCTCAGCCACATCAAAGCCGTTCAGCTGGACTGGGCATCGGCTGGCTATCCTGCCCTCTCTGCACCCCCATTCCAGATAGATAGATAGATAGATAGATAGATAGATAGATAGATAGATAAAAGTGTGCCTTACTGTTGTTGCAGGGTCTTCACTTTCTGATTCAGTGTCATTCTGGAAGCGATGGAGCCTGGGAGCAGCAAGCACCCTTTTCCTTTTCCAAGGGTTGTCGCTACCAGAACAACACTAAATCAGGAAGTACAAAGCATGGTCTTTTTAATTTTATTTTTTATTTATTATTTACTTCGCTTATATACCACAATTCTCAGCCCAGGGGCGACTCATTGTTGTGTACAACATAGAAAAACAGGTGCAAAATACAAGACATAGTGTAAAATAATCCACAATTCATCATTATCACAAAACATCCTCATCAAAAACATAACATTTTACATATCTTATTATACTATAAACACAAATCAGTAAACCATATTCCAAGTATTACAAGCATAAATCCCGAGTAATTCAATAAATATTAATGGCATGATGCCAATTTACACTGATGTAGATTTATTTTTTTTACGGGGGGGGGGGGGGGTACTGGGAAGCAGGAAGACACAACTATCCCACCTCCTTGTCTGATCCCAGGGAGTCTGATCCCAGGGAGTGCCAGATGGCTGTACAGACATGATCTCAGATTGTGCATGGTAATTCAAGATGGCAGTCATAGAATCATAAGAGTTGGGAGAGACCACATGGGCCATCTAGTCCAACACTTTGCCATGCAGAAAAAGCACAATCAAAGCACCCCTGTTTAAAAGTTTCCAAGGAAGGAGCCTCCCCACTGCCTCAATACCAGTAAAAGTCCTGATCTTCCTGAAAGATTCAGACTTTTCTAATGTTTTTTTTAAAAAAACAAACAAACCTGGAGTCAAGCTGGATTAATTGGCTTGCCCCAGGTTAAAGCACATTGGTCTCTGTGTGTTGTATGGATGTACCTAATCTGGCTAATGTGAATGCTAGATTAAAGGATGGTGTAGATGCAGCCTGAGTAATCAAGTCTGCATCTACACATTCTTTACTGAATTATACACTGGAGATTTCTTCCTCGAAGAATGCAACAAGGTACCAGACATAGGTGAATTGGAAATGAGAATAAGAAACTTCAATTTAAAATTATGGAACAGTTTGAGATTCCAGTATCCCTTAACACAGCTGCCGCATGAAACCCATAAGACTATTTTTACATGAAATTCAGTGGCAAATTATCAAGTTCTGTCTGTCTTTTCACAAAAAACAGATGAATTTTTCCTCAAAATAAAGCCATTTTAATGGATATAAATTTGAAATTACAGATGATGTGGCACAATGCTACTAAATGGGTCAGCAAAGGGTAGCTAAGAGCCTCTCCTCTCCATGTTTTGAGCAGTGATGGATGGACACAGTGTTTCTGCCGTGCTTGGAACAATAATCGTTGATAACAATCATGCCCTTTGTTTTGGTTGTGCAGCATGTCATGGATCTTTGTGCTGTTTCATCCTTATCTCTATTTAAATGTGCCACCATCATACTTTAATCTATACTATTGTTTCTCCACCCAACTTTCTTTCTTTTCTTTTTTCTTTTTGTAAAAAAAATCGCTGCCATCTTTTGTTCATTTGGTTGTAGGTCAATGAATACATTATTGGACTATGTGATGTAACATCCTTACTGCTTAATCTTGAATCACTTGTGGTTAGCCTTCAAGACATTTCCAATTTATGGTGACCTTGAGGCAAACCTGTCACAGGCTTTTGTTCACAGACTTTGTTCAGATAAGGTTTGTCCTTGAGACTGAGAGAGTCTTTAACTTACCCAAGATCACAGAGTGAGTTGGTGACCCCGAGTAAAGATTCAAACCCTGGTCTCACAGCATTTTAGTCCAACACTCAAACCAATACACTATGCTGGCCCTTGGATCTCTGGAAGAGGCAGATATTAGAAATCACCCAACAGAATCCACAGGGGGAAAATCCACAGGGAGGCATAGTTTTCAAGGGCTCAATAGTTGTTCTGCATTTTATTTTATTTTTTGGAAAAAGATCCATAAATGTTGGCTAATGTATATATTTAAACACATAAAAACAAATATAAATGTCAAATTAAAAATCAAACGAACAGCACATTAATATATATTAGTACATTCTAATTTGTAGTAATATCTTTGGTATCATTTTGATGTGGTTGTTGGATTTGTTTTTGTGCTCCAAAACTCTGTCAGTCTAAATTCGGAAGTCCCAAAGAAATTTGACATGATCGATGATGATGATGATGATTATTATTATTATTATTATGGAGCAAAAGGAGGCAGCACTGGAAAGCATCTAACAGAATCCAGAGGGAAAAAATGCATCTGAGGACTGGGACATCTGTAGGGATACCAAGGTGCTTGTTTATAAAGTTATGGTCTTCCCAACCCTGCTATACGCTTGAGAAATGTGGATTGTCTACAGACGTCACACTCAACTCCTGGAACAATTCCATCAGTGTTGCCTCTGAAAAATCCTGCAAATCTCTTGAGAAGACAAGCGGACAAATGTCAGCTTGCTGGAAGAAGCAAAGACCACCAGCACTGAAGCAACGCTCCTCTACCATCAACTCTGCTGGACTAGTCACTCTATTTGCAGCATAGTTGATTTTTTAAAAAATATTTGAAAGACTTTATTTTATCATGATTTTTCAAAAGGTCTCTAAGGAAGCAAGTTGCCCATTCAAGTGCCTACTGTTTTGATTTTTCAATATGCCTACCTGTTGTGTACAGGTTATTTTAACTGAAGATTTGCCTTGGATGAAGTTTCTATTGTCAGGGTCATGACATCTTGTGAACACTTGTTGAGAATAGCACACAGTTTGTTCATTAACTCTTCGTTTTCTTTAAACATGTGTTGTTCTTTCATAATTCCAAAACCTCTAGGGACCCTTTGAACTCAACAGTATGCCAGTGGAGACTTCCTTTCATTCTATCTCTCACAAGTGGATCCCATTCTGTGCTTCTTCATTTTTATTCTCAAAGATGAAAGAAGGAGCCTCCAACACACTCCTGACTGCAGAATGGCTCTCACAGTCAGGAAGTTCTTCCTAATGTTCAGATGGAATCTCCTTTCTTGTAGTTTGAAGCCATTGTTCCATGCCCTAGTCTCCAGGGCAGCAGAAAACAAGCTTGCTCCCTCCTCCCTGTGACTTCCTCTCACATATTTATGCATAGCTATCATGTCTCCTCTCAGCCTTCTCTTCTGCAGGCTAAACATGTCACAAGAAATTCAATGTGCAGATTTGACAAATATGAATTTAATAATGATGTGTAGGAATGGAAGGAAGGATGGAATAAATTTGGAAACACCAGTAAAAGACCCAGGCCTGCTTGCTGGACTTGCTAATGAGAAACCCTGATAAGAACTGGGACAGTGATAAAGAAAATGTTTGCAATCTTCCTTATGTTAAGAAGGAAGTCAACACAAGCCTTGTGTTTGTTAACACCAATCAAGAAGATCAACAGTGAGATGAATCCAGGATAGAAGACGTCTATCATTAATTTACAACTTTGGGACTACATCAACAGAATATTCCTATAAAAGACTCATTCTAATAATGCTCAAATCATGGCAGACCGAGGAGTCTGTTCCACCCGCCTTGCTCTGCTCCATGGGAAGGAGAGAGATGGTGTATTCGGAGAGTGGCAGATCTGCACAGGAGCAGTCTGGTCACTTTGCAGCTTCTTTCTCAAGGGAAGAGGAAGAAGTGTGCTTTTGGAGTCTTAGATTTTGTGCAGGGAGTCAGGTTCTGCTGTATGGAAAACAGAGATCTGGTCCTTGGCACTGTTCTTAGGGAAAGAAGTTTTGGCATTTCAGCGTTTTGAAGTTTTGGCGTTATGGAACTGTGCATTGGTAGGCTGCAGGAAAGCAGGGTCTGGCTTAAGAGGTGCTTCTCCAAGGAGGGAGAAAAGGATATGGTAATATTTGGATGCATGTGGATGAATGCGTGTACATGTGTGTGAATGTTAAGTGAAAATGTAACTCCCCTTTGTTTGTTTGTTAACCAATGTAATTGTAAATCCAGTGTAGTCGCATAGAATCTGTATGTCTGTATGTCCAATGTCATTCTTTGTCTAAATGTTTTCTGTAATCTGATATACCTTCTCACACTGGAAATTGCAATAAAAATAAGCTATGCTTTAAAATCATTGAGAAGTCATTCATGACAAACATGCCCAGCTCTTTAAGCTGCTCCTCATAGGGCTTGTTCTCCAGACCCTTTATCATTTTAGTCGCCCTCCTCTGGACACTTTCCAACTTGTCAATGCAAATAAGCACTTTGGAGGTATCCCAAATAAAAAAGTGGGGAAAGGTGAAGTAATCAATTACCCTTCCCAGGAGGTCAATTAGCCCCCTGCTACCCAGAGCCATGCACTTCGGGTGCTTTCCTGGAGTCTATAATGCACTTCAGCAGGGGTGGGTGTCTGCAATGCGCTCAGCATTTTGTGGAGCCAATTTTGCTCTGGATCTGGGGTTCACTGGCATCTTCCACAGCACATCATTTGGATGAACTCAGACTTTCCTGCAACCTTTTACTTATTTTTTGCCGTGTCAGAGCAGCCAGTCCATTATATTACATTTCTAACAGAACAAAGCAAACAAACAGAAAAATACACAACTTGTGAGTTTGGTAGCTGGTTAAATGTCCTTTGACCAGTATCTGGCCACTTGGAGTGCTTCCGGTGTTGCTACAAGAAGGTCCTCCATTGTGCATGTGGCAGGGCTCAGGTTGCATTGCAGCAGGTGGTCAGTGGTTTGCTCTTCTCCACACTCGCATGTCGAGGATTCTTTTACTTTTACATTTTACTGTATACCCTTAAATGGACACTGCAGTATGTATTGATAGTGTGTGTTTTGTGACTCCCCTCATTTTGAGTCATCTTGAAGCCACATTACAGTTTTCAGTTTTCAGTGTAGATGGGACCCCATGTAGAAGTCTGGCTATCCCTGTGACACACGGCTACTTCCCGCGCAAAAAGCAAAAAGCATGAAGGAGGAGGCAATCTGCTCTCCTTCCTCCTGATTATGCAGGCAACTTTGCTGATATCAGAATAAGACACCCACATGGCCAGGAAGGATTTGGGATCACCTCCTTATTCATTCTGGTCATGATGGCCTGCCATTCTGATGTCAGCAGAGGTATCTGTGATGGCCAGCAGCTAACACAGAGCTCTGTGGCCAGTTAGAAGTGAACAATGGCAGTAGTGAAACAGGAGGTGAGATGCGGCCACCTCACTAGATCAATTGCACTTGTTAGTGTTACCAGGCCACATTGCTTAGGTCTCACTCCAATCCTAGTCAGAGGACTAGGCTCGTACTCCATAAAACTTTGTGTAACATACTCATTGCAACTGAAATTAAGGAGAATGTGTCAGTGAGTGGAGAAAAAAAGAGGACTGTCTCCAAGTAAACAACTCCAAGACTCAATCTAGTTGCAGCTTCTTTGTTCATTCTCAGTTGTTACAGTTCTAGTTGTTACTCCATCTTTCTGCATATATCCAAAAACACCCTGTACATGAGCAACTTGCCTCAGAAGCAAAGGTAGTGACAACTTAAGGCTGCTGCTAATGAACCAGCACTGAAGTAACTCAGTCAGTTGCAGTTAGTGGAATTTTTTAGTAGTTGCAGTAGAAGCGGGATGGGACCTTGGGTTAAACTTACACTTGGAAAAACCCTGCCTTGATGAAAATTGTCACAGTGTTCAACCTGATTTTTGGGGAATTTCCAGCTCTACCAGTAACCAAAAAACTGTCCAACCTTATTTGTGGAAATGCCAACTGTCAGTATTTGCATCACCGTGGAACATGCCAATGTATTGCCAGTCTGTCAAACACACACACTGGCATTGAATTGCCCACTACTATATATGTTTCTCACTATCCAAGAAAATACATGTGGAACCCCCTCCCTTTTTTTCTTCTTCTTCTTTTTTTGTACTGGCATTTCGCTAGGAAATATGTGCCCACATGTAATGCTACTTGAACTTCAATGGTTGATCTTTGGTATTTGTAACACTGGCATGCGAAGGAATGTAATGTGTGTTTTCTGAACTGTTTGCTTTTAAAGGTTAAGCAGTAGACTACTCAGCCTCACAGTTTTTAAAATCTTTCTGTTCTGTAAGTTAGAGTAGTGAGAAAAAGTTTGTCAACCCTAACAAACATTATAGAAATTCCATAGTTCTATCATGATAGCCTTTATGAGTCAAAACAGTTCTTTGAAAAATATTTGATAGGGTTAATAATAACTTCTGTGTCATGTGAACGAAAAGGATGGTTAAATTAGGCTAATAACGAGTACCGTATATATGTACCTCTCTTTTCGTTACGCTGCACGAACTCCCTTGTGGTGTGTGCATGCATGTGGCGAGACAAGGAGGTTGCTCAGCGAGATGAAGAGGGAGGCCTCTTCCTTTCACCAAATGCATGCCTCCCTGCTTGTCTCACTGTACGCACGTGCTTCCACAAGGAGGGAGTCTGTGCAGCAAGATGGAGAGGGAGATGCATGCGCGTGCATGTGGGGTGAAACAATCAGGGAGTCTGCACATGCCTCTCTCCCTCCTCAGTCATTCCAATGTAAATGACGGAAAGAAAATTGCAGCCCTGTCATGGATTTTCTTCGTCATTTCTTCGGTGCTCAGAGATTTTTTTTCTCACAGACTGGATAAAAGTGAATATTTTTTTTCTATTCTATCCTCTTGTTTCCTCTTAACTCCTTATTTTGGAGCTGAGTTCATGTGTGAAGAGATAAGGGTCTTGGCTGGAAGGTGTAGGGCTTAAAGAAGGGTACTTTTCAGCCCCACTCCTTCCTACCAGTATCCTCACTCGAGTATAAGCTTAGGGGGCCTTTTTAACCTTAAAAAAAGGGGCTGAATAAATCAGCTTATACTCGAGTATATACGATACCTAAGAATCAGGACAGGTATAAATGTAAATGAACCCCTGAATGTAAAGTTCAGTTAAAGGGTATTATTAGAACCAAAGGCTTAAGAAATTAGGTAGGTCGGAATGGTGGTCACATCCTATAAAACATTTTTATGGGTTTGCTCTGTATCATATCATTGTGTGGATAATTTGCATATCATGATAATCTCAAAGGATCTCAGAAATGCAGTTAATTGTGGTTATCAACCTAGAAGGGGTTACAAAACCATTTCTAAGGAGTCGAGGTTACATTAATCGGTCATCAATATGTCTAATAATTGGAAAAGTTCAAGACCACAGTCACTATACCTACAAGCTGTTGTTTTACCAAATCTGTCCTAGAACAAATGGCCACATTACTCAAGAAGTCACAAAGAAACTTAAAGTAACAGTAACAATATCTACAACCCACTCTTATCTCAGCTAATATGTGTGTTAATGATTTGATTTGGGAAATATTGGGGTGGGGAACTAGCTAGGAGAATACTGCTTTTGAAAAAATATCGCTTCACACCTCAAACTCATATAGATGATCTTCAAAATGTCTGGAACAATGTTCTCTGGATAGTTGAGTAAAAGATCATCTTTTTGTCTGAGTGAGAAATGGTACATGTAGCAAAAAGGAAAAAGAAAGAACAGTGAATTTGAATGGAAGAACCTGATCCCAACTGTCAAGCATGGAGATGGCAATACAGTATAATGGTTTTATCCTGTATTACTGGACAGTTGGATATCATTGACGTAATCATGAATCCTGCACCATATCAGAAGATTATAGAGGACAGAATCAGGCCATCTGTTACCTGAACCTGAACTGTAAGTGTGTCATGCAACAACACAACAATGATCCTGAACAAATAAGAAGATCTATTGAAGAAGAAATTTGATGTTTTAGAAAGACCTAACCAAAGTCAATGCCTAAGCCTCATTGAAATATTGTGGTAAGAGCTTAAGTGACCTTTTCATGCAGCAAGCCCCCAAGTGCCACTGGCCCCTCAAAACCAATGTGAGAGACTGACCAAAATAATAAAGAAAAATGTGAAGTCGATGCTGCTCAGGGATATGTGACCAGGAGCTGAACCTAAAGATTTACATAGATTTTTCACACAGGGATATTGACTCTTGAATCAATTCAGGGTCAACAAATGTTGATAAGGCAGCGGGAATTTTGTTTGTGTATTTGTCTTTTGTTTAATCAAGTTGTCATTCCTTATAATTATATCATTAGATTAAGATATAATAATATTTTAAACTGAGTCACACAAACCTTTCTCACTTTTGTAGGTAGAGTGATAGACAGAGGTATGCTATACATATGGTGTAATATAATGTGATCAGGAAAATCCAGAAAATTATGGAAAGAAAAATTAATATCTTCAGTCCTGAACAAAAACATTTCCTGTTGCTTGTTACAGGTATATGCGATCATTATGAGGAGTTCTGACTTTATTTATGGGTGCTTCATGTGAAGGATATAGGAAAATTGGAGCATGTTCAAGAGAAGAGCAACAAAGATATTAATAGCTCTGCTAAACCATAGGTTTGAATTTCTGGTGTGCCTAGGCTTCGAATTTCAAATCAGATATTAACAGGATGAAGGCAAGGATCATAGGTTTATTCACTTAAGCTAAAAATGGATGTCAAGGAGAAAGTGCTCCCAAATCAGGCATAAGGCGGTGGATTCATACAGAGACATTTATAGATATTTGACAGCAATTCAAATAATGAACTTTTGCCACTCTGAGTGCTGATTGGTGCAAGTTACAATCCATGTACTGATGGGTAGAGGTGCACCTCCTGCTGCTGCAGCTGATTGGTTCTCAGGTCTGGCAGGACATTTAATAAACTGTCATTACTGAGTTTAAAGCTTTGGCTGTTTTCTGTATCCACCTTCTTTGGGTGATTAAAGAAAGGAATGTGGGCAAGGTACAGGGCTGATGGGCTTTAATGATTAAAGTCTCTCAGCTATGATTTTACAATGTGTCCCAACTGGGGAAACGATGAGTGCCGAAACACCTTGATGGGTTCCCAAGGAAAAACGATGGTAGGGAGCTGCATGACTCGGTGACCTTTCAGGCTGGCCAGGGATTAATTCTTTGTAGGTTGAAGGTTCATTGTTGGTCAGTAAAGATGGGTATTGGGTAATTTTGCCAGCCACCTAGAGTAATAATACAATTTTCCCTGTGCCCTCCCCCAGGAGTGCTTGTGCAGCTTGTGATGGAATGAAAATCATGTGTAGTTCACGTCTTTACCAATCCACACACTGTCTTGCTAGAGAAAAGATATGCCACACAGGTGATCAGTAAAGAATAAAGTGTTTACTCTTTGTTATGCAGAGAAACATATATACAGTCATGAGAACAGTTGCATTGACTCACACAATGTCCTTTGAGAGAGATTCAAATGGTCCTTAGGTGTCCACGTGAAGGATCTTTTTCCAGCACCCAAAAGCAAAAATACAAAACTATCTTGGCAAGTTCCTAACTTAAACATTTATGTCACACCTCAGGATAGATTCACCTTGCTCAGAACACCACACACACCAAGGCTGTAGGTTTTGTAGTTTATTAAAGAAAAGGCAAAGTCTTAAACACAAAAGTAAAGTTGCAAAAGTTCAATAGCCAAACAGAGTCTTAAATGCAAAGGCACAGTTTCCAAAGTCCAAAGGCAAATAACATGAAGCATAATCCATACATATTGATCAAACAAGATTCCATGGCAGCATGACAGAGTCCCAAGAAGCCAAGATCCAAATCAAAGTCCCAAGAAGCTGAAAACCTTGCCCAAAAGCCCAGGCAATCCCAAGAAGTTACCAGGGTGTTCGCTGAAGTTGCACTGACAAAAGGTTGCCTTCAATCAGCTCACTAAATATACTTTCCCAGCATGAAAGCATTCCTTTGACCTCTAACTTCTCTCTTGTTTGCAAGCCTTGTACTACAGCAAACCCTGAATTGCAAGCGATCCTCCCTTCCTAGATCTGCAGAGCCTTCATGGTCGAATACCTCATTATCTTGGAGCTGGGAATCAGCAGCCTGAGAATCAGCAGGCAGAGAGCTCACAGGCTCGCTCGCCTCCTCCACCTGCGCCTGTGAAGTTTTACTAAGATCAGAAACATCTTCTAAGATAACATCCCTTCCCATGGGAAACTGGAACTCCTTGTCTTCAGCATCAACATCGTTTGTATCAACAATAGGAATATGTTCAGGAATCTGAAACCCATAACCCTCTTCCTGCTCGTCCTGAGGCTCCAGCTGAGCCACAACAATGTAACTGTGGCCAAAACTCCCAGGCTCAGCTAGCTCCTGGGCATAGCCCAATCAATCAGCTTTGCGTTTTGCATTTTTCAGTTAACACACTCACCAATTGATTTTACATGATCCAACACAACTGTGTTTCTAGGGGAAAGATCGCCTTTGGTGGTCAACCTGTGGGACCCTTTATTGTCCCAGGTTTTGATAACAGCATAAAGAATAAAGAATAAAACATAAGGGAAAAATTTGGGTGAGTTAAGCATGTTCAGCCAGGTGAAGAGAAGACAGAAGAGTGACACAATGGCACTATAAATCTTTGTAGGGCTTGTTCTTTGCTACCCCAGAGAGTAGAACAAGTCTTAAGTTACAGGAGGGTAGATTTAGATTCAAATTAGAAATAACTTCTTGGAAGCACAAGTAGTTTGTCAAGCAGTTAACTAGAGAAGTGGTTTTCTTCTCTGGACATCTTCAGAGGGAACTAGATGAGCTACTTGCTAAGAGTATTCTAGTTGGATCTCCTGTATCGAGCTGGGAATTGGACTTGTCGGACCCCTTGCTATTCTGTGATTCTTTTTAAGATGCTTGAGCCAATGTACACAAATAGAATAAAGCTGTGGCATCACCAGAATGATTGTCTAAAACTTTAAAAAATGTTTTAGCAGAAAATTATTATTTTTATTAAAATATTCTTGTAGTTTAGATGTAACTACGAAAATATTTTTCATACGTCTAGCTTTAGCTTATATGTACTGTAGCAATAGACCTACAAGGCTAAAAACACTTTGATAATGCGGCATTCAAACCTTCTAATGTTTATACACTCCAGTCTGAGATGTCATTATTACCCAGTTGCATTGATGCTTGGAAACATGTGGTTTTGCCTGCCTATGCTGCAAGCATGTCCCGCTGTTTTCTTTGTTTATGATTATTTTTAGTAAGGCATATTAAAACAAAACCTATATAAAAGATACAAAAAACAAAACAGTATCATTAATAACAAAAGGTTAAAATACTTTTTCTATAATAATATTATTACATTCTAAACATAAAAGAACCCCAATAACTATAAACTATAAACAATCTATGCTGTCTAATTCTCAGTCTGGAGGTTATATTCTCTCAGTTTTCTGCACCCATTTAGTGAAAAGAAACCACTGGTACATCCTTGTCTCACAAAGTAACACACTTCTAGTCCAAAAAATCAGTGATGGAGATTTGGCCCCATCTTTGCTGCTATTTTTATTGCTGCTTAATTTTTTTATAGCCTCTGGCTGTCAAATTTTCTGGTATTTTAACTACAATATTTTGGTATGGTATTGTATAGGAGAAAGTACATAGGATGAAACCATGACTTACTGCACCTAGATGACACCAACACTAGTGAATATATAAAGAGATGTAATAAAAAAAGGAAAGGGCTGCAGGGAGCAATGCATTGTGGTGTTGTGAACAGAGTGTGAAAGAAGAAAAAAATGAGTGAAAACTTGGAAGAGTATGTGAGTAAAAGACTGAAATAATCAATTATTTTAAATGTAAAAAAAATACATTTTATTCAAAAAAAGTCACACAATAGCAATAAATATATAGACAGAAAGATGCATTTTAATACTTGTTTTAATTAGGTAAATGCAAGACTGGACAAATATTTAGAGGTGATACAATGCACACAAGAGAGAGAAGGCACAGAGGTGACAATTAGCACAAAGGGAGCAGACATTTAATAAGATTAGTATTTGATAAATGAAGGGATGAAAAAGAACAAAGAAAAGTAATGAAAATCTTTGAGAAGGGCAATACTATGAAAACATTTAAACGATTAAAAGAAGATTGTGTAGATTTAATATGCAATCATAGAGAAAGCAAGAGAAAAATATAAAGAACTAGCTGTTCCTTGCCACGCGTTGCTGTGGCCCAGTATGTTGATCTGGAAAACAAAGTAATGAGAAAGTGTTGGTTTCTAATGTATGTAATTTCTTTATGCTTGTGGGTATACAGCATTTCTTGCTGTTTCTTTGTCAGTTTTGATGTGGAGAGTGTCTGGTTTGCCAACCCTGGAACATGCAACATATCATTGTCCTTCTTTAAGGGCCCCTTTCAAATCTATGATATTACTAGCAGTACCCTGCCACATGTTGCTGTGGCCCAGTCTGGTGATCTGGAAAATAAAGTAATGAAAAAGTGTTGGTTTCTAATATATGTAATGTCTTTATGCTTGTGAGTAAACAGTATTTCTTGCTGTTTCTTTGCCAGTGTTGATATGGAGATTGTCTGATTTGTCTACTCTGGAACATGCAACATATAACTGCCCTTCTTTAGTGGTCCCTTTCAAATCTTTGATACTGCATATGTCATGTACATATATGTGTATGTGTGTGAATGGCTGCATGGCCCTTTGTCAGGAGGTCTTTGATTACGTTTTCTTGCCCTGGTGAAGGGAGTTGGACTGGATGGCCTTAAGACAGCATTTCTCAACCTGGGAAGTCAAGACACGGGGGGGGGGTCACCAGGGGGATTTCAGAAGGGTCACCAAAGACCGACAGAAAACACAGTATTTTCTGTTGGTCATGGGGGTTCTGTGTGGGATGTTTGCCCCAATTCCATCGTTGGTGAGGTTTGGAATTGTAGGTGAACTATAAATCCCAGTAACTACAACTCCCAAATGTCAAAGTCTATTTCCCCCAAACTCCATCTGTGTTCATATTTGGGGATATTGAGTGCTTGTGCCAAGTTTGGTCCAGATCCATCATTGTTTGAGTCCACAGTGCTCTCTGGATGTAGGTGAACTACAACTCCAAAACCAAAGGACACTGCCCACCAAACCCTTCCAGTATTTTCTGTTGGTCGTGGGAGTTCTGTCTGCCAAGTTTGGTTCAATTCCATCGTTGGTGGGTTTCAGAATGCTCTTTGATTGTAGGTGAACTATAAATCCCAGCAACTATAACTCCCAAATGACAAAATCAATTTTTTGAGTGAAGGACATACATTGGGTTGTTAGGTGTATGCTGTCCAAATTTGGTGTCAATTGGCCCACTGGTTTTTGAGTTCTGTTAATCCCACAAACGAACATTACATTTTTATTTATATAGATATTTTACATTATGCCTACTCATGTGAGGGCAAGAAATGACCTGGACAATGAGCATACACAAAAATGCCCACCTTAACATCCCCACCCCCACCCATTCAGTCTGTATTGATAAGGAAGAGCGCAAAGAAGTGTTTGGAGCCCTCGGTGGTGAAGTGGGTTAAACCACTGAGCTGCTGAACTTGTTGACCGAAAGGTCACAGGTTCGAATGTGTGGAGTGGCGTAAGCTCCTGCTGTTAGGCCCAGCTTCTGCCAACCTTGCAGTTTGAAAACATGTAAATGTGAGTAGATCAATAGGTACCACTCCAGCGGGAAGGTAACGTCACTCCATGCAGTCATGCTGGCCACATGGCCTTGGAGGTGTCTACGGACAATGCCTGCTCTTTGGCTTAGAAATGGAGATGAGTACCAACTTCCAAAGTTGGACATGACTAGACTTAATGTCAGGGGAAAACCTTTACCTTACTAACATCCTCACCTCTACCCATTAAGTCTGTATGGATAAGGAAGAGCTCAAAGGAGCATTAGCTTGCCTTTACCCCAGTCTTCAGTTGCCACATAAAGGAAACAGTTGGGAGAAGCTCTGTTTCAGGACCTTCCCCACTCTTATCAATCATGTGTGTGGGCTGAATTTTCTTTAGAGGGCTGATGTCTTAAAAATAAGGGGAGTGTCCAAATCTTGGAGGAGATTTTTAATTCTGTAAATGGACACATTTTATATAAGTTAGCTATGTTAGCATATAGTCATAAAGTCATTTATTGTATGTGACTGTAATCAGTAATTTTGTATGAGTCATAGAAAAACATTACTGGAGTAATTGTGATGAATTTATTTTGATCAGCCCTTGTCTTTTGAGATTATGTTCAAGGGCATACTGTGGGAAGCTCCTAATGACTGTGTTGGCTGTCTGTTAAGTCTGCATCAGTACAGATGCACGTGGCTATTCTTGAAAAGGGACAGGATTCTTGATCTACCCCACTATATAGTTTTCTGTCCAAATCTGGTTTGAGAATGCCCCCTAAATGATGAAAAAACGAGGATTTGAACCTGGTTTGTATAGTATGTGCAAACCATGCTGTGTAAATGTAGATGGTGCAGCAAAATATGGTTAACTAATCAAATAATAAATAAATAAATAATAATAATTAATAATAATAATAATAATAAATAAAGTGGAAGGTAAAAGGAAGAGGGGCCGACCAAGGGCAAGATGGATGGATGGCATCCTTGAAGTGACTGGACTGACCTTGAAGGAGCTGGGGGTGGTGACGGCCGACAGGGAGCTCTGGCGTGGGCTGGTCCATGAGGTCACGAAGAGTCGGAGATGACTGAACGAATGAACAACAACAACAATCACATAATAATATTACAATGTATTGTCGAACACCTCACAACCTCTGAGGATGCCTGTCATCGATGCAGGCGAAACGTTAGGAGAGAATGCTTCTAGAACATGGCCATATAGCCAGAAAAATCGACAATAACTCAATAATATTACAATAATAAACTTTATTTATATCCTGCCCCCTCTCCAAAAAGACTCGGGTGGCTTACAACAAATAAATATAAAACCAAGCGAGAATAAAAACATAATGCATAATAAATAGTCCATAAGGGGAAGAAAGAATGAAAAATAGCCTCTTTGTTGTCAGAATACTGTATGATTTGGCATTATATGTGAGCAGATTCAGTGTAGAATGATGTTCAGTACCTACTGTATTGTCTACCTTTTATGTTTTCCTTTCAATTTTATTCCATATTAACTGTAGCTGTGTGCGTTGTTTTTCTGAGTGTAGACTCGTTTCAGCAACAGTGGAACAACAACAATAACAGAAATACAATGAAACACAAAATACTTCTTTACGTACGAACTGTGAAAGAAACCTGCAGAGTACATCCTCACTTGATTATCTCTTGAGATGTTTTAAAAGGAGACCAGATCAATTTTTGCCGTTATAGCAGAAGATGCCAAATACTAAGGCTGAGTGTGGTGACTATATCATGCACTTAAATAATATGGGATGTTTTACTGTAGGAATAAGTACTTTAATAAAAAAAAGTTTACAATTGAAACCATAACAGAGGAAAACAGAGATGTAGCTTGGAAATATATTATTTGTCACACTGGAAATGCCACTCCTAAAAAAAAAATCACTGTTGAAAAACTCAATTTCAGATAATGGAAACATAATAAATAAGCATAAATATATCTTTCTAACAATCCACACTTGGTTATATAGCAGTGGTAAATAAAAAGATGTAACATAAAATGAAAATTAATATTATCCATGTTTATATGCTTTAATGCCCTATCGGAGTGGCCTTCCAGACAGCCTCATAATGCGGGACAAAGAAGTGTGTTTAAAAAACTGTGGTACTTGAAAGCAAGTCCAAACACAAAGCACTCAGTGTTGGTAAATAGTCTCCTGGCGACCTGAAAGGCTTGTTTGTAGCAGATTATAGATATCCACAAGGTGTACACGGGACATCTGCCGGAAATTTTCTTTTAATTTTTCTTATTGTGTGCTGATGCTGATATGCAAATGTGCAGACAAAAAATTTCACCTTACCTTCTGTTCCTATGATAACTGGATTTTGAAAAATTTGCCTTATTATGGAAACAAGATTGGTGGTAAAGCTTCAGCAGAGACACGTTTTCCCCTTGACAAGTTTTTCAGGAGTGAATTTACCTTCCTTAGGGTGGACGCAGAGGCGGCCCTAGGTAATTTTCAACGGTAAGCAAACAGTATATTGCCCCCCCCCCCCAACCAATCACTGATAATATATTTTCTGTTTGTTGTGGGAGTTCTGAGTGCCATATTTGGTTTAATTCCATCAGTGGTGGAGTTCAGAATGCTCTTTGATTGTAGGTGAACTATACATCCCAGTAACTACAATTCGCATATGTCAAGGTCTGTTTTCCCCCAAGAGCGCCTCAAGAGTGCCCCTGGGCAAAATCAACTATACTGTAATGCTTACTTCGCGTAATGGGTTGAGCCGCCCCTGGGTAGACGTCTCATACTTCCTGTTGTCTCAACCCTATTCTTAACTATATCATTTGTAAGTTGGATGTTTGTAACTTGAGGACTGCTTGTACTTTTTTAATTTACTATTTGGACTTCAAGGGTTTCAATTTTGCAAAATATAGCATCAAAACAGTGCTGCTCAGTTGATGATATGATCAGTTCTGGGCATGGAATGGGAAGATATTGTGTGTTTTGTGTGGCAGGGGATGGCAAGTAGAATAATAGAGTTGGAAGAGACCACATGAGCCATCTAGTCCAATCCCTGCCATGCAGGCAATGCACAAAATACCCCTGACTGTTGCTCATATCTACTCTAATTCAGATCTAATTCTAAAAGAATTAGAAAAAAATAATTAAGCTATCAATTTGAATTTTCTGTCAATTTATAAAGTTTTGAAGCACTTGGAAGACTTTAACTGTAAGGGGAAGCTGAGACGTTTGAGATATCCTGTTAAGACTGATGTGAAATTTTACACAAGCACAACATGATACTGAATCACTAATGTGGGAATTACTGAAGAGGAACTGAAGCTTGGCTGGATAATAATGTGTGCCCAAGAGAATACTGACTACTGCTTGGCTGCTAGGTGATTTTTCCCACTGTAATGCATTTCTAGACAAGGAAGAGACTTCTTGTCAAAGTATCACATCTGGATTTCGGCCAAGTGGAATGGGTCGCTTTACTTTGGATATTGAGATATGATGAGTTTCTCTTTCAACAACTAATTTGATTTTTCAATGAAATCATGTGTCTCTCAATGGTGTTGATGTGACTCCACATTTCAGTTATTTCCACAAGAGTGGGAATGCATAACATGTAAAGAACTCATGCTGACCTGTTTTAGAAACAATCACAGTAAAAGATGCCTCTGTAAAAAAAAGTAAATATCGGGTGCCTATCATGTTCGAGTTGGTAACTAAGAACCTTATCAGACACAGTCTCTTCTGTCTTCCACTCATTTCTCCATGTTGCTGGAACCAAGTCCACAGAGCCCATTACAAAATGCAGGCCAACTTCTGGCAGGACTCCATTGGGCTCTATTTTGGCAGAAATGGAGCCCAAAGTGACTTTGGCGGAGTTGGGTGTTAGCTAAGTCCTCACTGAAGAAGAGGAAGAGGAAGTGGGGAAAGGATGGGGAAAGGACAGGAAACCACGTGGAAGGCCGTCCCAGAAGACAGGGAAAGGTAGTAGTGAACGAAGGAGGATAGTTCTATTTTGTATAAGACACATCATTTTGCTATGTCACTGTATACAATGGGATTTGAGCATCCACAAATTGTAGTATCCATTTGGGGTCCCAGCAAATACCAAGGGCCCCATTGTATTCCTTGGATTATATAGGTGTTTGGCCTGTGATTGTCTCTTTGTCACAGGATTCAAAGGAGAATAATCAAGAGTCTGCAGAGGTTCCAATGTCTGAGTTAAATGACCAGGTTTCTGCTGACTCTCAGGGGTTTGTATTTAGAAATGATGGTCAAGAGTGTACAGTTAGCCAGAGTGAACCAGAGGATTCTGGGATCGTTGGTTCCCAAGGCAAAGATGCTTCGATGATAACAGAAAAAGAGGCAGAGGAAATGGTTGAACGGCCAAGGCCAGATAATGATAGTAAAAGGAATGTACTAATTGGCAAGCCGAAGGAGGACCAGACACTCTTTGATAGGAGATGTCAAATCAATCAACATCGCCACCTGGAAGGGGGTAGAAGACAGTCTGAAAGATTAAGAGAAAAAAGGGATCAGGGAGAGGTTTCCCGAGGGAAATGGAATACTTTTGCCATGGCTTTCTGAATAAATATAGAGCCTGTGAATCTATACTCTTCAGTGAGTCCAACATTTGGTTTTCATGCCTGCTTCATGCTATCTTGTTCATGCTGAGAAATCATGTATATTCTTGCCTTGTATTCATGTTCAAGCTGAGATTTTTGTAAACTGGTTTTCCTGATTTCAAGCTACTGGATTATTTGATTCAAGTTTGCTTCTGTTTCTTCAAGGGACCTTTGCCTTTGCCACCTTTGGAAAAGAAAGACTTTCTTCCTATGGATTTGTTTATTGGATTTTGGGACTGATTTGTCTCTTGACTTGGATTTGGATAGGATTTCCTTACATTGCTCATTTGATGATTTTGTGGACATTACTTTTTCTTCATTTGAATGCTTTTTACCTTTTTGACTACTGCTATATTAATCTCCAATAAATTGCTTTGCTTGTTAAAAAAACATTGGTGTGTTTACGAGTTCAAAGGTGCCTACCCCAGCCCTGGTGTGCAACAGATTACACAGATTAAAGATGAAAATAGTAGCAGCTAGTGGAAGTGTTGTGCTTTTGTTGTTATTGTCCAGTGTAAACATGTGCACACAATGTCTGACAAACCATCCATCTTCTACAACGTCTGACAAACCATCCATCTTCTACCATCACTGGACCCCACTAAATTCGACAACTATTGGCCAGTTTCCAATCTCCCCTTCTTGGGCAAAGTCTTGGAACGTGTGGTGGCCTCACAACTCCAGGTATTCTTGGTAGACACGGATTATCTAGACCCGGCACAGTCTGACTTTAGGCCGGGACATGGTACCGAGACAGCCTTGGTCGCCTTAGTGGATGATATGCGCCGGGAGCTCGACAGGGGGAGTGTCTCCCTGTTGGTGCTGTTGGACCTCTCAGCGGCCTTCGATACTGTCGACCACGGTATCCTTCTGGGACGCCTCGCGGGGATGGGTCTTGGAGGTACTGTTTTGCAGTGGCTCCGGTCATTCCTGG
This sequence comes from Anolis sagrei, assembly GCF_037176765.1. NCBI lineage: Eukaryota > Metazoa > Chordata > Lepidosauria > Squamata > Anolidae > Anolis > Anolis sagrei. The sequence continues at coordinate 86,673,962 of NC_090024.1, forward strand.
AGGGTCGATCTCAGAAGGTGTTGTTGGGGGACACCTGTTCAACCCCACAACCATTGTCTTGTGGGGTTCTTCAGGGCTCAATATTGTCTCCCATGTTGTTTAACATCTACATGAAGCCGCTGGGGGAGATCATCCGGAGTTTCGGGGTACGGTGTCATCTGTACGCGGATGATGTCCAACTCTGTCACTCCTTTCCACCTGCTACTAAGGAGGCCGTCCAGGTCCTGAACCGGTGCTTGGCCGCTGTGACGGTCTGGATGAGGGCGAACAAATTGAAATTGAATCCAGACAAGACAGAGGTACTCCTGGTCAGTCGCAAGGCCGAACAGGGCATAGGGTTACAGCCTGTGTTGGATGGGGCCGCACTCCCCCTGAAGACGCAGGTTCGCAGCTTGGGTGTGACCCTGGACTCATCGCTGAGCCTGGAATCCCAGGTTTCGGCGGTGACCAGGGGAGCATTTGCACAGCTAAAGCTTGTGCGCCAGCTGCGCCCGTACCTTGGGAAGTCTGACTTGGCCACGGTAGTCCACGCTCTGGTTACATCCCGTTTAGACTACTGCAACGCTCTCTATGTGGGATTGCCTTTGAAGACAGCTCGGAAGCTCCAACTAGTCCAACGCTCGGCAGCCATGATTTTAACAGGAGCGGAGCGCAGGGAGCATACAACCCCCCTGTTGCGCCAACTCCACTGGCTACCGATCTGCTACCGGGCTGAATTCAAAGTGCTGGCGTTGGCCTTTAAAGCCCTAAACGGTTCCGGCCCAAGCTGCCTATCCGACTGCATCTCTGCCTATGAACCCACCAGGACTTTGAGATCTTCTGGGGAGACCCTGCTCTCGATCCCGCCTGCTTCTCAAGCTCGGCTGGCGGGGACGAGAGATAGGGCCTTCTCGGTGGTGGCTCCTCGGCTGTGGAACGCCCTTCCTACGGACATTAGACTAGCACCATCTCTAATGGTATTCCGCAAAAAGGTGAAGACCTGGATGTTTGTGCAGGCGTTTGAGTAATTTAGTGCAATCTGGTAATGGAACATAGGAATGGAACAATGGACGACGAACCTGGACTACGCTTGGATGGTGAGAAGATTGGGTACGGTTGTTTTTTGTAATAATTGTGCATTGTAATTGCTTATTGGTAATTTATGGATAATGTGTTAAGTCAATTGTTATATGTTGTATGGAACCACTGCTGTTTCTACTGTTTTTACTGTTTGTGAACCTCTGTCAGTCGCCTTCGGGCTTGAGATACAGCGGTATATAAGCAAAGTAAATAAATAAATAAATAAATAAATAATAATAATAATAATATATGTGAAACACAAGCCCACAGGACAAATCTGCCCCACCACAACATTTTATGTGGTCTGTGAGGCTTTCAGTGCCAAGGCAACTTAATTGCATTTATAGTCTTAAGTTACAAATGGCCCTTTGAAGGCAACCATAGGGCTAATGTGGCCCTTGGTGAAAACTAGTTTGACACCCTAATCTATATCAGGAGCCCCACCCTTCAAAATGTTGGCCAGAAGTTTACAGTAAGAATTTATGAACAGGTTGTGCTGGATCTGATTAGAGTTTGGAAAAGTTACTTCTTTGGACAACAGTTCTCAGATTCTTTTAACCAGCATATTTATTTATTTATTTATTTATTATTCCCAACATTTGTACCCCATTCTTCTCAATCCCTGAAGGGGGACTCAGGGCGGCTTACATCGGCAACAATTCGATGCCAACACATACAGAATACATACGCAATATATCATAACATTACACATTAAATAAAACCATTAAGTTAAAATACATTTAAAAACATTATTAATAATCATGTTGCCGTATCCAATCCAATTCAGCATCTTTGTCAGAGCCTGTCCATCGTCAGTTCACATAAACATTGCAATTGCTATCAAGCCTGCTCCCCAAATGCCTGTCACCAGAACCATGATCTAAGCTTCTTCCTGAAGGGGAGGATGGATGGAGCTGATCTAATCTCACTGGGGAGGGTGTTCCAGTGGTGGGGGGCCACCACCGAGAAGGCCCTGTCTCTCGTCCCCGTCAAACATGTTTGCGAAGAAGGCGGGACCAAGAGCAGGGCCTCCGAGGCAGGACGTAGAGGGAGATGACCACTGGCCATGCTTATCAAGGATTATCGGAGTCACAACTTTAAAAGTAACTGTTGCAAGTTCTGGACCAGTCTAAAAAGCTTATGAAGTCCATTGTTCTGTTTATCATTGTGGCCAACCAGAAAACTACAAAAAGCTCAAAAGTAGGGCATATGAGCAAAAGATCCATCATGCACCTCTCTATACTTGAACAGTATCCAGGTAGAGTTTTTCTCTTATTGGAGGTTGTGCGTAGTTACAGCTAACAAATGCTCACTGCATTGGTCCAATTCCCTTTAAAGCTATGATCAAGCTTCCAAGCCATGGGATGAATGATATAACTCAATTGTATAATGGCCACTTTCCCCACTGGATATTTTATAGGAAAAGAAGATTCAACTATTCAACTATTATGCTGCTAAAAGTCTTCTATGCACGGTCCTTGAACAGGTGTGCAAGAATTACAGTTTTTGAAGAACTACCGCTTATGAAATATTTGCCAAACTATTGTCTGGCATGCACTTTAGAGACCATATGTCATTGCTCCTGAACCAACTACACTGGCATCTAGTTTGTTTCTGATCTCAGTTCAAGGTGCTGGTTTGAGCTATAAAGCCCTTCAAAGATTGGCACCAGAACATCCACCTCCACTTATGTCAGCTTGCCTGGAATTTAAAATATTTAGTGGAAGCCCTGTTGCATGGCCACGTTGCCAAGCTGCTAGGTTTGTGAATAATGTGACAGGATTTTGTCTGTAGCAGGACTCTGATTGTGGAACACCTTGCAAATAGAAATCCTTGTGATATTTCTGGTTGGGAGGCAAAACTGTACCACAATAGGCCATCCACTTTCACGGGGATTAGGGGGCAGGACCTCCACAAAAATGGAAAGAACATGAATTGAAAAAAAACCCCTGCTGTTTTTTAAACCTGAGAGAATATCTCTCCAAGTAATTCCAGTAATTCTTTCAGATGATCTCTGTAGTTAACTTTAATTGGAAATTGACTTCAGAATCATGTTCTCTGTAGGAATCTCTAGTCTGGAGACTACAATCGAATCTCTGCTCAGCTATGGAAACTCACTGGGTGACCTTGAGAAAGTCACACTGTTTCAGCCTCAGAGGAAGGCAATGACTAATAAAAGGAAATCTTGTCAAGAAAATTGCACTATAGGGTGGCCATAAGTTGGAAGGGAATTGAAGGCATTTCAACATCCTTACAAATATGCTGAACTAGGCTGTCAGGAGGGTATATGGAATATACACACACACACAACAGTATTCTAAGGGCTCGTCCAGATAGTACTTTTATTGCAATATCTACTGCAATAAAGGAGGGACTGTCCAGATAATGTTGTGGACAGTCCCGAATTAATTTGCTAAAAACCAGGAAAACCCTGGTTTGTAGCGAATTAATTTGAAAGTGGGTTTATTCCATGCCTTCCTGAAAGACACCATTCTCACAGTTCACCGAGCTAAATAAGCCTAGTAAACTGTGGGAATACCCACCCCTCCCCCGAAGCCCCCAGACCACTTTGAAAAGTAATGAAAATTTACCCAGCCTCCATTATAGGCTTCGAGCAGCTCTCCCGGTGTGTAGAAATGACATGCCAGGAGAACAGGGGAGGGGGGAGAGGAGGGAGGAAAATAATTTTCCTCCCCCCACTCTCCTGATGTATCATTTCTACATTCTGGGAGAGCTGCTCAAAGCCTGTAATGGAGGCTGGGTGAGTTTTCATTACTTTTCAAAGGGTCTGGGGGCTCCGGGGGAGGGGGGCAGGGGCTCCAAATGTTCTCCAGGGCTAGTCCCAGGAGAAAATCTGGACACTTACCCCAGAAAGTGCGCACTTTCTGTGGTGGGTGTGGACAGGCCCCCAGGAAAATCCGTGTTTTTAAATGTGGATTCTCCTCGGATAAAGGCCTGCCTGGATCTGTCCTTAAACTGCATGCGGTACTTTTAAATGTGCCAAAAACCAAAGATGAAATGTATATGCAAATGAAGATGGCAAAAGCATTACAGAAGTGCTTGACTCTTAAGTTTTATGTAACATATAAGAAAAAGGTGAAAATTAAAACAAAATAAATGGTTCCCAAGCATCCTAGGAACACGAGTCCGAGACAAACTATCTAACAATATTATTTCATCTGTCAAATAAAGGCTCAGATAAGGGAGGTTTGTTTTGCTTAATACTTGCATCACTCCTTCCACCAACACCCCAAGCAATCTGTTACTAGATCAGCACAAATCACATGAAGAAGAAAATGCAGGTGAGAGTAAGAAAAGAGCACATGAGGAATATTTAGTATACTGCATTTGGCTGAACTTAAGTCAGCAGGAGCTGACGGATTGCTCCCTGGGGTGCTGAAGGAACTAGCAGAGAAAACCTCAGAACTACTGCTATTTAACATTTAGATGACACGAAGGACAAGCAAGGTCTCAGAAGACTGGAATAAGATCCCTTCCTTGCTTTTCTTTTTGAAAACAAAGGTTAAAAAATGATTAGACCACCATGCCACGGCGTAATGAAATGTGTGCCTGAATTCACCTATCAAGAACATTGTGAGAAGTTACAAATAATCAATAATAACTAATGGCTATCTCAAAGAAGTAACTGGCCAAATGCTTACTCATTGAGATATTAGTATGAAATGTTGTTAAAATGCTACAATGGAATAACAGTCGGAAATGAGCTTGTGTACCTGGCTAGCCAGTCAAAGTCTTAATGCCTTTAAGGAATTAAGAGGGCAGAGGTGAGTCCTAAAGAAGGAACAGTAATGGGAAAGGCAAGGTTTCAGAGGAAATGTTACAACAAATGGAATTTATTTCCTTTGTCTGCTGACTGTATGTGAGAAGGAAAAGCTAGGCATGGCTGCCTTTAGTGTCAGCCTCACTCCAGAAAGGACTTGCAAAATTATGAATTGAGTAGGACATTTTACTAGATGTGTTTGAATTCTTTGTTTTGGGATTTCTTGGGCAAAGAGATTAATGCCACTTGGTTTGTAATGTCTTAAGCTTGTTCCCAAGGAAGTAATTCTCTATATGCAGGAAATAATTCTCTGTATTTTTGTCAATAACACTTATTTGCAAGATACAAAAACTCATCTACTTATTCCTACTTTTAAAACAAACTTTTGGAAAACCTGAATCTCCATAACAATTTGGGAAATGGGATTCATAACCTTTTGGGAAAACCACTACTTATAGAAAAGGCATGACTTTGTTAGAAGAGATAGGGCCTTCTCAGTGGTGGCTCCTCAGCTCTGGAACTCTTCCCCCAGTAAGATTAGATCAGCGCCTTCCCTCCTGGCATTCAGGAAGAAAACAAAGATGTGGTTGTGGGGCCAGGCTTTTGGCCAGTAATGCTTTGTCTTAGTTTACATGTTGCATATGCCTATGTTTAATGGTTTTAGTGGTTTTAATTTATATTTCTATGTCAGTGTTTTGTGATTGTGATTTTATTTTATCATACGAATGTTGGCATTGAATTTTTGCCATTAATATGTTGTAAACCGCCTTGAGTGCCCCCAGGGGTGAGAAAAGTGGTATATTAATATACTAAACAAACAAACAAACAAATAAATAAATACAACCCCTCATTTATTTATCTTCCATTTCTATCTCTGATAACAATTTATACAATTTTGCAATCAAATGCTCCTCGTGCGCAAAAGTTTCATTTCAAATTCTAAAGACACCGGGTTGTATGCCTTTATTGAACTTGCCAGTCACATTTCATGTTTGCCAAGTTCCATGAAACTCAACTGAGATTCAGTTGTTTGTTTCTCCAGCAAGTGAGGGTGGCATCATTTCGAACAGAAAATGTTAGGCATTCATTTAGATTTGTGTAAAACAAGCCTGAATGTCATTTGCTTTCCAAGGAGAATCAGCAACTACATGAACACTTCTGTCAATAAGAAGCCATTATCCAACTTAAAGAGCTTTGAGCTGAAACGCCTTCATTATTCGGATGCAAATGTATCTGTACAAGAATCTTTTATTTAATAAAATACTAGTGGTCTGAATGGCATAAGAGTATGGAGGGTGATGTGATTGGTTGTACCTATCTACTGCTAAAGATATTAATGCAAGCAATAGGATCCTTCAAATGAAATATTCTTAGAGAATGCAGATGGAAGGAACTTTCCTCATTTCTCTTGAGACTCGTAGTATTTGGTGCTTCAAAAATTACTTTCCTTTATCCTACACTTCACTTATAGTGTACAGCAAAATACAGTCAGATTTATTTCTAACTAGCTTGGGGACCCGGCGTTGCCCGGGTTATTAGAGAAAGTGGGTAATGGCGGTTCTGTATGCCAAGTTTGGTCTTTATTGGTCTTTGGATAATGGCAGCATTATTTTCAGGAAGTGAGTGAAGGTACTTGAAGTCCCATCATCCATGGGCCATCCTCCTACAAACAGCAGCAGGATATAGAGTGGGTCATGGGGGCTTTGTGTGCCAAGTTTGGACTTTATCAGTCATTAGATGAGGGTGGCAGTGGTGTCAGTAAGTGAGTGAAGGTATTGCAAGTCCCATCATCCAAAGTCCATCCCCTTTCAAATTGCAGCAGGATGTAGAGTGGATCATGGGGGCTCTGTGTGCCAAGTGTGGTCTTGATTGGTCATTAGAAGGGGGTTGCAGCAATCTTTGGAAGGGAGTGGAGGTACTTGAAGTCCCATCATCCATGGTCTGTCCTCCTCCAAACTGCACCAGGATGTAGAGTGGGTCATTGGAGCTCCATGTGGCAAGTTTAGTCTTGATTAGTCATTGGCGAGGGTCTCAGTGGTCTCAGGAGGTGAGCAACGGTACTGCAAGTCCCATCATCCATCTCCAAAGTTTTCCAATTAACACCAGGACGTAAAGTGGGTCATGAAAGGTCTATGTGCCAAGTTTGGTGTTGATCCGTCATTGGATGAGGTTTGCAGAGGTCTCAGAATGTGAGTGAAGGTACTGGAAGTTCCATCATCCATGGTCCACCCTTCTCCAAAACTGCAGCAGGATGTAGAGTGGGTCATGGGGGCTCTGTGTGCCAACTTTGGTCTTGATTGGTCATTAGATGAGTTTTGCAGTAGTCTTGGATAGTGGAGGTACTTGAAGTCCCATCATCCATGGTCTGTCATCCTCCAAACTGCACCAGGATGTAGAGTGGGTCATTGAAGCTCCATGTGCCAAGTTTAGTCTTGATGAGTCATTGGCGAGGGTCTCAGTGGTCTCAGGAAGTGAGTGAAGTGACTGCAAGTCCCATCATCCATTGTCAAATTCTTCCAAACCGCACCAGGATGTAGAGTGAGTTATGCAGGCTCTCTGTGTAAATTGTGGTGCTGATCCATCATCGTTGGCAGTTGTAATGGTCTTAGGAAGGGAGTGCAGGTAATGCAAGTTCCATCATCCATGGTGCATCCTCCCTCAAACTGCACCTGGATGTAGAGTGCGTCATGGAGACTCAGTGTGCCAAGTTTGGTATTTATCGGTAATTGGATGAGGGTTGCAGTGGTCTGAAGAATTGAGCAGTGGTACTGCAAGTCCCATAATCCACGGTCCATCTCGGCCAAACCACACCAGGACGTAAAGTGGGTCATGAGAGGTCTCTGTGTGAAATTTGGTCCTGATCAGTCATTGGATAAGGTTAACAGCGGTCTCAGAATGTGAGTGGTGGTACTGCAAGTCCCATCATCCATGGTTCATAGTCCTCCAAACTGCAGTAGGATGTAGAGTGGGTGATGGGGGCTCTGTGTGCCTATTTCGGTCTGTATTGGGAGTGTTCTGACCCAGCCCCCGGCCTTTCCTTTCCTCTCTTTCTCATCTCGGAATGTTGGAATTGAGGCTGGCCAATCAGAGACCATATGCAAATTTCCTTCTCATGACTCCGTTTCTGTCATGAACTCTTTTCTCCACCAGGGGCTCCTCTTGAAGCTGGCCAATCAGAGACCATATGCAAATAGCACCGCTGCCCAGCCAATCGGAATGTTGGAACTTTCTGGCTGGCCAATCAGAACGCTGGCACATACACCGTCCGCCGTCCGCCCTCCGCCCTCCACAATTCCTCTGTCCGATACAAACACTCTTCTTTATTATATATATAGATGACACGCCAAAATGTATTAAGATTATAAAGTTGTGTTGTTTGTGGGGCCGGAGGTTTAGCACAGCTGGTAAATCATCCACAACTATAAGATCTATCAACTGAAAGGTTGCAAGTTCAAAGTGCCAGGTTGGCGTGAGTAGCCGACCGTCTGCCCTGCTCACTGTTTACCTAAGCAGTTTGAAAACAGCTTTAGCTGTAATTAGAGAAATTAGGTACCTCTAAAAGTGGGGGGGGGGGGGAGGTGTTTTACAATGCCATAAAGAAAAAAAGATCAGAAAATGCTGGAATGAGGAAGTCCTGATAGCTCTTTGTCATAGAGGATGGAGCGACATCACCCCCTGTGGACTCGAGCCCAACCGTCCATGGCATTGAAACAACACACCTCCTTCTGTTCTGTCTGTCTGTGTACTGTCTATACAAACGGCATTGAATGTTTGCCGTGTGTGTGTACTGTGATACGCCCTGAGTGCCCTTTGGGGTGAAAAGGGCAGAATATAAATAAAGTATTATTATTATTATTATTATTATTATTATGCATGAGGTTCCAGTGTTCGACCAGGATTCAAATCTCTGTTTGGCCCTGAAAACCCACTGGATGATCTCAGGCAAGTCATATCTTCTTTACCTCAAAGGAAGACAAAGGCCAACTCTGCTCTGAACATGATAGGATGTCCTAAGGGTCACCATAATTACTTCAAGGCACACAACAACAACAACAACAACAACAACAACAACAACAACAACAGCAATAGCAACAGCAACAAGGTAAACTTATCATGGGGTTTTCTTGACAATATTTTTTTCAAATATGGCTTTGCCTTTCTCTGAGGCTGAGAGTGTGTGATTTGCCGAAGGACATGTAGTGGGTTTTTAAGGCTGAACAAGCATTTGAATAATAATGATAACTTTATTTCTATCCCATCTCAATTCCCTTCTGGGGACTCGGGACGGCTCACAACAAAAATGGCAGCTATTTGATGCGAAAAGTACATAATGAATAAACCAAATAATGAATATAACACAAGTAAACAAGGCACCTCCAACAGATGACCCTGTTTGTATTATTATTATTACTGCTACTACTACTGCTCTTGGTCCTGCCACCTTTGCAGGTGCGACTGGTGGGGATGTGGGCCAGGGCCTTCTCAGTGGTGGCCCCTTGGCTGTGGAACTACCTCCCCAGTGATATTAGAGCAGCTTCCTCATTCCTGGCCTTCAGAAGGAGAGTAAAAAACTGGCTTTGAGATCAAGCCTTTGGAGATTAACTATAGTGCAATAACAACGACGGAATATGTGCAATGATTGTTGGAACGGCCCTGGATTACGATTGTTATAGTAGATGCAAAGTTTTTTACATGTTTTAATGTTCATTAATTTTAATTTTACATTTTAACTTAAATGTATTTTAACTGTATGTTGTCAAAAGGCATTGAATAGTTGCCTATATGTAAAGCCGCCTTGAGTCCCCTTTGGGGTAGAGAAAGGTGGGATATAAATAGTGATAATAATAATAATAATAATAATAATAATAATAATAATAATAATAATAATAGGAGCAACCACTGTGGCCATCCAATCCAACCCCTCCCTTCTGCAATGCAGGAAAAGCACAATCAAAGCAGCCCCTGAGCAGTGGGAGAGAAATAGGGTTTTGGAAGCAAGGAAGGCAAGGGGGAAAGGTTCTGGAAAATGAGGGAAAGGGGGTTTTGGCACTAAGGGAGGTGAGGAAAAAATGGCAGAAAGGAGAGGGAGAGGAAAAAACGTTTGGCTTGGTGGTGAGGGAGGGGAGGAGCAGGAAAGAGGATGGAAAGGTTGGAGGAGGAGGAGGAAGGAAGTGCACAGTCCCTTTGTATGCTTTGTGGAGCCCCAAGGGCTCTACTGAGCACACTTTAAGAACTGCTGCCATAGATCATCAATTTTCTTGTTGTAATGTCTAGTATAGCCTTTTCCAATGTTTTCAACCTGAAAGTATCCTTGAAATTGTTTTCAGGTCTCAGAGAACTCCTGCATAAGAATGATTGTATCTACAGATTTAAAAAGTTTATTATTTTTTCATCATGATAGCTCATGGATCCCTAGTTGAAAAACTTCATCTAATAACTAGCTTTTAGTTTAACCCTCGAGCTACACATATGACAGAAATGATTGAAAAGCTTATTAATCTGTGGAGCTCAACAAGTTTCATAGAACAAAGACTATGTATATCCTTCTTGTTCCCAGGAGATGACATCTATAATTAGAGGAAAATGCAAAAACTTCTGTTTAATTCAGCATGAAAAATTGTACATTGTTCTGTTGCCCATATTAACAGTGTAGAACTTTACCTGTTCCTCCCCTGAAAATGAGTTTTATAATTATTTAACTTCTGGAACTCACAGGTACCATAGAAATCTATGGAAATCAAAACAACAGGCCTGTAATCAATTTATAATAATTTATTCAAAATGAGTGCTTTTCCTGAAGAGTTCTCCATATAAACAATGACAAAATTAATGATGTATATACCTCAATTTATCTTCATGGCAGATTTCTGGATGGACACTCTGTCTCAGTAAAACAACTCACTTGATGCTTTTAAAGGCATCCTAGAAATTGATTGTTGCAAGCATGAATTTCTTGAGTTCAGACCAGTTACTAACACTTTGCAGAAAAAGGTGTAAAAATAGCCCAAATCAAAGAGGAACCAACTGTAGCAAGAGCTCCCATTAAGCTCCCATACAGCTGTCCACAATTCAGGAAGGAGAGATCCTAAACACAATGATACTCCACAGGTTTTCATCTCTTTGAACTGTCCATTTAGCAAGGAAAGTCCTGACAAATCCTGTCCTCCCACTTATTCAAGTTGCTTTAAAAACGTATCCATTTCTCTCTACTCCTCCCACTTTCTGACTTTGTTCTTAGCTAACTTCAATTGCTGCACACTGAGTTCAAAATAGTTTACATCCAATTAACTCCATTGTGGAAAAGGAGAAATTGGTGGAATCTTGACTTTCCAACAGACTCAGGCAAAAGCAAACTGTTGCAGTCATTCTTATCTTGTCTGTTCTTCATAATTAATATCTTTTGCCCTCTTGGCCACACTCTGATATTGTCTGTACACATGTGTCATGGTTGTCATTTATAAAATGTTAATAGGGATATGTTTTGTCTCCAGAAAGTGTAAGATTTTTCTTTCCTGGGTAGCTTCTGGAAAGGATGTTTCCTGAAATCTTGGCCAGCTAATACCAGTCAGTATAGGTCCCTCTAGGTGTTTTGGCCTTCAATGACTAATAGCTTCAAATCCTTGTTGATGGGAGTTGTAGGCCAAATATATGGAGGGGCTCACATTGGGAAAGTCTGGGTGGACATTGCTGAGCTGGATGGACCACTGATCTGATTCAGTGTGGGGCATCTTTGTAAATTCTGCATGCCATGCCAAACTTGTGCGCAAACTGTGTCCATACCTTGAGACACCTGACTTGGCTGTGGTAGTCCACACCTTAGTCACATCCTGTTTGGACTACTGCAACACTCTCTATGTGGGTCTGCCTTTGAAGATAGTTCAGAAGCTTCAAATGGTCTAGAGATCGGCAGCCAAGTTACTAACTGGAGCGCTGTTCAGGGAGATAACCACTTCCATGCAGCGTCAGCTCCACTGGATACTGGTCTGCTTCCAGGCTAAATACAAAGTGCTGGTTCTTACTTTTAAAGCCCTAAATGGCTCGGGTCCAGACTATTTGACAAACTGTATCTCCCACTATTGACCAACTTGGATGCTGCGGTCATTGGAGGAGGCTCTCCTCTCGATCCCACTCCTGTCCCAAGCATGGCTGGTGGGAACAAGAGAAAGGGCCTACTCTGTGGCCACCCCCCACTTCTGGAACTCCTTTCCTAAGGAATTAAAGATGGCCCCCTACCTTCCCGGTTTCAAGAAACAGCTGAAGACGTACCGTTGCTCACTGGCTTACGAGGAATAGTAGTAGTTTGTAATACTTCCATTATACCATTGATTAATAGCTACCTTCCATATCTGTGCCCTGTTTGCCCCACCAGCTCAATAGATGTCAATTTATTTGCTGCTAAGGAACTGGGAAATTGATGCTTCTGTTTGATGTTTTGTCTTATGTCTGATATAATGGTTTGGGACCCTGAACGGTTTGGGACCCTTCTACCTGCGCAACCGTATTTCCATCTACGAACCCACACGATCCCTTCGATCTTCCAGAGAGGCCCTTCTTTTGCTCCCACCCACATTGCAAGTGCGACTTGTGTTTTTAATGCTTTTCCTGTGTTTTTAATGCTTGATTTTATATTGTTGTGTTGTTTATTATTTTGATTTGGCATTTTATGTATTTTGCTTGTTTTATTGTGTTTGTGTTATTGCTTGTATTGTATTGATGGGCATGGCCTCATGTAAGCCATACCAAGTCCCCTTGAGGGAGATGGAGTAGGGTATAAATAAAGCTTTATTATTTATTATTATTATAACAGGTTGCATTTTTATTTAATTTTAGTTGTTAAGTTATAATTTGTGTTTATATGCTGGGTTGCAAAATTTTGTTACTATGGATGTATTGTTGTTGTATTCGGGCATTGAATGTTTGCCTTTTATGTTTGGAATCCACCCTGAGTCCTTCTGGGGAGATAGGACGGTATATTATTATTATTATTATTATTAATAATAATAATAATGCCACACCATGGAAATAACAATTCACTGGCTACACCGTGCAATGAACAGTTCTGCAACAGAAATTAATGCACACACCAATATTCTACAAATAAATACTGAGACCTTGGTGTACTTTTTCTCCAAGCTATTCACCAAGCCTTTTTCAATTCACCTTACACATTACTCCAATTTTTCTCTATTTGTTCTGTGCCACACACATTTGCTTTACAACCATGCACCCTGTATTAGCTTTCAAAGCAGGCAGTATTGAAACAGTCACAATAATGTCTTTTTAAAAAAGTAAAGACATTGAATGATATTATTATGTTCAGGGTGTTGTATTTATTACAGAATAGCTACTAGTCAAATATTTTCCAACAACATTTACATCTGGGTAGGTGATTAAGGAATGGGGTGGAGAAGATACTGTGTGCATTTTGCAACCATGTGGATTTAGCCAAATGAAAGTCATCAATACAATTGTTTCTTTTCGCTGGAAGATAGATGATTCTAAAAACCATCAGATTAGAAGCACATACCCATATGTAACGATAAAACATTCATTTCCTAGTCCATTGCCGACTTCAGCTAATAATTCCTGTTTCATACTTAATAAAATCTTCAAATCCAAGATACTTCAATAGTACAACCAACCACTTAATACCATTTTAGCCAATAGCAAAATCAATTCCCAATTATTTTCTTGTGGAAGCTCAGGAAATCAGCTGCAGATAAAATAAATATGTTTAATTCTAATCACCAACTGTAAAAGTGGCATCGCAAGGATACAACAATGTGAAAATCATTCAAAAGATGTTATTTTCCGATTCAGATATGATATAATACAATACAATACAATACAATACAATACAATACAATACAATACAATACAATACAAGAAATATTTTATCGTATCAAATCATCTCCAAAACACATGCGACATTGCCATGTTTGTTATGTATCACATTCTGTTGGAAACTTCTTGTGTTGCTTTATGTGCAGTGGAAGAAGCTTGAGAGTGGTGCTTCCCCCATGGGATGCGGGTCAGGGTAAGCCAGGCCATGTGGGACATGGAGTGACAGGTTCTCCATGCCCTCCTCCGTGACCCCATAGATTTGTCACAATGCATGGCAAGTCCATGGGCTTTTGTGGTGAGGTCCCAAGGTAGGATCTACAATGCCTAATGTCCCACGATCTGACCCTAGATTATCTGTTTATCCCAGATTATCTGGCTGTGTTGACTCATATAATCCACATAAAAACAGATAATCTGGGATCAGTTCCTGGGATATAAGGCAATGCAGATCCAACCGTATTTGGGTCTTCTCTTGGTTTTGGCTGCCTGGACTAGTGAAGAATGCAGCAGCCAGCCTGCTTAATGGATTTTACTGTCAGTATTATGGATTTTGATATGATCTGCGGATAGTCGAGTGCCATTCTGAGGAGAGGGGAAAGTGCCAGTGCTGTTTTAGGGGACGGTCATCCTACCCATCAACTCCAACATTATCTCAAAAAGGCTTTCCATCACTCTTCTTGGAGAAAGGGATGGTTCCTTTTTTTGATAAAAGGTAAAGGTAAAGCAAAAGCTCTTGCCCCAAAAGCAACCACCCTCTTCTCTGAATAGAGTGCTGAAAGGCATTTGTTTAGTCCTTCCTGGGAGAATCTAAAAATAAGCACATACCTTCTCTGCTCTCTCTTTAGAAATATGTGGGTAAGAAAATGGCACTGGCAGCTCTTTGGCACTTTCCCCCAAAGAAGCACCAAGAGATGAGAAATCTATTTTTAGGTTCTCCCTGGATGGACTAATCTCTTGTCTTTCATCAACCTACCCAGAGAAGATGGTTCCTTTCTAAAGAAGGTATACTTACACTCAGAAGCATTACATTTCATAAGACCAATTAACATTGACCCCTTGGTTAAGCTGACTCAGGTTTTGGGGACTTTTAAAAAAACTAAAATGTCAACTTTGTTTATACAGAGATTTTCCTGTTAAATTTACCAGTTGCTCATTTGCGAACTCAAAAGTGGTTTACAAATGCTTTTATTTGCTGCCAAATCAGCATTGACTTATGATGGTCCTATAAATGAGACATCCATGAGTCCTAGTCATCAATAGCTCTGCTTAGATCTTGCAAATCTAAGGCTGCAGCTTCTTTTAATAAATCGATCTGATGTAGTCTCCCTCCTTCTCTACTGCCTCCCATTTTATCAAGCATTATTTCCTTTTCCAGTGTTTCATGATGCATTCAAAATATGATAACTTCAGTGTTTTCTTAGGTTCTAATGAGACCTCAAGTCTGATTTTTCTAGGACCGATTCATTCGTCTTCTTGGCAGTCTATAGTATTTGCAAACTCACTTCTAGAACCACATTTCAAATGGGGCCCCTTCCACACACCTGAATAAAATCCCACATTATCTACTTTGAACTGGGATATATGACAGTGTGGATTCAGGGCCTGTCCAGACAGTACCTTTATCCCAGGTGGTTCTGCGACAAACAGGAGCCAAATATCCGCATCTTCGAATGTCTATATGTCTATGTAAGAGGAAATCACAGGATTTTTTTTTATCTAGGTTCCGGTTGTTCCCGGGTTTTAGATGTTGATTCACGACGGATCAGTTTTCAAAAAGAAGGTGACACTTGAGTAGAACACGAAAACTTTGTTTGTGTCCCAGAAAACTTTATAAAACATGTGGAGGGCACATTTTCTCTAGTCAGGACAAAGTGGTCCCTTAGTCAATGTTGTATATTTTTCCCCAAGAAGAGCAATCAGGAACAGCCATGTATAAACCCAGGAAAAGCGCCCCGTTGTTTGATGCCACAAATAATAATAATAATAATAATAATAATAATAATAATAATAATAATAATAATAGATTTATATTCTGCCCTTCTCAACCCGAAGGGGACTCAGAGTGGATCACAGCACACATAAACAGCAAACATTCAATGCCGCTTTGTATAAACAATACACAAACAAACAGAACAGAAAGGAAGTGTGTTGTTTCGACTCGGTGTCCAGCTGGTTTTGGTGCCAAGGAAGGTGAATCCAGCCACAGGGGGTGCTGTTGCTCCATTCCCTATGATGAAGAGCCATCAGGGCTTCCTCCTTCCTTTTGGTTGTCCAGCATTTTCTGATCTTCTTTCTTTATGGCATCGTAAAACACCTCCCTCGCTTTTAACAGTACCTAATTTCTCTAATTACAGCTAAAGCTGTTTTCAACTGCTTAGGTAAACAATGAGCAAGACTGACAGTCGGCAGCTCATGCTGACTCGGGGCTTCGAACTTGCAACTTTTCAGTTGACAGATCTTATAGTTGCTGGTGATTTACCAACTGTGCTAAACCTCCAGCCCAGCTGTACTAAACCTACACAACAATATCTGTCTGGACAGATGGCCAAGCAGCCAGGCTCTAAAAAGTGTCAATAATGACAAAGTTCTGTTCCTGGCTTGAAAGTGTGTGTTCTTCTGTTTGATACCCTGGGTTTTTGGCTGTGTGGAAGGGCCCTGAGTTCATCTTTATGCTGTCAGTTTTCCTCACTGTCCAATTTTTAGAACCATACATCAAATCAGAAATACTATGGTATATATGATTCTGACTTTGGTATTCATATATATATATATATATATATATATATATATATATATATATATATATATACACACACACACACACACATATACACACACACATTTCATAATATTGCCTAATTCTTTCATTGCTGCCCTCCAAAGTCCTTGCCTTTTTCTGATTTTTTAAATTATACCTTCCATTTTGACTAATGACTGAGCCAAGGCATAGATAATATTTTAATTGTTGCAAGGTCTTCATCAACCATTTTAAAGTTATTGAAGTTTCAATGTAAGTGTTGGAAATAAATAAACAAATGAACAAGACAATGCCATGCCGCCTGTGCAATGAAATATGGAGCAAATATCCATTGTTTTAGGCATTTATATTCTGCTACTCAGATAAAAAGGCTCCAAAACGGGATACAAAAATGAAGTTATTATATAACAACAACAACAACAACAACAACTTTATTTTTGTATCCTGCCATCATCTCCCTGAAAGGACTCGGGGCAGCTTAAATGGGGACAAACCCGGTCAAACATAGGTTGAAATATCGCACAGTAAAATTTATAAAAGCAGTAATGTAAAGCAACATAAAATAACATCAACAAACAAACAATGGCTTGACATAGTAGCCAAATACTAAACTTGGGCGGGCAGGGCCTGTGCAATACAGTTTCAAGAGCAAGGCAGATGGAAAAAATGCAGGAGACAGATGCTAAGTTAGGGCTAGAAGGCCAATGTCAATTAAGACACTATATCTATAGGACAGGAAAAGGTGGTAAAGTGCAGGAGCCAGATATAGAGATGTAATCTGAATCAAAAGATTTGCATTTTGCTAAAATGGTTGAATATCTCGATGTGTGTATGTGTGGCATTTGCACCATTTCACAAGGCACAGTGCTTCACTTTTCAGTCTGTAATAACCTTAGTGCTGAAGAGGGCGAGCGCAACAACCAGCTATACAGGTTTTCTGCCTTTTAAGCAGTTTGCTGGCGGCTGACTCACACCAGTTCGTGTCAGAATGACATCAGCTGAGATTTGTTTGATGAAAGGAAGGCGCTGTGGTCACACAGAGCAGTTTTCTGAGATTAAATGGCCACAGAATGGCTGACAGCTCTGTTGACAGTCTAATTAGAGAATAGCATAGTCAAGACTGTATTACTTTGGTTTGTAACAGAGGAAGAGTTCATATGTGGATCAAGAGGTAGACCAAATCCCAGTGCTTTTTCATGCCTCAAAGTCTGTACTTGTGTCTTGAACAGGAACCTGATACAGTGCAAATAAGCATGTGAAGCTTTCCCTCCTTTCATGAACTTCTTCGTCTTCACTTTCACAATTTAGATGTGCCTGGCAGATCTCAGAACGTCTGAAGTAGAGTTGGAAGAAGAAAGGGTGCTGGTTAGGGGCCAAGTGACTTATAGTTACTCACTGGCTGAGGAGGGCCTTCTCTTTTATGGAACCCACAATGTTGAATGATGTCCCAACTGAAGTCAGGTAGCATCCTAATGCAAGATGTTTCTACAACCTCCTGAAGGCATTATTTATTCATCTCCTTGAGGGGCAATACAAAAATATCCTAAATAGAATAATAATGCATTTGCCCAGACTTTCTCTTGTGGTGCATCTACACTGTAGAATAGCTGAGATTTGATACCACTTGGCACTGCCAGTGGCTCAGTGGGTTGAAGTGCTGAGCTGCTGAACTTGCTGATCGAAAGGTCGCAGGTTCGAATCTGGGGAGCGGCATGAGCTCCCGCTGTTAGCCTCAGCTTCTGCCAACCTGTAAGTTCAAAAACATGCAAATGTGAGTAGATCGATAGGTACCATTCTGGCTGGAAGGTAACGGCGCTCCATGCAGTCATGCTGACCACATGACCTTGGAGGTGTCTCTGGACAACGCCAGCTCTTTGGCTTTGAACCCCCAGAGTCAGACACAACTGGACTTAATGTCAGGGGGAAACCTTTACCCTTACCATGGCTCAATGCAATGGAATCCTGGAAGTTGTAGTTTGGGGCTGAATCAGCAATCTTAGGTAGAGAAGGGTCAAGACTTTGTGAAAAATTCCATAGCACTGAGCCATGGCAATTAAAGGAATGTCAAATTTCATGAATTCCAAAGTGTAATTGCACTGGGAGGCTGGAGGCAGAGTTATTCAGGAGTAAATCTCATTGAAAACAAAACATCATTTGGGATTTTAATTCGATTTACAATTTGACACCACTTTAATTACTATGGCTCAGTACTATGGAATCCTCGGCTAAAAGGCTAAAGACCTTTTAGCAGAAAAGGTCTTTAGCCTTTTCTGCTAAAGTTTGCTGGTGTCTCACCAAACTACAAGTCTCAGGAATCAATTTGAGCCCACTTTCCCTGCCCTGGGCAATGACACAAAAATCATGGGAGTGGTAGTTTCACAAGGTGTTGCCTAAGTTTGGGAAATCTAAACATTTCCAGGTAAACAGTCATTTGGTGGTTCAATTTATATAGTCAATACTATTTGAAAAAATCTGAAATGATTGAAAGCCTGCCTATGCAGTTATGTGCCATGGTTATAAATGTATTCACAAAACTTATTTGAGTTCAAGATAGAAATTTGTCAAGTGGAGTAGGATACGATTCCAACAACTTTTGACACCTTGAACTCTTTAACATCTTTGTAGTGTGATAGCTGTTCAAAACATAATTAGGAGAAGACGCTACACAATTTTCATTAGGTTAGATCTGACACTTGTTTTCGACTAACTTTTGGCATCTGAATTCAAAAATGACTCCAGTTTTTCTTCTATCACACTAACTTTTAAAGATACAGCATATCCTCCTTTTGTCCCAAAAATGTACATACAAAGGAATATAAAGAACCCCCCCCCCCAAAATATAGTCTTTATTTAGAATTATTTTAGTCACACAACGGCTATATATTGTTACTGTAAATCAAATTGTGTACAAGTAGTAAAGTTCTGCTACCAAACATACATATTAAGGTATACATTTACGCTTATAATTATAGCTTTCTCCAAGTTTTTCTCATGCAGTCTTGATGCTAGAAGTTCTTTCTGGATAGTCCCAAACCTCATGCCAAATCATTCAACTTATGCTGATCAAATCCCTTACAAACCAAGGGTGAATCTAGAAAGCCCCTTTATTGCAGAAACTTTCGCAATAAAAAGGGGGCTGTCAGGTGACGTTCTAGACAATCCCGAATGAATTCACCACAAACCAGGAAAACCCTGGCTTGTGGCGAATTAATTAGATTGTGCGTTTATTCCGCACCTTCTTGGAAGGTGCGGGATAAACCCAGTACTTCTGGTAACTTGACTGCAATCCAGACACCATTCCCACAGTTTTTTTGGACTAAATTAGTCTGGAAAACTGTGGGAATTCCAACCCCTCTTCCCCAAAGCCCCTAACCTCATTTGAAAAGTAATAAAAAACTTACCCAGCCTCCATTCCAGTCTTGCTGGAGCTCTCCTGGCACGTAGAAATGATGCAACAGGACAGTTGGGGTGGGGGTGGCAAAATCGCTCCCCCACCCTGCTCTCCAGGGGCTTCATTATCACACACTGGGAGAGCTCTGGCAAGACTGGAATGGAGGCTGGGTAAGTTTTCATTACTTTTTAAAGGGGTTGTAGGGCTTTTGGGGTGAGAATTACGGTGTCCCGGTGTTGTACTGGGAAGTCCCAGTACAACATCTGGACGCCCATCCCAGAAAGCGTGCACTTTCTGAGGTGTGTGTGAACAGCACCTCAGGAACATCTGAGTTTTTTAAATGCGGATGGTCCTGGGATAAAGAGCTGTCTGGAAGTGCCCTCAGTTATCTTCAGTTTCAAAATCTGCATTGTTGCTGTCACTTAATTCTTCACCATAGTCCTGTTCAATGAAAACTGTCACTGGGATTATTCAAAAGATTTTCACTCGGTTATGGCGATATCCTCAACTGGAATCTTGTTGGCAGAAATTTGGATTTTTTTAAAAAAAAGAGAGAATAACTCGAGACTGTTCCTTCCTCTTTTCCTATTGCAGAAGGAGTCTGAGAATCAAAGAAAGCCTTTCAAGTGGCTATGGCTGGCACTACGCAGTAGGATTAATGCAGTTTAAGCCCACTTAAACTGATTTGGATAAAGGTTATGAAATCTTCAGAGTTGTAATTTGGTGAGGACCCAGCCCTCATGGGCAGAGAAGGCTAGAAATCAAATAAAACTATAACTCCCATGATTGTATTGCATTGAGCCATTGCAGTTGAAGTGGTGTCAAACTTGTGGTGTGATGTAAAATAAACCATGTGTAGTTCACGTTGATCAGCCCACACACTGCCTTGCCAGAGAAAGAAAATATGCCACACAAATGAACAAGTAGTTTACTCTTCATACTTCAGAACAATATATGTACAATGTGATCAGTTGTATCAACTCACATAATGCCCTTTTATGAGAGATTTAAAATGGTCTTTCTTTGCCCATGTAGATAAACTCCTTCAGCAGCTAAATGAAGTGAGAGCACACTCCAAAATCTATCTCTCTCTGCTTCACTCTGCCATAGCTCGAGCCTGAACAAAAAATTTATAGCATCTAAAAGTCCAAGGCTCAGCCTGCTCCCCATGGAGCCCCCAGTGGCGCAGAGGGTTAAACCCCTGTGCCGGCAGTACTGAAGACCGACAGGTTGCAGGTTCGAATCCGGGGAGAGGCAGATGAGCTCCCTCTATCAGCTCCAGCTCCTCATGCGGGGACATGAGAGAAGCCTCCCACAAGGATGATAAAACATCAAATCATCCGGGCGTCCCCTGGGCAACATCCTTGCAGACGGCCAATTCTCTCACAACAGAAGCGACTTGCAGTTTCTCAAGTCGCTCCTGCCTGCTCCCCAGGCATAGCCTGACCACTCTACTTCATGTATCTTATTTTACAGTTGACACACACATACTTACTGATTCCTTACGTATTAAAACTGTATTAATTTGACAGTGCAGATGCATCCTTCGTCATTGACCTTATTACCACAGGTGATTTTTGCGATTCAATGTAGTTTTATTATGCTGTTGTATTATTGTTATTTTATTTTGCCAGTTGGTTTTTGCATTTCTTGGAGTCAACAGCAGTCAGACCTCCATTTCCACAGACTCTGTATCAATGGATTTAACCATTTACAAGCTAAACATGTATTTTTATAAAATCCAAAGCATGAACCTTGATATTTCTCTTTTATGTAATGGGACACCATTTTACTCCACCATTGTATACAATGGAATTGGAGGATCCATGGATTCTGGAGCCAAACCCTACCAGGTACCAAGGTCACACAATATTACAAATCACAGCTTTAAAAATGAAAAGAGATAAAGACTTTTGTACAATCTTGAACATGGTTAGCTTTTCAACAGAGTTTAGTTTCCACAATCAGCTGTAAAAACAAATAATCAGCTGCTGCCAGAGTCCTATTCCACAGATGAGAAATCAAGTGATCAAAGTGCATGACTGAACTGACCCATAAAATTGTATTTGTTTAGCTTCCTTGTTTCTTTGTCAAAATGCCTAGGGTTGCCAACTACCCAGAAAAAACATTACTCAGCTCTGACTTTAAAACAGACTTGATGTGCAGAAATCAGCAAATAAGGTGTTGCATTGCACTGGAGCAAAAAACGGTACCATATTGATTGCTGCTTTAAAAAATACAAACCTATGCAAACATATCCACAGCCCACAACTCTATTTTTCTTTAAGTCCCTATACCTCGAAAGGCAGCATGTTGTAGTGATTTAAGTGTTGAACAAAGTGTCTGGGAGACCTCTTTGAATGCCTACTTAGCCATGGAAACACATTGGATGAGTTTGGGCAAGGCACATTCTTTCAGTCTAAATTGATACTAGTGCAGTTTTAATGACACATTTTAACTTGCATCTTATGTTTAATCTTGTTTAGTGTATTTTACTATGTATTTTGTGGAAATATGTTTTAATATGTATATTTTAAATAATGTTTTTAGATGAATATGTTTTAGCAATGTTGTAACCTGCATTGAGCCATGAGGACAGGCAGGCAAGAACTGATGATGACGACGACGACGACGATTATTTGATACACAACAAGATTAGTACATACCAAACAGGATCACTATGCTGGCTTTTGTTTTTGATCACACGTCGGACACTTCCCAAGTGTCTAGGACCATGTGATGTATCGGTGAATAATGTATGCAGATCTGAGTAGGGTGGACTTTTGCAGCTGACAGATGGTAATTTTGTCAGCGCCAATTGTTTTTAAGTGCAGGCCAAGATCTTTAGGCATTGCACCCATTATGCTGATCACTACTGGGACCACCTTTACTGGCTTGTGCCAGAGTCTTTGCAGTTTTATCTTTAAATCCTCATATTGTGTGAGCTTTTCCAGTTGCTTCTCTTCAATTCTGATGTCACCTGGGATTGCAACATAGGCAATTCATACTTTTTTTCCCCATGATCGTGAGGTCAGGAATATTGTGCTCCAAAACTCTGTCAGTCTGAATTCGAAAGTCCCAGAGTTTTTATTTCAAACATTTGTACCCCGCCCTTCTCAACCCCTGGAGGGGGACTCAGGGCAGCTTACAGTCAGCAACAATTCGATACCCCCACATACAAACATAATAAAGCACAATTATATAATAAGCAAAAACATTAAATTAATTAAAATCCATTTAAAATAGTACTAACTGGTTGGCTACTAACTAAAAAGTACTAACTGGAGTAGTTTGACGTGTTCATTTTCTGTAACTTTTTCAGGCTTGTGATCCCACCAATTCTTTGTCACAGGCAGATGGTATTTGTGTCACAAGTTCCAGTGGATCATATGAGCAATGGTGTTATGCCACTGCTTGTAGTCCGTCTGTACGATCTTCTTGCAGCAGCTGAGTATGTTTCGGCTGCTTCCCTGCAGAGCCTCATTTAGGATCTGTTGCTGACTTTTCAATTCTGGCTTTGATGGCATCTGTTTTAACTGCTTGTTCTTGGGCTACAAGAATCAGGCCGTCTGTCTCCTTTTTCAAAGTTCAATTTGTGAGCCGCATCCATGTTTTTTCCTTGTCATTTTTTCTCTCAATTTTTCCCAGGAACTCTCCACTGAGAGCCTTCTTTTGCTAGTTTCTCTTCTACTCTGCAATGTATTTTTATATTATTCACTCTTTGTTTTTTGAACTTGATTGCCTTTCACATAATCTGCCAGTGCATGTTTCTCTAATAATAATAATAATAATAATTATTATTATTATTATTATTATTATTATTATTATTAATCTCCGCTGTAGAATTAATGCCATTTTACACCACTTTAACTGCCATCGCAACAATATTGCTCTACAATGTGTTGTCGAAGGCTTTCATGGCTGGAAACAACGGGTTGCTGTGAGTTTTCCGGGCTGTTATGGCCATGTTCCAAAATGATTCTCTCTTGATGTTTCTGTATTCTTGTACGTTAAGGCTTATCCAGAAAGGAACTATCCAGATTTTCCAGCTTTTGGTTTTGATTTTACAAAAATGTTCATGTTTTTGCATTCAAACTCTTTTAAAATATATCCCAGGTACCTCCATCTTCCCCAGAATTTTTTCGCCTCTGCTTTCCATGCATCACAAGTCACATCTAGATTAAGGCAACATTTCAGAAACAGACTCTCAGCAAATTCCAGTGAGCCCTTTTAGTTGTTAGTCTAGAAATAGCTTTACCAATATTACAATACTCAAGCATTAGGATCCTTTTCTTCTGTTGCTAGCATTCTTCTTACCCCGCTACTTGATCTCTGATGAATCTGCCTTTCAGGGAGCAGTCATTTCATTTCTTGGTAGCAGCCATTGAATGAATTCTAGTATAATACAAGCAGATGGCTGTGAAGAATTAAATTACATTTAAGGAAATACTGGGCTAATTTAAAATGATCTAGGGAGTAGGGATGAAAAGTCTTTCCTGGGAATAATTCAGGATGGAGAAAAATGGTGTAGATCTCCAAAATATAATCAGTGTGTACAATTGGAAAACCTGGTACTTTTAGAGACGTTTTGTGTATCTGGAGAGGCTATTTAATGCTTTTTCTATCTATATATATAAAAATGCTCTGATCATAATGAGTACCTTAAAAACAAAAGAACCAATGAACGAAATCACACCAAATTTGGTAACAAAACGTCTCTCAACACAAGGAGTGACCATCACTCAAAAATTATGATTTTGTCATTTGGGAGTTGTAGTTGCTGGGGTTTATAGTTCACCTACAATCAAAGAGCATTCTGAACTCCACCAACAATGGAATTGAACCAAACTTGGCACACAGGACTCCCGTGACCCAACAGAAAATACTAGCAGCATTTGGTGGGCATTGACCTTGTGTTTGGGAGTTGTAGTTCACCTACATGCAGAGAGCACTGTGGACTCAAACAATAATGGATCTGGACCAAACTTGCCACAAATATTCCATATGCGCAAATATGAACACAGACGGAGTTTGGGGGGAAATAGACCTTGGCATTTGGGAGTTGTAGTTATTGGGATTTGTAGTTCACCTACAATCAAAGAGCATTCTGAATGAACCCCACGAATGACAGAACTGGGGCAAACTTCCCAGCACCCCCATGACCAACAGAAAATACTTAAGGCCACCCAGTCCAACTACCTTCACCAGGGCAAGAAAACAGAGAGCCATCCAGCCACAGATATAGATATATATGATTCACACACACAGAGATAAAGTATCATAGATTTGAAGGGGACTCCTAAGGATGGACAATTATATGTTGCATGTTCCAGAGTAGGCAAACCAGACAATCTCTACGTCAACACTGTCAAAGAAACATCAAGAAATGCTGTTTACCCACAAGCAGAAAGACGTTACATAGATTAGAAACCAACACTTTCTAATTACTTTATTTTCCATATCACCAGACTGGGCCACAGCAATGCATGGCAGGGGACTGCTAGTATCTACTAAAATTGTGTAGAACGATCTAGATCAGGGTTGGGAATCATGTGGTCCTCCAGATGTTGCAAGGTCGCAACTCCTAGCATCACTGGCCAGTGGCGAAGAATGCTAGGACTTGCAATCTAACAACTTTTGGAGAGTCACAGAGTTTGCACCCTGATCTAGCCTTATCATGGAAAAAATAAAGACAATACCTAAAATACAACAATGCCAGCTTCGAACTAAACATTAAAAAGATGAAAGACTTTATAGCCCTCCTTAATATTTATATATGCTAAACTATATTTACTATATTTACAGATGCAGACATAGAATGTATTATTATGATCTACAGAAAATATACTGAAAATAATAAAAAGAACCTCTGCCATATTTTCACAAGTGTCTCAAGGGGATCATATAAGTATTACATTATAGGAAAACTAGGATATGAGCTGATCTCTATTGTGCAGTGTGGTTAGGCAAGAGTACAGAGTGAATCTGAGAAAAAGCTATCATTTTGAGCCGGTCTGAAAAAAGACCTTTTGATTTTAGAATCCTGTCTTGCTCTATATTATCTTTGTGCACATATACCAAGTATTGTATTTATTGATTTAGACTTTTTCTTTTTGCAGGTGTTTCTAAATTCAGTAATACATTCTAAGATATTTTTTTGCACAAAATAATAATTTGGTGTGTTAATCCTCATTAATTTGTACCCTCTTGTTGCTTGGCCACATACTCTTGACCATATTCTAATGTTGTTGTGTCATATGTGTTCCAATTTTTCTCTGGTTAATACTAGGAAATATGAGAGAAACACTAGGATTATCTACACTGACCACTTAATGCAGTTTGAAGGCAGCTTGACAGCATAGTAGTTAGATGATACATACCGTGAATGCATTAAAGACTTTAAACCAGGATAAGCAAAGTCGGAGAATACTAGTAAATAAAGCTCATAATACATGTCAGTGTGCCTACGTGTAAACCACAAACCCAATTAAGGGATAAATGCTCCAGTGATGCTCCCATACATGTTGTGAGATGCGTGTGGGGGAAGACCCCCCCCCCCGATTCCTCCATGGCCATGAACCCATGGATCCTGCTGATCCTGGAAACTGTTCAAGGCTAGCTACTGAAGTATACATAAACACCATCCAAGTTTCTAACCAATTCCAAGACTTCACATGCAAGGCTATTCAATGCTAATCAAGGTGGCCAATTGTAACATTTACACTTGCCTGCAACAAACAAGAGTTCTTTCTCCCACCAAGGACATTTCACTGATATATAAATCCCACTTGCCTTGTTTCCAACAGCCCTCACAACCTCTCAGGGTGCCTGCCATCGATGTGAGTGAAACATCAGGAGAAAATACTTTTGGAACATGGCCATACGGCCCAGAAAACTCACAGCAACCCATCAAAACTGTTGTTTTCTCTCCCAGTTTTATGGTGTAGATTTTCCCAGTGCTGTCCAAATTGTGAAAGAGGAGGAAAAAGTTCGGAAAGCAGGAGCCAGCTAAAGCACAACTGTTGCAATTCCAGAAGCCACAGTGGGCAGGAAGGAAACAGGAGAAGGCTTTCTGAGGTTCTGCTACAAAGGTTCTTGAGGTTTATAGATATAATAATAATAATAATAATAATATAATAATAATCTTTATTTATACCCCGCCACCATCTCCCCAACGGGGACTCGAGGTGGCTTACATGAGGCCAAGCCCAATCAACAAATTACAGCAAAATAAAACCAAAAACACATGCAACAAACAACTAACATCATAATTCCATAAAACATATGAATACATTAACGATATAAGATTACAATAAACACAGTCACAGTGTCAATGGGCAGCTACATGTGCGAGAAAATGATTAAAATTTTTATTAAAAACTAATTAAAAACACGAGTGAGATAAAAGGAGAAGCAGGTTATTTGCGGAGGGGGGCTCATTAAAACGGGGATTGTGAAATCGAGCTTTCCCATGGGGGGAGGGGGGAGGTATACTCCAATGACAAGAACGTTGAGGCTGAGCAATAGTATGAGGTTGTATATACCTACTCACCAAAGGCGCAGTGGAAGAGCCAGGTTTTAAGGTTCTTTTTAAAGGTTTCTAGGGTAGGAGCTTTCCTAATCTCTCCAGGTAATGAGTTCCAGAGTCGGGAGCCACAGAGGAAAAAGCTCTCTCCCTTGTGCTTACAAGGCGAGCTTGTGAAACTGGCAGGGGTGAAAGAAGGGCCTCCCAAGAAGATCAGAGGGCCCGGGCTGGTTCATGGAGATACGGTCACAAAGGTAGGTGGGTCCCAAACCGTTTAGGGTATTATAGGTAATAACCTGCACCTTGAATTGGGACCGGAAAATAAACGGCAGCCAGTGGAGCTCCTTAAACAGGAGTAGACCACTCCCTGTAAATGGAAAAACAGGAAAACTATCCCATTGGTACTAACATCCTGAAATGGAAAAAAGTTGGGAAAGGGAGGAGACTTCTCTGATGTACTGATAATAAGATTCCTGCAGTAAAAAAAGGGAGAAAATGAAGAAACCCGCAGAACCCTTTATGAACTTGCTAGAACTAGGGACCTTTCAGATGTTTACACAATATCTTTCACTACACTCAGAAGTTTGTATCGAGGTGATGCATACCTGCTTAGTTGGCAATCTAAGTGTTCCCTGCTGGTGGGCAATGTTGAGGCCCCTCTCCCTTCTTTTGTATGTTTACTTCAAATGCTGGATACTTATTAATATTTCAGATAAATAACTGACCTCCTTAGGATGCAGGGCCGCCAGGCAAATGCAAATGGGCAAATAATCCTGGAAGGTATGCAAAAGGTAAGCAAATAAAGCAATGTTGTGGTTCCTTTCATGGAAGGTGAAAACATTGGCTGAAAAATAGTGGGGGGTGATATGTGTGCAAGTTTAATTAAGCGGTACAGCTCATTGATTAAACCATTAAGCATGAGTATGTATTTGCCTTCTGATTAATTAGTAGGCAACCATCTCCTTATGGGCTCTTTTCATGTGATTTTAACAGCAAGTTCAGCCACAAAAATGTAGGAGGTTAAATATTCCCTGAAAAGGAAATATAAAGGGTTGAGAAAAGAGTTGCCTACCTAATTTCTCCATGTCCTGTTGCAGTTCAAATAGAGTCACGGGAATAAGACTGTGTAGTGGTCATAAGACTCCAAGATGCTCCTGGGCTGGATCAGAGCCACTCTTTGGAGTGCTTTCATCTGGAATACCCATGCAAGTGTAGACATAGTTTCAGTCAAACATTAGCTGCTTTGAATCAAGGAGACTTGAGAACAACACTGATTTCATCAGAATACGAACACAACAAATGTCCTCCAGCTCCAACCCACAATGTTTGAACTTTATATTTCAAAGACACAAATTTTGGCAATCCATTGAAAATAAGACCTGGGGCTGATTTCTACATCCCCAAGGAACAGGCAGTTCTCCAGATATTATGGTTTTGTATGGTCTTTTCAAACTTAATTACCTGGAAAACATTGTGTTAAATACTTTGTTTCATGGGCAGAGAATAGATTCCTTTGCCTTTGCTGAGTGCTAAAATGGTTTAATTCTTTAATGTTTTTAAATAGCATTTTTAAGGCAACACGCCTCATTTTTCTTTGTCCCAGTCTTTTACATAGCTGTACAAATCCAGTTACACATAGTTCATGGGGAAATGCTTTCTGTTTAGAATTCAGCTTCATTGTTAGTTTGCAGTGGGTTTTATTGCCCCTTTGCCCACAGCTAGACTGGGCTGTTTGCATAATGCCTTCTATAATTTAGACTTAGTTTTGAACACTCCTACACCAGGATTTTGCACGTCTTTTAGTTAACAAATACAATGGAACATCTGGAAAAAGTCCATAAAACTGGAAATGAAGTGATGACAGAACTAGAGCCAGAAGTTGCTGGGCTTGAACTGATGAGACCTTGGTCTTAATTTTATTTCTGACTGCTCTGGATCTATTGATGCATATGTGCATGAACATATACAGATACTTTTCATAGGTACAACTCATCAATGAAGAAAGTCTATCATGTTAGTGGTTTCCACTAGGTTTGTGCATCCCCGGTGGCACAGTGGATTAAAGCGCTGAGCTTGTTGACCGAAAGATCGCAGGTTCGAATCCAGGGAGCAGCGTGAGCTTCCGCTGTCAGCCCCAGCTTCTGCCAACCTAGCAGTTCAAAAGCATGCAAATGTGAGTAGATCAATAGGTACCGCTCTGGCTGGTAGGTAATGATGCTCATGCAGTCAGGCCAGCCACATGACCTTGGAGGTGTCTACGGACAACGCCGGCTCTTCAGCTTAGAAATGGAGATGAGTACCACACCCTATTGTCGGACACAACTGGACTTCATGTCAAGGGAAAATCTTTACCTGTGCATTTCAGCTGAACCTTGATCCATTTCTGCAGGCTGGATACTGGTAGACCCCGTATCCATTTTTGAGTGCCTCCTGAAAACGAGCGGGTAGCTGGATAACCGTTTTTGGTCCGTAGCCAAAAAATGTGGCTAGATCTGGTCCATTGGTTGCAATGGGGAATTTACAAGGCTCCCCTATCCAGTCCTAGAACCCTTTCCTTATTTCTCTTCAAAGGAGCCTGGGTTTCAGCAACAGGGTTAAGAAAGCACCCTTCCTGGGATTTATGCTTTGCTCAGAACTACCTAATATCCTTGGCGACCAGGTGACCATCTCCAGCTTTGAAACCTGGAGTAAAAACAGAACCTTTTCAACAGAAAATTGACTTGGAGCTTCTCTTGGGTGAGGCCTATCAGGCAAGGATGCCATGTGCTTCCCTGGCCCACTCTCCCACCTTGAAAGGCAGGCAAAGGCCAAGATGGTGGGGATGAACATTATTCGATTCGAAGGACCCTCTTGAGTACCTCATCCACCCCACCCCAGACAAACCCTTGGGTTTTCTAGAAGGAAGGTGTTTCTTCCTCTGCCTTGGACACCTTCATTATCACCCCCTTCAGATGGTCCCAATCAAGGCACACAGAGATGACGGCAGAATCAGAGATCAATTTTACTGATTCATTGATCAAAGAGGGATGCCCAGATCTGACATGCCTTCCATTTGTGGCCATCATTATTTCATGGACCTTCAAAAATAATGGAATTTGCTCTGATGGAGTCAAAGTTATAATCTGTTTTCTTATTGGTTTGATGTACATTCATGGCCACGTTTTTACAGCTGTGATTGGTGGGTCACGTATGGTGGCAACTTTAATAAAGCTTCATTGGAGAAACCCTGAATTCATTGTTTTGATAGTGTTCACCCACTTCCGACTGCAGGCTTTCTGGACCAGGGAAAAGGTTACAATGGTCACTGATGTGTTATCTGGGTGAAGTGGCCCTTAGTTGATGTGATTTCCTGGTTCCCTCCTAAATGGGACAATTGGGAGCTGGGCTGTGATGATGAGCTTTCAGATCGCCTTAGATGAGACTGAATGATTGGCTGCCAGCTGACATTCCAGTCTATTGTGGTGGAGGAAGTTCTTAGGCTCTACTGCTAACCTGTGCACATTGTGGTGTTAGTAAAAGGGAGAAAACCCCGGCAAGACTTTCCAGTGTAGGTTTTTCTGTTTCTGATATCCAGCAGGGGGCACTAGGAAATCATCCATCTGAGCCCTATTTTTGGGTCTGGATAACAACATGGCTGCCTAAATTAGCTACTGCCCTCATGTATGATGGAACACCCAGCCCCCTTAGAATTAATTGCTAGTCCAGTTGAGATCTGTACATGGAACAGACAGGCTATGAAATATCTTGGAACATCTCTTCTTTCTTTTGATCACAAATATCAAAACATCTCATCCTTCAAATGAGGCTTTTATCTATTTTAAACTTGATGTAAAATGACTGGGGTGATGTTACTGTGAGCAGATGATATTGTCTGAAACTAATTTGTATGCAACAAATGACAATTGCTACAACTTGTTCATATGTTCCTAAAGCTCTACTAGAAACACTTCTGGAAAGGCACTCAACTAAGTTTTTTTATTGACTGAACCAGTTGCTTACATTCAATATAGATCATCTGTGTTTTAACCACATACACACACACACGTGAAAGTATGTCTTTCTGTCAAAATATATATAGTAGGATTTGAAGAGTAGTAGGGATGAATGATATATGTAGACATTTATTTTAAGTCTATTTTGGAGGAGAAAGAAGTATCTACAATCATTAAGTAGGGAATTGAAAATAATTTCTCTTCCCTTTTTTTGTTTAAGGTGTATTTGTTGCAGTTTATTAAAATACTAGCTGCACGCGCCATGCGTTGCTGTGGCCAAACTTCCCTCCCTCTTTCTCTCCTTCCTTCCTTCCTTCTTTCCTTCCTTCCTTCCTTCCTTCCTTCCTTCTCTCCTTCCTTCCTTCCTTCCTTCCTTCCTTCCTTCCTTCCTTCCTTCCTTCCTTCTCTCCCTCCCTTTTCTTTCCTTCCTTCCTTCCTTCCTTCCTTCCTTCCTTCCTTCCTTCCTTCCTTCCCTTTTTCTTTCATTCTCTCCTTTTCATCCTCTTCCCTTCCTTCCCCTTCCCCTTTTCTTTCCCTTCTTCTTTCTCCTCTTTCTTCCTTCTCTACCTATTCTTGGACTGCAACTCCCAACAGTCCTCCTGATCTATCTATCTATCTATCTATCTATCTATCTATCTATCTATCTATCTCTATCTAATTTATCTATTTATCTTATCTATTGGAGGATTGCTAGGAGTTGCATTCTAGGAATAGGAAATTAGAAACATGCAGATATTGGGATGCTCTCAAAAAAATTTCAAGAAGAAGAAAGCTTGCATCTTGGAAGCAGTGCATTTGGATCATCCTCCTCTCCTAGAGGGCCTGGTCTAGGGATGCTGGGAGCTATAGTACAAAAGAGAATGTGGATATGCTTTTGTATGTTTTGTTTGCCGGCGGGAGTTGTTTTTGTGCATGCGCTGTAGCGTCTTTTTGCTTTTTTGGCCTTTTAAGTCCTTTCTGTTGTGTTTTTCAGTGTTTTTATGAGTGATGTTCACTCGTTGGCCTGATAGGTGTATTGTGTCCAAATTTCATGTCACTGTATCCAGTGGTTTTTGAGTTATGTTAATCCCACAAATGAACATTACATTTTTATTTATATAGATGTTTTTGAAGCTTCTGGATATTAAATATGTAAGTCGGTCCATATTTCTAATGTCATATATCTTTTGTAGCCATTCTTCTGGTTCTGGTATTTCTTTGTTTTTCCATAATTTTGCATAACACATCCTCGCCGCTGTTGTTAGCAGAAATAGTAGTTTATCAGTGTTCTTTTCCATTTTTTGTGTTGTCATACCCAACAAGAATAGTTCTGGTTTTAGTTGAATATTAATACCTAGCATCTTTTGCATTATCTCATGTATTTTTTTCCAATAAGACTTTGCCTTGTCACATGTCCACCACATGTGAAATAGAGTGCCTTCCTTCCTTCTACATTTCCAACAATTTATGTTGACGTTGTTATAGCATTTACCTAATTTGTATGGAGTCAAATACCATCTAAATGCCATTTTTAACCAATTTTCCTTAAGATCTGTTGAATATGTATATTTTAATTTCTTCGTCCAAATTTCCTTCCATTCCTCTATTCTTATGTTCCTTCCAAAAATTTCTTTCCATCTCTTCATGTATTCCTTTTCTTCCTTCGGGTCTTTGTTCCATTCTCTTAATTTTTTGTATATCTTTGTTATTATTTTTCTTTCTGTCTGCATTATGGTGTCCCAGAATGTTGTTTGTTCTTCAAAGCCGAATTTTTCATCTTTTTTGAAACTTTCTCTTATCTGCCAGAATTGTAACCATGAGATTTTCGCATTGATTTCCTTCATCTCTTGCTGAGTTTTTAATATTATTTTCCCCTTTTCTTTTTTCACCAATTCTTTATATTTTGGCCAATCATTCCAGCCTAGCTCCCTTCTTTGAACTGCTTCCAGCGGTGATATCCACAATGAGGTCTTCACACAGATTTTCTTCTTGTATTTTTCCCAAATTTTGGGTATAGCCGAACGTATGAAATGGTTCCCAAACTTTTTTTCTTTTTTGACTCCCTCGTACCATAAATATTGATGCCATCCTGCTCTTAAGTCTATCCCTTCTAAATTCAACAATTTTTCATTTTCTAATTTTGACCATTCCCGTATCCACATTAATGCACAGGCTTCGAAGTATAGCTTAAATTCTGGTACTCCCATACTTCCATTTTTCCTTTCCTCAATCATATTCTTGAAATTTATCCTTGGTTTTTTCTTTTGCCATATAAAATTCATCATATCTTTTAAATAGAAAGAATATATCTCACGTTTTATTAGCAATTCAGTTTTGGAAAACTTTAAAAAAAAACCCTTACAAATCTCACTCTTAAGATTATTCAAAAATGTGGATCTGGTCATGCTGTTCTATGTCTGTTTTTTGCTCCAGGAAACATGGTCTTCTAATTCAAAAATACAAAACAGGTCTCTAGAGTGATTGATAAGAGAGCTGTGTGTGTGCTAGCCTTCTAACAATGCTTTACTCCCAAGTCACATACTCTTCAAATAACGGACAGTTGTAATTCTTTTGTTCAGTATTTGTTTGTCCGATATATATCTCACTGCTTTCAATAAAGGAGCTCATGGTGGCTTATGAAGATGTGATTCCATTTTATTCTTATTCTCACAATAGCTCCATGAGGTAGAATGGACTGTAGGTTAAGCCTAGTGAGAAATAGAAGTAATCTAATCTCAGATGTGAGGAATGAAAACTTTCCTTCAACTAACCTTCTGACTAAATTGATGTTGTGCTGTGTTATTTCTAATTTATGGAGCCCCTAAGGTTACTAACTGGGGTCCCGTACAGGGAGAGAACCATACCCATGTTACGGCAGTTCCACTGGTTGCTGATCTGCTTCGAGGCTAAATACAAAGTGATTATCGTTACCTATAAAGCTCTAAGTTGACATCCTCAAACCATGGCCCTCCAGCTGTTTGGGCCTTCAACTCCCAGAATTCCTGAGAATTGAACAAGCTTGTTAGGGCTTCTGGGAATTGGAGGCCCAAACAGCTGGAGGGATGCAGTTTGAGGATGCCTGCTCTAAATGAATCAAATTGAGTCTATTTGTCCAACCACATCATCCCATGCACTGCGGTCAGGGGAGGCTGCTCTGTATTCGGTCCCAACCCGATCACAAGTGCAATTGGTGGGAATGAGAGAGGGGGCGTTCTCTATTATCGCTCCCTGTCTTTGGAACTCCTTTCCTAAAGAGATAAAAATGGGCCCCACCCTCCTCTTCTTAAAAAACACACACACTTATGGACTTTAGTGTATGTAGAGGAAGAGGACTAGCATATCTTAAACCAAATACATTGGAATGCTGATTAATTTATCTGCATTCTATGGCTGCTATGGTACATTTCAAAGTACAATCAAGATAGGCTCTATTATGTATTCTAATCATTCAGTCTTCCAGGGTTTATGTCTTTAATGCCAATTATGTTATTAGTGTAATTATATTTTGTTTGAGCATTTGTATTTTTTCTTTTAATATTAATTTCTGTCTTTTGTTATAAGTTTGC
Source organism: Anolis sagrei (assembly GCF_037176765.1). Taxonomy (NCBI): domain Eukaryota; kingdom Metazoa; phylum Chordata; class Lepidosauria; order Squamata; family Anolidae; genus Anolis; species Anolis sagrei. The sequence goes on from NC_090024.1 coordinate 86,708,857, forward strand.
CGATGTTTTTTTATTTTATTTTGTATTATTTTGATGTGTTTGAATGTGATTATGGCATTGCATGTTTTTTCTCCTTGTATGTAAACTGCCCTGATAAACCTTGGAAAGAGAGGGCAGTCTATAAATCAAGTTGTTGTTGTTGTTGTTGTTGTTATATAATGTATCACAGAATTTTCTGAGGTTGAAAGTATGTGACATACCTAAGTTTCCATGACTAAGTGGGGAAGCGAACCCTGGTCTGCAGAGTCTAGTTCTATGCTAAACCCACTACAACATCATGCCAATAATCACTTCCTTGTTGTTGTAGTTGTTGTTGTCATTATTATTATTATTATTATTATTATTATATAATGTATCACAGAATTTTCTGAGGTTGAAAGTATGTGACATATCTAAGTTTCCATGACTAAGTGGGGAAGCGAACCCTGGTCTGCAGAGTCTAGTTCTATGCTAAACCCACTACAACATCATGCCAATAATCACTTCCTTGTTGTTGTTGTTGTGGTTGTTGTTTTTGCAGAGAAAAATGGTGGTTCACGCTCTGGTTACATCCCATATAGATTACTGCAACGCCTGGGAAAACCTTTTGTTGAGAGGTGTTAAGATGTGCCTGGTAGTTTCCTCTCTGTTGTTTTGCTGTTGTAATTTTAGAATTTTTTAATACTGGTAGCCAGATTTTGTTCATTTTCATGGTCCCTTCCTTTCTGTTGAAATTGTCCACATGCTTGTGGATTTCAATGGCTTCTCTGTGTAGTCTGACATGGTGGTTGTTGGTGTGGTCCAGCATTTCTGTGTTCTCAAATAATATGCTGTGTCCAGGCTGGTTCATCAGCAAAACAGCAGAGAGGAAACAACCAGGCACATCTTAACACCTCTCAACAAAAGGTTTTCCCAGGCTCAGGCAGGCCTTCAAATGCTAATGAAGGTGATCAGCTGAAACATTCACACCTAGCTCTAGCAGAGAAGAGCTCTTTGGCCCACCCCAGCCATTCCACAGATATATAAACCCATTGTCCTATTTCCAACAGACCTCACTACCTCTGAGGATGCTTGCCATAGATGCAGGTGAAACGTCAGGAGAAATGCCCCTAGAACATGGCCCTATAGCCCGAAAAAAACCCACAAGAACCTAGTGATTCCAGCCATGAAAGCCTTCGACAATACAATGAAAATATTTGTTAACCAGCTATCATATCACTTCTTAGATGAGATAGCTACATCAAAATCAGATAAATAAACATATATCTGCTAATTGCTGTGGCCCAAAGGATTTGCAGTTGATGAATGGTCAGTTTGAGTGGGAGGAGAAATTAGTTCCAATGTTTTGTTCTTTTTTCCCCCTGTCCTTCTGCTACACATGGCTGCTCAGCCACAGATCAGTCTGTTGTACTTCTGAGATAGCAAACAATGTCTGAACTTGTTTTGCCGTTGTGGTAAGTCATATAATATAAATAGTCATATATATAAACATAAGTGTATAAACATAAGTGTATGGCTAGAGACACAGTTGTATTTATATTGTATATATATTGTATTTATATTGCTTTAAAATACTTGGATATCCAAATAATTGGATATGCTGTTCTGAAAATTGTTTCACAGCTATACTACATGGAAACATGTCAAGTGGAGTGTGATTTGAATGTTAGCCAGATATCTGATGAATGACTCAATATAGCAGAGTTTGGAATATAAATAGTCTTACTGTGCTTGGCATCAATTCAGTTTTAATCAATTATAGATAAAGGGATGGCAAACCTGAAAATATCTCTATTAACAAGCCATATTGGTGGGGACTATTACCATTACTGGCCTTGATCTCTCTGGGATACCTACACAGAGGATAAAAGTGTAGAAATATAATATACTAGCCACCCCCTGCCACGCGTTGCTGTGGCCCAGTCTGTTGATATGGAAAATAAAGTAATGAGAAAGTGATGGTTTCTAATATATGTGATGTCTTTCTGCTTGTGGGTAAACAGTATTTCTTGCTGTTTCTTTGTCAGTGTTGATGTGGAGAGTGTCTGGTTTGCCCACCCTGGAACATGCAAGATATCACTGTCCTTCTTTAGGGGTCCCTTTCAAATCTATGATACTCTATCTGTGTGTGTGAATCATATCTATCTATCTATCTATCTATCTATCTATCTATCTATCTATCTATGGCTGGGTGGCTCTTTGTCAGGAGGACTTTGATTACGTTTTCTTGCCCTGATGAATGGAGTTGGATTGGATGGCTTTAAGTATTTTCTGTTGGTCATGGGGGTTCTGTGTTGGAAGTTTGCCCCGATTCTGTCGTTCGTAGGGTTCAGAATGCTCTTTGAGTGTAGACGAACTATAAATCCCAGTAAATACAACTCCCAAATGTCAAGGTCTATTTCCCCAAACTCCATCTGTGTTCATATTTGGGCATATGGATTATTCGTACCAAGTTTGGTCCAGGTCCATCATTGTTTGAGTCCAAAGTGCTCTCTGGATGTAGGTGAACTACAACTCCCAAATTCAAGGTCAATGCCCATCAAACCCTTCCACTATTTTCTGTTGATCATGGGAGTTCTGTGTGCCAAGTTTGGTTCAATTCCATCATTGATGGAGTTCAGAGTGCTCTTTGATTGTTGGTGAACTATAAATCCCAGCAACTACAACTCCCAAATGAAAAAAATCATACTTTTTTGAGTGATGCTCACTCCATGTGTTGTGGGACATTTTGTTGCCAAATTTGGTGTGATTTCGTTCATTGGTTCTTTTGTTTTTAAGGTACTCATTAGGCACAGAGCATTTATATATAGATAGATGGCAAAGCAATTGATGGACCAACTTGGACTCAGCCTATTATTTGAGACCACAGAAATGTTGGACCACTCTAACAACCACAACTACACTGCCATATAATCCAGTTCAACATTTAACATATAAAATGGATTTTATATAACAATGTAGAAGGGGCCAAGGTATTGGGAAACTGCAGCTGTGAAGGTCATGCCCTTAACACCTGCAATTTCTTTGCAATTTGAGTGAACATGGAAAGTCTTCAGCACAACACATTGAACTAATGAAATTTATTTCAATATACTTTTTATTGGCTTCTTACATGCTTTTTTATATTTTGAAATCATTGCCATTTCCAGACATAAAGTGATTGTAGTACCCATGTAGAATACAATATTTCCCAGTGCTCTTCTTAATGTACAGATCTATAAATCTATCACGGATTCATGGCAGAATGATTTTCTGATCAAAATTATTTCAGAAATCTCGTCAAGTGCAGAGTAGTATTACGTGGAATAATAGATAAGTTTCCTGAAATAATGATTACCACCACAAATGAAAATATGTGCATATTGATAATTCTGCACTGTACTGTGCTTTCTCTTGACGCAAGCCACTTGTTTGTAAAATCTAGTCCTTCTTGTCATAGAATCATAGAATCATAGAATCAAAGAGTTGGAAGAGACCTCATGGGCCATCCAGTCCAACCCCCTGCCAAGAAGCAGGAATATTGCATTCAAATCACCCCTGACAAATGGCCATCCGGCCTCTGCTTAAAAGCTTCCAAAGAAGGAGCCTCCACCACACTCCGGGGCAGAGAGTTCCACTGCTGAACGGCTCTCACAGTCAGGAAGTTCTTCCTAATGTTCAGATGGAATCTCCTCTCTTGTAGTTTGAAGCCATTGCTCCATTGCGTCCTAGTCTCCAAGGAAGCAGAAAACAAGCTTGCTCCCTCCTCCCTGTGGCTTCCTCTCACATATTTATACATGGCTATCATATGTCCTCTCAGCCTTCTCTTCTTCAGGCTAAACATGCCCAGTTCCCTAAGCCGCTCCTCATAGGGCTTGTTCTCCAAACCCTTGATCATTTTAGTCGCCCTCCTCTGGACACATTCCAGCTTGTCAATATCTCTCTTGAATTGTGGTGCCCAGAATTGGACACAATATTCCAGATGTGGTCTAACCAAAGCAGAATAGAGGGGTAGCATTACTTCCTTAGATCTAGACACTATGCTCCTATTGATGCAGGCCAAAATCCCATTGGCATTTTTTGCTGCCACATCACATTGTTGGCTCATTCTCTCTGCTTTATGCTTCAAAAGCTCTGCACATCGCAAATAAGTTACTCTTCTGTGCAATTTAACCTTCTGTTAACATCACCATTAACAACAGTTTGGTTCAGCATGTTGTGTTTAGGGGTTTCCATCCTTATTCAATGCTTGGGAAGTTTCATTAATTGGATCTTACTCTCTTTTACACTTTTTTTTTTGCACTGTGATTTTAAAATGGAGCAGAATACAACTAAACCAAACCCCTGCTGTTTTCTGTTCTTGTTTGTTACCCTGAAGAGCTGTTGACAATGGAGTAGATTACAGTTTCCACCAACAGTAAGCTTAGTTTTATCAATAGGCAAGAAGCAGTTTTATTTCCCCTTTGGGCTGTGAAATACAACAAAAGCTAATAAAGTTAACAAAATGTGCATGTGACTAATTCAAAAGCACATGAAGAAACCCACTCTGTATATTGTGACTGAGTGGAAATTAGTGTCGACTCTGTGAATAACTCCATGGGGATTAACATTGTGATGAAACAAACCAGAGGTTTTTCAAATGTCTTCATTCTTGAATTGAACATTTAAATCATCATCATCTATATCAGGGGTCCGCAAACTTTTTAAACAGAGGGCCAGGTCACAGTCCCTCAAACTGTTGGAGGGCCGGATTATAATTTGAAAAAACATGAATGAATTCCTATGCACACTGCACATATCCGATATGTAGTGCAAAAACACTTAAATGCAATACAATAATTAAAATGAAGAACAATTTTAATAAATATAAACTTATTAGTATTTCAGTGGGAAGTGTGGGCCTGCTTTTGGCTGATAAGATTCTTGTTGTTGTTGTGTGCTTTCAAGTCATTTCAGACTTAGGTTAACCCTGAGCGAGGGCCGGGTAAATGACCTTGGAGGGCCGTATCCGGGCCCCGGGCCTTAGTTTGAGGACCCCTGATTTATATAGTTATAGCATCCCTGTACATCAGGTATGTCCAAACTACAGCCCATGGGCCGCATGTGGCCCAAGAGGGATATGAATGTGGCCCCAAAATTATAAACTTACTTAAAACTTCAGTTAATATGGCAGCTGCACCTTTCTTGGATTTGGAGGACCTAAATGTGCTGGTAACCTCAAGGTTGAGCTTCTGTACATTGGATTGCCTCTATACCAAGTCCAGAAACTCCAATTAGTTTAAAATGCAGCAGCCAGATTGGTCACAGGAACATCTGGGAGTAAACCATATAGTAAAGTCACTCTACTGGTTCCAATTAGTTTCCAGGCAAAGTACAAAGTGTTGGCTTTGGTCTTGGGGCTTCCACATCGTTTGGATCCGGGTTATATACAGGATCGCCTCCTCCCATACAATATGCCCTGCACACTTTGGTCCTCTGGGGAGCATCTACTTCATCCTGCTAGTATCTGAGTAGTGACCATCATCCCGAGGACCTTTTCATCAGCTGCCCCAAGACTGTGGAACAACTTGCCAGAAGAGACTCAACAGCTAGATCAGCTGTCAGAATTTAAGGTACAATTGAAGACCCATTTCTTCCTGCAGGCCAACCTGGTCAATTTCACGTTGTGTATTTTAATTTGCATTTTATTAGTGGATTTTAATTTGTATTTTAACTCTGTGGGTCTTTTTGTATGTCTTTTAATAGTGTTTGATCTCTTGTAATGATGTTGTATCGCACCTCAAGCTGAAGGGAGAGGTGGATACTATTATTATTATTATTATTATTATACATTGAGTTTTTTTGTGATTTTTTGTTAACTCAATTGCGGGTTTCTTGAGCGTAAATTTTGTAGATGACAATGGAATGGAATAATCAGTTACATCCACAAATATCCATAATTTGCATAAATTAATTTGTTTTTACCAGGGACACCCCCATTAAAAACCCAGACAGGTCTTGCTTTTGGGGACTGTCTGGATGGGCCCTGAATAGAGGACCTGGCATGATGGATGCTTTTGCTTCTCTTCTTCCAAGACTAGGACAGTGGCAGCTGGGATAGAGGGTGGGTCTTTCCTCAGCTTTTGGGCAAAGGCAGTATAGTTTATCAATGACTTTAGTCATCTACCTTACAAAAGCATTCACCTTTGCTATTTGCTGTTAAAATTATTCCACTTTTTTGTTGCTCTCTGCATCTCAGACAGGCCCAGAGCAGAAATTACCTACCTATCAACACCATCTTCTGCTCCTTCTGCTATGAATAGCCACTTAAAATTTGCCACTATACAGATTGTGGAAATAGCCCAGAACTGTGTGGAAAGTGTTCACGTACACAGAAAATGTCCTTCTTTGCAGATGTTCTTGCACACTTTCAATTTGCTGCAGGCACTCCAAGGGAGAGCTTTTTCACATCCCACCTCCATCTGTAGTTACTGATTGCACATGATAGGACTTTGGCCTCCAGAGTTATATCATTTTGCTTTTCACAAACATGGAGCTGTGGTTGAGCAAGACAAACAATACACATGCATATACATAAGGTTACAATTATAGTTTTTGACTGTTGTGAACAACTTTGAGTTTGAAACTGAAAGAAAGGTGGGATATAATAAATACTAGTAGAAGAACCAACCAACCACCAACCTATGTTTTCCAGTTTCATAATCTCATGCATGATGGACCGTTGCCTATGCTAGCATATTATAATGGGAATGTCCCAAGTTGGGGAAAGCTGTCATGAGCTTTTATATGTTTCAGACTGGATAATTGTGGTGAATAATTTTAAAAAATAATTTCTTCTTCATCGTTAGGTTAGCTAAAAGGTTCAGATATACCAGTGGAGCCCCCGGTGGCGCAGTGGGTTAAACCCCTGTGCCGGCAGGACTGAAGACCGACAGGTCGCAGGTTCAAATCCGGGGAGAGGCGGATGAGCTCCCTCTATCAGCTCCAGCTCCTCATGCAGGGACATGAGAGAAGCCTCCCACAAGGATGATAAAAACATCAAATCATCCAGGCGTCCCCTAGGCAACGTCCTTGCAGACGGCCAATTCTCTCATACCAGGAGCAACTTGCAGTCACTCCTGACACAACCAAAAAAAAAGATATACCAGTATCTTATATGCTTTTAAAACACCTCTTCTTCAGCTTTTCTCAGTCTTAACATTAGTTAAAAGTGGATAGTCCATTTTCAAGACCTCAATCTAGGAATCCTTGGCCTGAGACAGATGTGATAAGACAGCCTAAATGTACCATGTTTGTAGACAATTCAAAATAGAACTTGGAAGATATTTGAAAAGGAATTAATTATAAAACTCAACACAAAGATCTTGCAGTAATTTTTTATGTGAATATCTCCCTCTTAGGATTTTTTAGATTTCTATATTGCTCTTTACTTTTTAGGAAAACAACAAATCCTTAGAACTGAAAAGAGAATGACATTAAAATTTGAAAAATAATATTCAGTGCAACTCAAAATGTCTAAAAGACCTTTAAAATGTAACTTTGATACGTAAGTAGAAAAGTTCTCATATCTCCCTCCTTTGATCATTCACCCTTATTAAAAAGTAACTTTATCACATAAAAAGTAACTGTGTTACTTGTTATTCCCAAGCCCTGTTTGTACACATCACACCCTTCTGAATATAATAAATCTATTGATGGATAATAAGATCTTTAGAGCTTTTCAGATGACTTGGATTTTTTCCAACAATCATGCAACAGAATCTAGCAAAGCCATATGAGGTCATCAGAAATACAGAACGGTTGATAGTTCTGAGTTTTTGGGGTGGGGAGTTTATATTTTCAGATTCGGTTCCTGGTAATACTGGGGGCCATTCAGGGTAAAACCAACTTGACAAAATGGCTATAATTGTCAAATCTCAAGGCCTGATCCTGAGTCTCTAGTTTTTATCAATTACCACCAGGCAAAGATACAAATTACCCACTTTTGGTGGAATCAACTCCAGGCAATAAGAAAAAGCTGTGTGCAAATCTCTAACTTAGAACACAGCAACTTTTAGCTTCCTGTTTCCCTCCCAGTCTTGGGACCTCATGACATTTGGGACAGAAAGCAGAGGGAAATACACTTTGTCAGTTTCTCTACAAATCCTCCACTTTCTGAGCGATCACATGGGCTGGTATATTCTTTGCCCATCCTGTGTGTGTGTGTGTATGGATGGATAGATAGTAGGCATGTGCAATCCATGGTTCTAAATAGTTCTAAAGTACTTACAAAACTAGGGGGTGCTGGTGCTTTGTTTCTAAAGTGTTTCTAAAATGTTTCTAAATCTTTGGTGGTGAAAATTTCAGAACTCTAACAAAACTTTTGAAATTTCATTATAAATGGCAGTTCCTAATTGGTCTGTCATAAAAACATGGCAAAAGTTTATTACACTGCATAAACTTTGCAAGGAGCTTCGTTCTATAGCACATTTTGGTTTGTTGAGCCTCCACCAGTTTAACAAAGTTTCTGCCTCAAAAATAAAGTTTCTGGAGCAAAGACCACACAACAAAACAGGAAATAACACTTTCAAACCAGGAACAGATTTTATTTATGATTAAAAAATGTTTTATAAAAACTTTGAAAATTCACCAAAATCAGTGGATAAGTCAAATATTCTGAAATTTGGTGGGCTAACAGTGGTGAAATTTTGAAAGTTTTGTTAAGAGTTCTGAAATTTTCACCACCGAAACTTTAGAAACACTTTAGAAACAAAGCATCAGCGCCCACTAGTTTTGTAAGTACTTTAGAACCATTTAAAATCACGGACCGCAAATGCCTAATGGATAGATATGGGAAACTTTGATATGTGCACCTAGATAAGTAAGCTAAAAATTAAAGTCCAATTAAATAAGCTTTAATTTTTCCAGGGCTTTGAGCAAAACTGTCCCTGGTATTTATAATTACAGGCAGTCCCTGAGTTACAAACATCCACTTACAAACAACTCATAGTTACAAATGGGGGTGAGACAACAGTAAGTGAGAAAAATCTATCCCTAGGAAGGGAAATTCACTGCTATAAAAGTTATTATGAGGAAATAGTATCACCACTGAAGCTTTATCACCAAACTTTGTTTCTACAACAAGCTACATTTTTCAAAATCCAATTATCACAAGGACAGAAAGTGAGGTGAATTATTTGTTTGTTTGTTTGTTTGTTTACTGTATTTGTATACCGCCCTTCTAAGCCCTCAAGCGACTCAGGGAGATTTACAGAGGCAACAATTTGATGTCCAATACACCATAAAACATTTAAAAGCACGAACATATAATATAAAACCATAACAATTGTATTAAAAACATACATCAATTACGTCTCCTAATAAAAATGTTTTCCAATCTTGTCATCCAGTCGTTCCAATTTTTATGTCATTTACCTTGCATTTTCAAACACTTGTTCAAACAACCAAGTCTTGACTCTTTTCCAAAATGTTAAGAGGGAGGGGGCCGAACTAATGTCCCCAGGAAGGGTGTTCCATAGCTATGGGGCCATCACTGAGAAGGCCCTGTCTCTCGTCCCCACCAAACGTGTTTGTGACACAGGCAGGATCGAGAGCAGGGCCTCCCTGGATGATCTTAAAGTCCTATCAGGTTCAGAAGGGATGTTGCGTTCGGACAGATAAGTTGGGCCAGAACCGTTTAGTGAACAGGTGCACAAACAGCACAACAAACACCACAGGGGTGTTAACTTTTTCCTATGCAATCCAAAGATAGATAGATAGATAGATAGATAGATAGATAGAGATAGATAGATAGATAGATAGATAGATAGATAGATAGGTGGCATGGCTGGAGTTACACTCAAAAATGTACCTGTTCCAACACATACAAACTCAATTTAAGAACTAATCTACAGAACCTATCTTGTTTGTAACTTGGGGGGACAGTCTGTATTTGTAATACAAAAGGGAAAAAACATAATTAACACGTTATGTCAACATTGGGAACTCCCTGGTCTTCAAAAGAAGGGGAAATATATTTACAATAAACCAGTTATATTGAAATTGCACAATTCCGGAAGAATAAATTCTTTTTTAAAAATTCTGTAAAAGTTTTATGCAAAATATTAATAGCACGAAAAACAGCACTGAGACAGATTTCAAGACCGTCCACAAGAACACCCACTCTTTGTTGTCACTACAATGATCTAAAACTACTGAACTGAACTGAACTGCAATCAATGTTTCTTCATGTTCCATTGAACTCTTGTGATTCAACGAGGCCAATCTGACAGTCTGAAAACACTTCTTCGCTCTACATCTTAAGAAAATATACAAATGCCTATGCCTTTAATATCACCCACTCCTTTCAGCTTTTTTTTGGTAACATCTTGCCTGAAGAAGGGATCTGGAGATTCTGTGCAGATTTATGGATCTTTCGGCTCCCATTTCTGTGCCTTTGCCCCAGGGAGACACCTTACAATTTGGGCAGTTTCTGCCTTTGGCATTTATTGGCAAGGACTTCCTCATTCTTTTTGCATGCTGCTGGACAGTTTTAGCATGTTGTAAATGTATTAAATTAGCCTCCCCGCATAAGCGGTACCTGAATTTCCTACTTGACAGATGCAACTGTCTTTCGGGCTGCAAAGGTCGACAATAAGCTAGACAAATGGCTGGAAACTCACTCCAACCTGGGCTGACTTTGAACCCATGACCTCTTGGTCAGTAGTGATTTTAATGCAGCTGACTCCCAACCAGCTGCACCACAACCCGTATTTCTCTATATTAACTAGAAACATTTCTGCATTGTAGATTTCTGCCAACAGAGGGAGCTTCTCTCTATTTTCATTTCACAGAGTTTCTCAAACTGTACTCCTCCAGATGTTTTGGACTTCAGTTCCCACAATTCCTAAGAGCTGGTAAGCTCCCTGGGATTTCTGGGAGCTGAAGTCCAAAACATCTGGAGGAGCACAGTTTCAGAAACACGGTGTGATGAATCTTTTATTCTAGGTCAATTATGGCAAACCTTTTAGAGACGGAGTGCCCAAATCTGGTGGGGGTGGGTGGGTTGGGCACTTGGAGTATGGCAAGTGGGGACATGAGTGGATGATGGGCTTGTGAGGGGGGGGGGTGGACTGCGTGCCCCTTCTGGCATAGGTTTGCCAACATTGTTCTAGGTCAAAGAAAAGGAGAGGCAAAGCGATGACAGATATATGCTTCAGGAAGAGTGACATAATCATCCAGCATGGTTTGGATATTTAAAACAGCAGTAAAAAAGCACATAGTGTAATTGCTGTTGCCTCCTTAGGCAGGTGCAAATGATGATCCGAGTGAGGAAATATGAGGTGAGTTGTCCTGACTCATTGAGGATGGGCTGTTTAAAAAAGGAAGCTTTTTGCAACAGAGAGCTGAATCAAAGATACGTGTTGAGATGATTTCTAGGCCAAGGAGTGACTCCTCTATAAATAAAGAAGCTCCCACAGCATAAAGACTTTTCCCACAGCTACTTCAATGGCATGACATTTTGGAGTTTAAAAGACTTTATATGGAAATCTCCAGGTAGGTGAACACTGCAACACCAAATTGTCCTCTTCCCTGAGTTTCTCTGATGTCTATATCATTTACTGTAATGGCTGAGCATCTCTTCAGTAGTAACAGAAATGTCCTGACTGATAATGTCACCATGTTCCACCCCTCTCTGAGAGGTCTTAGTCCAAGGAGATAAATACTTTCAACAGAAAGATAAAAAAACAAACAAAAAAAACCAGCTTATTGCACAACAAGCAGGTTTCAGACCAGGGAAAAACTGAACAGCCCAAATTCTTAATCTGACTGCGCACATCGAGGAAGGATATGAGAAAGGTTGCAGTACTGGAACAGTTTTTGTCGACCTTACAGCAGCCTATGACATGGTGCAACATAAGAAAATGCTGCAGAAAGTCTACCATATTACCCGAGACTATGATTTTACCAAAACTATCCAGACTGTCCTAGAAAACCGTAGCTTCTATGTGGAGTTTCAAGGCAGGAAAAGTAAATGGAGGAGGAAAAGGAATGGTTTACCCCAAGGCAGTGTTCTTCCACCTACCTTGTTTAATATCTTTACTAACGATCAGCCACAACCACCACTAGCAAAGAGCTTTATATATGCTGATGACTTTGGCCTAACAACACAAGCAAAAGATCTACAAACCCACCAAGAAAATCCAACAAATGATACGTTCAGCAAAGGACAAGAGGGATCCTCTCACCTCTGCAGGAGTCTACCGTATACCATGCAGCTGTGGACAAGTCTACATAGGGACCACCAAACGCAGCATTGCCCAAACACGAATCAAGGAACATGAAAGACACTGCAGACTACTTCAACCAGAGAAGTCAGCCATAGCAGAGCACCTGATGAACCAGCCTGGACACAGCATATTATTTGAGAACACAGAAATGCTGGACCACACCAACAACCACCATGTCAGACTACACAGAGAAGCCATTGAAATCCACAAGCATGTGGACAATTTCAACAGAAAAGAAGAGACCATGAAAATGAACAAAATCTGGCTACCAGTATTAAAAAACTCTAAAATTACAACAGCAAAACAGCAGAGAGGAAACAACCAGGCACATCTTAACACCTCTCAACAAAAGATTTTCCCAGGCGCAGCCAGGCCTTCAAATGCTAATGAAGGTGGTCAGTTGAAACATTCACACCTAGCTGCAGCAGGGAAGAGCTCCTTGCCCCACCCCAGCCATTCCACAGATATATAAACCCATTGTCCTAATTCCAACAGACCTCACTACCTCTGAGGATGCTTGCCATAGATGCAGGCAAAACGTCAGGAGAAATGCCTCTAGAACACGGCCCTATAGCCCGAAAAAACCCACAAGAACAAGAAAAAGATTTTGAAACAGTTGAAATCCAACTTACTAATGCCTTGAAAGATCTCTCCAGCTACTGCAAAGATATCCACCAGAAGCCTAACCCTACCAAGACACAAGTGTGTGCTTTCCACCTATGCAACCGTGAAGCCAACAGGAAATTGAAAGTCACCTGGGAAGGTCAAGAGCTTGAACACCGTTTCCATCCTAAATATCTTGGTGTCACCTTAGATCGAACACTAGCATATAGAAAACACTGCTTGAACACCAAGCAGAAAGTAGCTGCACACAGAAACATCCTGTGGAAACTTACTGGCAACACATGGGGTGCAGACCCCAAATTAGTAAGAACATCAGCCCTAGCCTTGTCTTACTAAACTGCTGAGTAAGTCTGCCTTGTTTGGCATAGGTCTACCCATGCAAAGCAGGTGAACATAGCATTGAATGAAACATGCAGAATAATCACAGGATGTCTTAAACCTACATCTGTTGATAAACTCTACAAGCTAGCTGGCACTGGTCCTCCACGGGGGTCTTCCTCCAGGGGCAAACCAAGAATGGGCAACTTGGAAGTCCCTGAACAGACTCAGAAGTGGAGTGGGCAGATCAAAAGACAACCTGGCAAAATGGCACTACCTAAAAGAATCCCACACCTTATGCGACTGTGGGGCAGAACAGACAACTCCGCATCTGTATGCTTGTCCACTATGCCTTGCCTCGTGTACAGAGAAAGAATTATTGGAGGCTACAGACAATGCCCATTTTTGGTCAAAAGATATTTAGCCACCTGCGCTCCTTCTATTTTTATCGGTTTTATACTAATTTATGCAATACTTTTGATAGGAAATAAAACAGAAAGTAACCTGGGAGTCAACTTCAAGATTACTCTTCTGGACCCAAATGGCTTAGAATAACATAGCCATTCATGTTGATGTGCAATTGGCACGAGGGGACAGGGGCAATCCCAGCTTCTCCCCATCTCCTGTTTTGCCCCCCAAAATTATAGGAATGACTTCCTTACCAAGGCTCAAGTCTTGAGCCCTGTGTTGCTCCAGTTATGAATCATAATGTAAATATCTGATATGCAGAATGTATCTTAATTCACTGGACCAAATTTGGCGCAAATACCCAATATGGCCAAATCTGAATACTGTTTGGGGGGACTGATTTTGTCATTTGGGAGTTGTAGTTCACCAACAATCAAAGAGCATTGTGAACTAAAATGTGTTTAACTTAATGATTTATCTACTGTTTTAAATTGTTGTTATATTGTTGTATTTGTTTGTATGTCGCGGCATCAAATTGCTGCCGAGTGTAAGCCATCCTGAGTGCCCCCCCCCCCCCAGGGAGGTTGAGAAGAACGGGGTAAAAATTCTGAAAATAAATAAAATAAATAAACTCCATCGATGATGGAATTGGACCAAACTTGGCACACAGAACTCCCGTGACCAGCAGAAAATACTGGAAGGGTTTGGTGGGCATTGACCTTGAATTTTGGAGTTGTACATCCAGAGAACACTGTGGACTCAAACAATGATAGATCTGGACCAATATTCAATGTCCAAATGTGAACACTGGTGGAATTTGGGAAAAATAGACCTTGCCATTTGGGAGTTGTAGTTGCTGGGTTTATAGTTCACCTACCATCAAAGAGCATAGCATCAAAAAGGATTCTGAACCCCACCAACGATATAATTGGGCTAAACTTCCCACACAGAACCCCCGTGCCACCTGCACTCCTTCCATTTTTATCCATTTTATCGACTCACAGGCATGAGCCTCTCTCCAGCCTCACACACACTCCCTCACCCACACATGCGCATGATGCTGCCATGCGCCGTGACCACCTGCTCTTCCCCTCCCTTGGCTCAGAAACAGCCCTCTCCTTGGCTGAGAGGCCAGCCAATCACAATGGAGGAGGGCTTTTGGTGGGAGGATTTACTGTCTCTTTCCAAAAAAGGAAGAGAAGGATAGTCAGAGAGGTCTTCAGCCTTCTCTGCCAAAGTGATTCCTAAGACGATCAGAAATGTATGTTCTTTAGTGACCCCTCTGAAACCCCCTCGCGACACTCCAGGGGTCCTGAACCCTAGGTTGAGAAATGCTGTCTTAGATTATTTCCTATGTCACAGAAGGACTTTATATTCATAATGTCACATGCAACAATGAGAAAGTGGTCAAGTGTCCAGTGGTTCTGAGTATATGTGTTTAACCAGTGAGAGCAAAAATGTATTGTGGCAGTCTTGTCTGACATCACAGATCTTCCAAATAATAGGAAAACCCTGAATTCGATGGTTCCTGAATGACTTTTGTTAACTAAATCGCAAACAGTGGGCCCTTGGTATTCACTGGGGTTTGGTTCCAGGGTCCTCTGTGGATACCAAATTTGTGGATGCTCAAGTCTTATCATATATCAAGGCATACTAAAATGGTATCCCTTATATAAAATGTCAAAATCAAGGTTTGTTTGCTTTTCAAGCTGTAATTACATGGATACAGAGGGCCAACTGTGTAAGAACAACTACCTCCTCCTGAGTTATAGGAAGGGCGGAAAATACACATTAGTTAAATGTTTTTGCAGTTCTTCCGATATCAACACCAACACAACTTTGGTGTTTATTTCATGTTACTTTTGGGGTTCTTCTCTCTGTTTTTTTTATGCTATGCGAGTAACAAGATGTTTCAAGAACATCAGTATGAGAAATCCATGATCGTGACAACATTTCCCGTTAATATAATTCACTTAACCTCATAAAAAGATGCAAATTAGCCAGAATTCTCTGTGCTGCTGTGGAAACATATTGAGTATGGATGGGGTTTTCCATTAAAATTAATGGCCTTTTTAAAAGGGAAGTACAGTAGTAGGTTCATACTTCAGAGGGAAGGGAGTTTATATTTGAAGTAGCTTTTCGCTATTGATGTGATAGACAACCCAGTCTTCATATGGCATCTTAATCACATAATTATAATGAGAGAGCTCTGTCTGTAATAATTGAAACAAGGATATAATGAATGATTGATTTGAAGATGCTATAAATATCATTTTAATATATTAAGAATGTTTGGATTTGTAGATGACTTCTTGATGGATATTTCTTTTTTGAAACTTAATTATGAGGATATATATATATATATATTATTTTATTATAAATATATAAATATATAATAAAATATATAATAAAATTTAGAAGGTTTGGCTTGAAAGGTTGCCATATTTTTCCAACATATTATTAAACTGCTCATTAAATATACACTTAGTAGGATTTGGGTTGCTGTATCAGAAGAATATCATGAACTGAGATTTGAGAGTTAAAACTTGAGACCATATTATGGATAGAATCTGATACAGTTAAAACTGTATTGAAATACTTCTAATGTAAGCTGCTTTGAGTCTCTTTGTGGAGAGAAAAATCAGCGCATAAATAAACATAATAATACCAATAATAATGTTAAAAAGGGGCAGGTCCTGGTGATATCATTCAGCATGATTAATGAGCACCACCAATCTCATTTTCCCCTTCTGATCTCTGCTTTCCCCCTTGTAACGTGACTGTATCCCACCCACCAGTCTCCTTTATCATGGCTTCATTCTCAAAGATGATCTTTGAACTTCCAGTGTTGTTAAACTTTTCATCTTTCATTCATGGTTTTAGGCCGGGACATGGAACTGAGACAGCCTTGGTCGCCTTGGTAGATGATCTGCGCAGGGAGCTTGACAGGGGGAGTGTGTCCCTGTTAGTTCTGCTGGACCTCTCAGCGGCCTTCGATACCGTCGATCACGGTATCCTTCTGGGACGCCTCATGGATATGGGGCTCGGGGGCACTGCTCTGCAGTGGCTCCGATCCTTCCTTGAGGGACGGTCCCAGAAGGTGTTACTGGGTGACACCTGTTTGGCTCCGCAACCGTTGTTGTGTGGAGTCCCACAGGGTTCAATTCTGTCCCCAATGTTATTTAACATCTACATGAAGCCGCTGGGGGAGATCATTCGGAGTTTCGGAATGAGATGTTATCTCTGTGCAGATGATGTCCAAATCTGTCACTCCTTTCCACCTGTCACCAAGGAGGCTGTCCAGACCTTGAACCGGTGTCTAGCTGCTGTGTCGGACTGGATGAGAGCTAACAAATTGAAATTAAATCCAGACAAGACAGAGGTCCTACTGGTCAGTCGCAAGGCCGAGCAGGGTATAGGGTTACAGCCTGTGTTGGACGGGGTTACACTCCCCCTGAAGACGCAGGTTCGCAGCTTGGGAGTGATCCTAGACTCATCGCTGAGCCTGGAACCCCAGGTCTCGGCGGTGGCTGGGAGAGCTTTTGCACAACTAAAACTTGTGCGCCAGCTGCGCCCGTACCTTGGGAAGTCAGATCTGGCCACGGTGGTCCACGCACTTGTTACATCCCGGTTGGATTACTGCAACACACTCTACGTGGGGTTGCCTTTGAAGACTGCTCGGAAACTACAGCTCGTTCAGCGAGAAGCAGCCAGATTGCTCATCGGAGCGGCGTATAGGGAGCGTACCACCCCCCTATTGCGTCAGCTCCACTGGCTGCCGATCCAATTCCGAGCACAATTCAAAGTGCTGGTTTTAACCTACAAAACCCTATATGGTTCCGGCCCAGTGTATTTGTCTGAACGGATCTCCCTCTACGTCCCACCTCGGAGTTTAAGATCATCTGGGGAGGCCCTGCTCTCGACCCCGCCTTTATCTCAAGTGAGGCTGGCGGGGACGAGGAGCAGGGCCTTCTCGGTGGTGGCCCCTCACCTATGGAACTCACTCCCCGGGGAGATCAGATCAGCGACCTCCCTTCTGTTGTTCAGGAAAAAACTGAAGACCTGGATGTGGGACCAAGCTTTTGGAGATTCTGGCAGCTAAAATAAGGACCCATTGATGAGCAGGAATTGTTGGAATGAATGGACATCTCGGAACTCTGAGTCACTATGCATGAAATTGTTTTATAATATTATGTAGTGATGTGTTTTAATTTTGTTAAAGGTTTATACTGTTTTATATTTGCTGTATATTTTGACAGGCATCGAATTTGTGCCTTTGTTTGTAAGCCGCCCTGAGTCCCCCCTCGGGGGTGAGAAGGGCAGGGTATAAGTAACTGCAATAAATAATAATAAATAAATAAATCTTGCAGTCAAAAGGGGGACTCAAAGCAGTGTAAACATAATAAATGAAAAAAATTCAATGCCTCACACCCATATAAAAGCAATACATTACATAACTAAATAATAACATATACAGTAACTATGAAATTAAGATCAATTAAAACTATACAAACCATCAGACATAACCATAAAACATTAAAACATTTAGACATTGCATCAATTCCGTGGTTTTTCTTTAGCTCAGTGTTTCTCAACCTGGGGGTCAGGACCCCTGGGGGGTCATGAGGGGGGTGTCAGAGCGGTCACCAAAGACCGTAAGATAACACAATATTTTCTCTTGGTCATGGTGGCTCTATGTGTGAAGTTTAGCCCAATTCTATTGTTGGTGGAGTTCAGAATGCTCTTTGATTGTAGGTGAACTATAAATCTCAGCAACTACAACTCCCAAATGTCAAGATCAATTTCCCCCAAACTCCACCAGTGTTCACATTTTTGCATATTGAATATTTGTGCCAAGTTTGGTCCAGATCTATCATTGTTTGAATCCACAGTGCACTCTGGATGTAGGTGAACTACAACTCCAAAATTCAAGGTCAGTGCCTACCAAACCCTTTCAGTATTTTCTATTGGTCATGGGAGTTCCGTGTGTCAAGTTTGGTTCAATTCCATCTTGATGGAGTTCAGAATGCTCTTTGATTGGAGGTGAGCTATAAATCTCAACAACTACAACTCCCAAATGTCAAGATCGATTTTCCGAAAACTCCACCAGTATTCACATTTGTGCACATTGACTATTTGTGCCAAGTTTGGTCCAGATCTATCATTGTTTGAGTCCACAGTGCACTCTGGATGTAGGTAAACTACAACTCCAAAATTCAAGATCAGTGCTTACCAAACCCTTCCAGTATTTTCTGTTGGTCATGGGAGTTCTGTGTGTCAAGTTTGGTTCAATTCCATCTTGATGGAG
The DNA here is from genome assembly GCF_037176765.1 of Anolis sagrei. Taxonomy (NCBI): domain Eukaryota; kingdom Metazoa; phylum Chordata; class Lepidosauria; order Squamata; family Anolidae; genus Anolis; species Anolis sagrei. The sequence goes on from NC_090024.1 coordinate 86,727,742, forward strand.
TTCAGAATGCTCTTTGATTGTAAATGAACTATAAATCTCAGAAACTACAATTCCCAAATGACAAAATCAACCCCCCCCCCCCAACCAGTATTCAAATTTGGCTGTATCAAGTATTTTCGCCAAATTTGGTCCAGTGAATGAAAATACATCCTCCATATCAGATATTTGTGTTACTATTCATAACAGAACCAATAAATTTAGACAGAAAGCAAAGAGGCAGGGAGCTGTTTTATTAAGCTGTAAGATATATTCACAATGCAAGCTTACATTGTGGGAAGTGATGGATAGAACGAATCCTTCTGGAGAGGGAAAGGGTTTAATTGGGGAACTTGTCTTCACAAAACACTGTGCAGCATATAAATGCTAGGAAAGCACTCTGCAGTTTCTCTCACTGCACTCCCACAAGGGGCTGGTTCTGTTCTGTTTGACTTCTGATTGTGTGCTTTTGTAATGGGATGCCTATTTGCAAAGATCAATTCATGTGCAAGCCTCATTTAATATCTATTTGCTACTGCCTTGGATTGCTTTGCAAGCTAATGCACTAGTTGAATGTGAGAAAGGATGCATATCCCGTGAAAAAAAGCTCATGGAGCCTGGGTGCAATTAGGGTGGTACACAACAGCTTGTAAATGACGCTGGCAAGAAGTAATGCCAGGGAAAGTGTTGCCACCCGCAAAAGAATGCCATGTCCTCAGCCTCTATGGAAGCATATCTGTTGTTCAGCTGGATAATTCTTCCAGCCATTTCAAGAGCTCCATAATCCCTTTGAAACTATCTGCAAATCTTGTCCTTACAGAAAATGATTTGTACTACATAACATCTTGAATTTGTGTGTTTCCAAGCAGCAAAACAGCTACTGTACTATGTCTGGAATAGGATGCCAAATCAAAACCAGAGATTCCAAAACAGTCACTCTGGGAGGGGACTCAAGAGAAGCAGCTTGAATTGCTTGTCCAATAGACTGCTCTGAAGTTCCTAACCAGACAAACATGGCACATTCCAGTCTGTCTCCATTTCAAGAGCCATCTGTTATCTATGTAAGCCATAAAGCTTCGCTTCATTTCAGGCAGGTATATCCTTCTCTTTACTATCAGTTGACAACTGCACTCTTCTGACTGTCAGGAGTGAACTACAAAACTGGAGTGAAGGTGGGGAAAGGGGGAGGGTGGTCTATTGTTTCTTTCCCAAAGTCTGAAAAAGTTACTCTTTTGGGATACAATTTCTGGAGTTTCCTACCCAATCTGGCCTTGTGGTTTTGATTGTTTAGGTCAGGAAACCAATATTTCCAAGCCCTGAAACTGAACTACACACTTATCCTGCAAAGCATCTAGTCCAGTGGTTCACAGCCTTTCTAATTCCACGACCCTTTTGTACAGTTCCTCATGTTGTGGTGACCCCCAACCATAAAATTATTTTTGTTGCGACTTCATAACTGTAATTTTGCTACTGTTATAAATCACAAAGTAAATATCTGGTATACAGGATGTATTTTCATTCACTGGACCAAATTTAGCACAAATACCTGATACGTCCAAATTTAAATACAGGTGGGGTTGGAGGGGGATTGATTTTGTCATTTGTGCTTGAATTTATAGTTAACCTACAATCAAAGAGCATTCTGAATTTCATCAACGATGGAATTGAACCAAACTTAGCACACAGAACTCCCATGACCAACAGAAAATACTAGAAGTGTTTGGTGGGCATTGACCTTGTGTTTTGGAGTTGTAGTTCACTACATCCAGAGAGCACTGTGGACTCAAACAATGATCGATCTGGACCAAACTTGGCACAAATAGTCAATATGCCCAAATGTGAACACTAGTGGAATTTGGGGAAAATAGACCTTGACATTTGAGGATTGTAGTTGCTGAGATTTATAGTTCACCTACAACCAAAGAGCATTCTGAACCCCACCAATTATAGAATGGGGCCAAACTTTCCACACAGAACCCTCAAGGCTTGAAGGAACTCGCAGGCGTATGCCTCCCTCCAGCCTTGCACACTCTCCACCACCCACACATGCTCACCATGCTGCCATCCACCAAGCACACCTGTTCTCCCCTCCCCGCTTGGAGTCTCAGAAACATTCTTCCCTTTGGCTGAGAGGCAGGAGTAGGGCTTTTGTTGGGAGGATTCGCCTTCTGTTTCCAAAAAGAATGAGAAGGACAGGCAGAGAGAACTTCAGCCTTCTCTGCCAAAGGGGTTCATAAGACCATCATAAATATGTTTTCTGATGGTCTTTGGCGACCCCTCTGAAACCCCCTTGTAATCCCTCCCAGGGGTCCCAACCTCCAGGTTGAGAAGCGGTGATCTAGTCTTTCACAGTTAATAAAATGTCAGCATGAACCAAGCCTTACTACTACCAGATAGAAAGCCAACACAGCTGTTTTCCCTCTCTGGGGTTGTTGCTTCTTTTCCAACTCCTAACTTTGGATGAGCAATTATTTGTTCAATCGGCAACACAGACTGAGTTTTTATGAGACCTGTCCCAAGACATGTTAGATCCCTTATTTAGTTTGATGCGTAAAAACCAGATAGAGAAGAGGGTATGTCTTTCTTCAGCACCATTAATGGAAGGGCTTTCTGGACTGCAAGGGAAGGCAGTAGGATTACAAGGCAAGTTCTCTTCTTTCCAGTGCTCTGGCATTGCCTCCCAGTGTCAACTGCCTGAAGTGACCACCTCCATCTGCCTTGTAAAGTCAATGATAATCCTTTGAGTCAGTTGAAAGTATTCACACTGTCATGAGAAAATTAAAATTCTAAGCATTCATACCCAGGTTTAGGGTACCAGCAATAGGGTGACCAAACAAATTGGAGGTCTGATCTTCTGCACCTCCAAAAGTTGTGAGGCTTGTGTGACATACAACACATGCTGGAATTTCTTCTACACATATTTGAGAAAGTACAGGAAACTGACCCCCGTTTGACCAGGCAACCTTACCTTGAGGTCCATGATTTAACCTGACTGTTGCCATTTAATATGTAGTGAGCAGAAAGTGGAGCTCTGTTCAACAAGTGAAGTGAAGCTGAAAGTCATACATGCACATTGGGCCAATCCAGAAGCTTCTTACTATTTCAATTTCTGTGGCCAGAGCAGTATCAGAAGAGGGCTATTTCATGATGTACCAGAATGGCTCAAAACCAGTTAGCATAAAAGCATCTAGATAGCTCAGGGCCCTTCCACACAGCCCTATATTCCAGAATATCAAGGCAGAAAATCCCACATTATCTGTTTTAACCCAGTTCAAAACAGATATTGAGGGTTTTTCTGCCTTGATATTCTGGGATAAAAGGTTGTGTGGAAGGGTTCTC